>NW_012116488.1:4369940-4406347 GCF_000951035.1 Colobus angolensis palliatus
GCTCTGGGCCTTAGCTAAGGTCACGCCCTCAAGGGCTAGCACTCTTAGGCCGGGGTTGGCGGCTCTCCCAATGCATGGGCCAGTGTCTGGTGGCCACACTCGCCAGGTTAGCACATCCCCGTGACGGGTGTCTATGCAGATGTCGGGTGGAGAGGTGAACGCTGTGGGTTTCCTGGTCACCCCAGCAAAGCAAAACTCACAATTCCCCTGCTGTCTGCCTGCACCTGTCCCAGGAACCTGCATGTCACCCCTACTCTCCCTCCCTCACCACACAGACCTGCTCATCCCACCTCCTAGATAGATTTATGTAGAGTCTCTCCACCCCTCTGTCAGGCCCGGGCCTCCTCCCCATCTCTCTTTCAGCCACGACACACAGGATCTCCCTCCTGCCCAGCCTCACCCTGACGTATCCCTGCTGAATACTCGTCTATGGCTCCCCACTGTCCTCGGGACAAAGGCAGAGCTCCTTATCCTGGCACACGAGGCTGTGCTCGTTTCCTTCAGCTGCTTTGATGGCTGGTTTTTATGTGTCGACTTGACTAGGGCACAGGGTGCCCAGATACTCACACAAACATTATTCCGGGGGTGCTTGTGAGGGTGTCTTTGGATGAGGTTCCCATTTGAATCTGTGGGCTCAGGAGATTGCCCCCCTCAATGTGAGTGGGCCTCCTTCAATCTGCCGAAGATCTAAATAGAACAAAAAGGCCAACCTTTCTTTGAGTAAGAGAGAATGCTTCCTGTCTGTCTCTGAGCTGGGATATTGACTTTTTCTTGCCTTTGGACTTGGCTGTCATGGGCTGGATGGGGCGGCACCCCTGGGCCTTCTAGGAGCCTGTGTGGGAGTGGGGACTTGAACAGAAACATCAGCCCCTCCGGGTCTCGAGGCTGCTGGCCTTCTGCATGGAAACCACACTGTTGGCAATCCTGGGACCCTGGCTTGCCTGTAGATCTCAGGATTTGCCTGCCTCCATGATCCGGAGAGCCAATTCCTTACAATAAATCTCTTTCTGTTTCTCTCAAGCTGTCTCCCTATACAGCCTGATGGTTCTGTTTCTCTAGGGAACCCTGACTATTGTAACCACTAACAAATCATCACAAACTTAGAGGCTTAAAACATCAGAAATGTGTTGTTTTCCAGTTCTGGAGGCCGGAAGTCCAAAGTCAGTTTCACTGGGCTCAAGTCAAGGTGTCTGCAGACTGTCCTCACCCAGGTAGGTTTGGAGGAGAACCTGTAAGGACGCCTCCTCCAGCTTTTGGTGGCTGCTGGCCTTCCTTGGCTTGTGGCCGCATCCCTCCAGTCTCTGCCTGTCTTCACAGTTCTTTCTGCCTCTGCCTGGTTCTCATAGGGATGCTTGTGATGGTGTTTAGGGCCCCTTTCCGACAAGTTAGGATTATCTTTTCACCTCAAGATCCTGATTTAATCACATCTTCAAAAACTGTACCGTATGAGGTCGCAGGGATTCAAAACTGCTTGCTTGGAAGCCACCATTCACCACAATGCCTGTCACCGTCCCCACCCCTGTCTTGGCCAGGAGATCCCCCAGCAGGCCACAGTCCAGCACACAGTAGGTGCTTAATAAACATTTGTGAAGGAATGAGTGAGCATGTGAAAAGCAGAGGCCTGTGTGGAGCCTGTCTCTCCCGAGAAGGTGTCTACACAGCCCTCTGAGGGAAGTGAGCACATTTCTGGGCTGGTGGAGTCTCCGGGCTGGTTCTGACCGAGCGGTTTCCTAAGATCCCAGCAGCCACGTCTCAGCAGCCTGCAGCTTTCCTGGGCACAAGTCACAGATGAGTTTTTCTCCTTCTTCACATTTTCCTTCATTTCCCAAAACTTTCTGCAGTATTATATCTTATTTTAATAATCAAGAGGAAAAGTTAATTGTTACAACTTCCAGATGCCCACAGCCCTGGGGAGGCCAGGCATCAGCGGTACCCAGTGTCTGCTGTGTGCCTCTTTACTGCTGCCTGAGGCATCCCTGACTGGATTTGCTCCTAAGGTAGGGCTCTGATGAGACCTCCCAAATGGCGCTCAGGTCTGGAACAGGTTTTGAAAATGCCAGTGCCTACCTGTACTTCTTACTCCTGTTATAGGCCCATTAGTTGACTCAGTTCTGAGACCCTGACTCAGCCAGGGGCCTCTCTGGAGCCCTCACCCTCTCTGAGGCTTCTGCCTATCACCTGGCTAGATCCTTGGCTTACTCACCACTCCGCCCCTGGCAGTGGCCTTCTTCACTCTGCCCTGGCTCTGTCTTACCTCCTTCCCTCCCTCTTGGCTTTACTCCTGCTTTGACCCCAAATCCCCCTAACCCCCCAACCCTGGGTCTGATGGACCCCTTTGTTCCCTGCAGATGGGATGGACAATGCTTCCTGGGCTTTCATTAACCCTCCCCACAACCCCATTTCCAGGGCACATCTCAGCCATAGCAGCAGCTGCAGAAACCTGGCTGGTGAAGCGCTTTGGAGTCAGACAGCTGTGTTCAAATTCTGGCACCCCTGCTTTCCAGGTCTGGAAAGGTCTGGACCTTGGATGACTCACTGGGACTCAGTGAACCTGGCTGTAAAATGGGGATAGCATTAACCCTCGTGGAAATGGAAATCCCATTTCCACGAGGATTAAGTGGATAACGCATGTGAAGCATAGCATAGCCGGGCACGTGGGCAGGGCCCAGTCAACATCAGCATCATTGGTCATCTCTTAACCTCTCTGCACCTTGTCTGTAAAATGGGGATAGTAGCACTGCCAGCCTCACACGATGACTGGGCGACTGGGTGATGGCCAGGATCAAGTAAGCAGATAGGTGTAGAGTGCTCAGAACAGGATCTGGCCCAAGTAAGTGCCACATACATGAGGGTGATGATTGCTGATGTGATGCCATTACAATGGGATCCAGGGCATGGGCAGAAAGTAGGGAGGAGGTTTTGAGGATTGGAGATTCCCTGCTCATCATGCATGGATGTGGTCAGAGGGACCAGGGGCAGGGCGGCCTCAACAGCTTCACTGGAAGTGGTTGTGGGATCACTTGCTGTTCCTGGTTTCTGTCTAGTAGGCCAGGAGGGAGGCCGAGGTTGAACCCACGGAACAACCTCTGTACACAGACAGCAGGCCTAGAGGCGATGGGAAAGGACACAGTTTGGGGTTAGCCGCAATCGAGGAGGCCAGGAAGAAAATGGGCTTTGGTCTTCCTCAGACTTCTGAAGGGGCCTGAGTGCTTGTTGTACGTGATGGGTGAGTGGGTGGATGGGTGGATGTCTGGAGCCATGGATGATTGAATGGGCAGGTCCCACGGATGACTGAATGGGCAGGACCCAAGGATGACTGAATGGGCAGGACCCAAGGATGACTGAATGGGCAAAGGGTCCTAGGATGGGCACATGGGTGGCTGACTGGCTGGCTAGCTGGATCTACTGATGGATGGATGGATGGAAGGATGGATGAGTGAACTGTGGGTGGATGGTGGACAGTGGATTGGTGGGTAGAGGAATCCAAGGATGACTGGATGAATTGACAGATGGCTGGGTGGACCAGTGGTTGACTGTATCAATGAATGAACAGAATTATATACAGGAATGGGAGGCTGGATGGACAGATGGATGGATGGACCCATCTGGATAAATCACAGGATGTTTATCAGCTGGCTGGTAGGGCCAATGAATTGATGGACTGAGGTGTGTAGGGACAGATGGGCAGATGGCCGTATGATGATGGAAGATGGAGAAATGTCTGGGATGCACCTTAGCTTCTTGCATTGAATAGTTACTGAATTGATATTCATCACATAGAATGGAGTGGGAAGGAGTGGAGGGGTGTGGGCAGATAAGGTCCTAGATGATCTTCCCAGGTCCTAGAGGACCTCTGGCTCTATCCAGAGGCCTGTGCTTGCTCCAGGACAATTGGGAGCCACCCTGTAGCCTATAGCCTAGAGCTGGGGCCCCTTTCCTGTTTCCCTGGGGCATTTGGCTTTGCACTTGGCTGGCTGGGTTAGTCCTTCCTGCCTTTCTTAACTCTTTGTTTGCCTTGTTTTTGTGAGAGAGCTGCCTTTGGGGTTGGTGAGAGGGGAGGAGCTGCCTCAGAGGGGCAGATGTAAGCTTCACGTGACCTTAGGAGCAGAGGCAGGACCAGCCTGAGGCAGATAGCCCAGCTGTTGCCCCAGGCTGGCCCAGGAGCTTGAATTCCCCAGAGGATCCTGAGCATAGAGGTGTGGGTGGGGTAGGGGTGGTCTGCAGAACTGCTTCTGTTCCCACCTGCTCTATGATTCAGGCTAGTGCTTTTGCCTCCCTCCACCTTGGGCTTCTCATATGGGCCATCATGGCTTGGATTGGGTGGTGCCCCTGTGCCTTCTAGGAGCCAATGTGGGGATGTGAACCTCAGAGATAAACCAGAAGCCTTCTTTGCCCTCCCGCATCATCTCTGTGCTGAACCCCTGCCCCAACTCAGCTGACAGTGATGGGAGGACCCTAGTGAGGACTGCCTGACTGTCCCCGGTGGGCTGCTGGGGACTCTGGGGCAGATGGGGGAGCCACAGTAAGACTGAGGGGTGGGGGGCGGTGCAGGCAGAGATGAGGCTGCCAGACACGGGCTGGCGTCCAGGCTTTGCAGGGAGACCAGGCTCCAGCTAATTACTTCCCACCCACCCGCATCCTCCCTCCTCCCACACGCCGGCTCACGTGTGTGCGTGCTGCTGATGCACCCCAGATCACCCTGCCCCTGGCCACCCCGGGCCCTCCATGCCCCCTGCAGAGAGCCCCACAGCAGCCGACCCCACATGCCCCCACATCTCCCCTCCCACTGCCCACACTGCTTGGAGACACAATTGCAGCCTCCTCCTGAAAGGCACCAGGCACCCCTGCAGTCACAAACACCCGCCCAGCCAGCATGCCCTGTACTCCACACAGACACGGCCCCCTCCCCAGCCCCGCGAGGCCTAGGCTTGCCCCCCGCCATCACCCCTCGAGCCCCGGGTCCTGCAGGCAGGGCTTTCCAGGGGCCCTTGGTAGACCCCCTGCCCCAGTGTTCCTCTCCTCCCTGCAACAAGAGCAGAAACAATCTAGCGGGGGACTTGAGTGTGAAGTGGGGTCTCAGAGAGGAATTTCTGGGTCCCGCAGGTCCAGGCCTTGGGGGTGGACACTCATCTTCTGCCTCTCTGAGCCTCAGTCTCCCCATCTGTGCAGTGGGCTGAGGATGCCCAGGGAGCCTGGATGTGCCCCATCCAGTGCCCTTCAACTTGCTAGTCGACACCCTCCTCCCGGCCCCTCTGGGGAGGCCCACCCCTCCTCCTCCCACCCCAGGCCACCTGCTTGTGGCTCCAGCCCCCTAACACCTCTGCCTTCCTCTCCCCTGGGACTTCGTGACCACCCTCCTACCAGCCACACCCTGCCCCCGCCCTACCTCGGTCTTCCTTCTCACCCTGCATGGGCTGTCTTCCAAGTCTCCACATCCCTGTGGGCACCTCAGTCACCACCCTGGCCTCTCAGTCCTGGGCTCCGAGGCTCCCACAGCCCTCCCCAGTGTGCTTCCCCATCCCTCTCATGACACACCACACTGCATCGACACCGGCGTGCCCTGCCTCTGGAAGCCTGGGTCCCCCAACATCTCCCTGGCCATACCCCAACCCCCAACTCAGGATGCCCTGTACCTGGTTCTTGCTGCCCCAGGCCCCCGCCCCCCCTTACCTTCTCTGAGTTTCCCTCCCACCCAACCTTGCTATGTCAAGTCCCTCTGGGCGGGCTCCACCGAGCCAGTCCTCAGCTCCCTCACTGCCACTCCTAACTGGCAGGACCCCACCCCGGGAAAGCCCTGAGCCTGCTGCACACCGAGCTAGGTAGGTGGCAGGGCTGGTGGGCGCAAACTCCCCTCTGATGCAGACCATCCCTGCCACACCTCCTGCCGCCAAACCATCACACTCACCCGGGCCCTCCCCGTGGCCTGGCCGCTGGGTTCAGACCTACCCGCTCCAGCCCCCTCTCATCACGCTGTCAGTTCCACCACCTCCCACGTTTTCTCCAAATCAACTGTCCCTGCTCTCTGCTCCTGAATCCATGCTCTCCAGGCACTTAGAAAACAAAAGCAAAATCTGCCCTCAAGTCTTGGCCTCCCCAGCTCCTACTAGCTCCTTCCTCCTTTTTGTGGAAGAATCTACATTCGAGGTCTTCCACTCAGGGTTCCTCCTTGCAGCAGGCTTCTGCCCACAGCTGCTGTGCACCCCTGGGAACCGCTACAAGAACACAGCTTGCTACCTGCTCCGTGTCCTGAGGGGGTCCCAGTTGCCCCGTGGTGGTAGAGGGCACTTGGGCCCACTGGCTTCCGCTTGGGTTTGCCCAGACACTGAGGGTAGAGAGTGAGTTGGGGTACTGATTCTCCAGCACCCTCACCCCCTGCCCAAGTGTCGTGAGCTGGCTGCTCCCCTGAACAAAGGATCCACCCTCCCTGGGTCCTCTCCACCCAATTCCACCCTTGGATTCCAGGCTCCAGTAACTGTCCCTCCCTTCATCCCTCTTTGCTTGGGTGGGGAGGAGCTGTGCCTGCTGTCTCTACCCTGGAAGACAAGCAGGCCCTGCAGTGCCCCCACACTTCCCACACCTTCCTAACCCTCCCCTTTACTAGGCTTTCCTGATGTCACCTGATTTGTGTGGGCCGGGGTCTCCTACAGGCCCTGACTGGAATGGCTCCTCTGTTCTGCCACTCAGGGGTCCCTTCTCAGGCCTCTCAGTGGCCTTCAGTATGGTTATCTATGCCTCTTCTCCTGAAACCTTCTCTTCTCCAGGTGCCTGGGACCTTACGCTCTGGTTTCCTTTCTCCCTGGTAGGCTCATCCTGAGCCCAGAAATCCGGGATGTGTGGGGTTCTGCTGGGGGCATTCATTTCTGACCTGCAGGGGCCGGGCCCAGGCGCCTCTGGGTCTTCGCTGCCTCTCACCTTGCCTGGGCCACCTCGCCCACTCTTGAACATGGATAGGTGCTGAGCACTGTTGGCTCCAAGGCCTCCCTGCTGAGGCCAGGCTGCCCCGTGCCCCCATCTGCCCCTTGGATGGCTGTGCTGAGACATCTGCTAGGGGGGTTGGAAAGCCCAAATGTCCTGCTGACCAGCTTCTCTGGGCCACCCCCATCTCTCAGGTGGAACCACTATCCTCTTGATTGTGCAAATCAGATCTTTCTCCTCCCGCAATACCTTGCTCTGTCCCCAAGTCCCGTGACTGCCCTCCACTGACCCCACCTGCCATCTCTGCTCCATCTCCACAGGAGAGGTTCTTGCCCCTCCCCAGCATGGAGGCAGCTCCTCCCTGCCATCCACCTGCCACCCATGGGGCCTGCCTGGGCTAACTCCCCTCCCTGGCAAGCCCCCTCTTCAGCCCCTTGCCACTCAGCCTCCCCTCTCGGGTGATTGAGGCCGTCTTTGACCCTGAGCCCTTAAACACAAGCTCCATCTGCATGGTCACCCTTCCTCTCCTGGTTCGCCGCCCAGCACATCACATCTCCACTGAAGGACCACCTCCGCGGCAGCTGCCATATTATTATTGTCTCTCAGAAGCTGCAAGGCTCACCACGCAGATGGAGTGGTGGGGATGAGGCCGCACGCCCGCACAGAGCACTTGGCGGTCAGTCATGTTAAGGCCACGTGGTGGGACCAGGACCCCAGCACGCTGTTCCGGAGCCCCGCCTGTGGCAATGATTAGGAAGAAAGGCGTAGACCCCTTCCCTCCTCCACCCCATAGAGCTGGAATCTGCATCAGGGACTTCTCCCAGGGAAGCTAAATGCCTTTCTCCATCCAGCAGTACCAGGAATGCCCTTGTGGAGTGAGGAAGACTTGATGTGGTCAGGGAGAGGAGCCCCCAGGCCTCGCCCACTCTGGGTGCTCTTTGTGACCTCCCCAGACCCTTTCAGAGTCCCCTTGGTGATGCCTGCGTGGGCAGTGTGGCTCCAGAAAGTGGTTGCTGAGTGTTCGCTCAGCTCCTCCCCGCGGGCGGTGGGCTGTTTTTTCATGCGCAGAGGCAAGCTTTGCTAGGAGGAGCAGGTGATGCCCAGGGACACCGGGCTGAGCGAGGGTTCAGGCCCTCAGCTACCCAGTAGTGCCTACCCTGAGCCAGCAGGCAGGGTCCAGGCTGGGCTAGGCCCTGTGGGAGCCAGCCGTGGCCTCAGATAACCCCCTCTCAGCCTCCTGTTCAGAAACACTGCGGTGGGGGGAGTGGGGCTTGTTGGCTCGGCGATGTGGAGTGTTTGTCATGTTCTGAGATGTGGTCGTGGATGCCTGCCATCATTTATCATTATAATTAAGTACAATTTGGCAAGGGGGTGGGTGGGGGAGCTGTCAGACCTGCTCGCTGCGCCTGCCCGCACTATGACAGCAGAACCCAGTGGCACTGGTGGAAGGGGCCTCGGGGAGACTCCTCTGCCAACCCTTTTGTGCTGGCGAGGTGTGGCTGGAGTGGGGACTGTCCCCTGTCCCCGCCAGCTCCTGCCCACCCTCTTCATGGAGCTGAAGTCACCCTTGCATAAGAAATCAGCCCTGCCACCAGCCCTGGCAGCCTGGGGCCGACTGGCACCACAGGGCACCTTGCTTCCCAGGGAATGGTTTCCTGGTCCCCAGCACAGCTGGAGGCAGACTCAGGGGGACCCAGCTTGGTGCCGGGTGCTTTCCCTCCAGGGCAAGTGTGGGATCTGACCACAGAGAGAAGCTGGGGGCTGGGTACCCACATCTGACTCTCTTTCCTGGCTGAGGGCCCTTGGGCCTGCTCCCCTCTTGGGGCCTATGCAAAATGGTGGTTGAGAAGACTAATGAGAGAAGGTGGGCTCTGGCCACACATCAGAGCCTCAGGGAGCCCCCACTTGGCGGCCCCCTTCTTAAACAGTCTCCTACTTATGGCCACTTAATTACATGTATAACTGTTTCTTAAATAGTCTCTTCTTCACAGTGTGTAAGTTCCAGAGGGCAAGGATGGTGCCTGGGATGAATCCCTGTGCATCCCAGAAATGCACACCTGATCAACGAGGAAATGAATGAGCCGTGCCTGCTTGCAGGTGAGTTGGCCCTGTCACTCTCTGCAGTTTCACTCACCTTCCTCTAGCCTGGCTTTTGGCTTGGAGAAGGGTCGCAGTGCCTTCACAGACTCAGAGACAAATATTTAGGTCGGTGCAAAATTCATTGCGGTTTTTGCCATTGAAATGGCAAAAACCGCAATGAATTTTGCACCGACCTAAGTACAACACTGTGTGTTTGTTGATCAACTGAAGGAGAGCAGAACTGTTAGAACAGGCACAACAGGGATCCCTAACTCACACCGGGGAGGAAATCTTAGGGAGATTTCCAGACGAGATGAAATCTGAGTTGATACTTAAGGAGGTGTTGGCATTAAACACACTCACAAATAAGGAATCATCAGAGACAGCAATTTGGTAAACTTTTCTGAGGGTGCTTGCAGGGCCTGGGTCTTGTGGCTGGGTCATGGGGCTCTGGTCTGATGGGAAGACAGGCATGGATGCAGTGCAGCCTGGGGCTCATTGCCAGCAGGAGTCAGAAGTCACCATTCATGGAGGCTTCACTTGGGGTGGCCAGAGATGGTAGAGAGGTTTTATCTTTTTTTTTTTTTTTTTTGAGACAGTCTTGCTCTGTTGCCCAGACTGGCGTGCAGTGGCACAATCTCAGCTTACGGCAACCTCCACCTCCAAGGTTCAAGTGATTCTCCTGTCTCAGCCTCCTTAGCAGCTGGGATTACAGGCACGCACCAACACGTCTGGCTAATTTTTGTATTTTTAGTAGAGATGGGGTTTCATCATGTTGGCCACCTGACAGGTTTTATCTTACATGTTACTTTTGATCCAATGGCTGCCCTGTACACTGTGTGGAGAAGGATTCTGTTGTTTAATACGAGCTTAGTGGGAAAGATTGATTGGTGATTGATTGATGATGTCTGCCATGAGTACAGAGGGTACAAGCTAGGGCATGCATGCTGTAGGTTTAGTATTCCTGTTTCAGACTGTACAGTGTAGACTCTCAGGAATTGGACATGACTGGGCTGAAACTTCTTGTATTATGGAAGGGGACACTGAGCCTCAGGGAAACTCACAGGGAAACTGTGAGTAGGGACATCACAAGTCAATGGTAGAACAGGGCTCTCTTTCTTGCTGTCTGGGGGGCTGCCCCCGTCAGCAGAGGGATCTCAGGTGGGTCTGGAAGAGGATGTTTTGGGAGTTCCAGCCCCACTTGCAGCTGCATGAATGGGGCAAGTCATGTCAACTCTCCAACCTCATTTGTACAATGGGGTTGATTAGATTATTTTAGGGCTAAAAGAGACCCTTCGTTTTATAGGTGTTTGTGGAGTGCTTGTTACTGGGCACACTTGTTGCTAGGATACACAGTTGAGAAAAACAGAACTGGATCCTCCTGTACATTGCTTACAGGGAGACAAACTTTGCTCAATTAATGACTCCTGAACAAGCAGAATCCAGTACACGGGTGGGCCCTGTGGAACCACTGTCAAGGCCCTGCTGCATGGTAAGCATTAAAATACAGCCGCCATGGTGGCAGGATTCTTACTGCGGGGGTGTGCTGAGTGAGGGGTGAGGGCACTAGGATGCAGCCCATCCCCACATTCCTGTGGGCCCCGGGAGGTGGGGGGCTACCTCCTCCTGGGGGAGGTGCCTTTCTCTAAATCCCACAGAGGCATCACAGGGACTGGTTAACTGTGTGGTTGTTGCCTTTGTCTAAATCCCACAGAGACATCATAGGGGCTGGTGACTGCCTTAGTCGCTAACTGTGTGACTGTTGCCTGTGAGATCCTGCCCCTCAGACAAGCTGAGCAAGGCAGCCAGGTCAGACTGCTGCAGCGTCTCTCCGGGAGAACACAAGGGGACCAGCTCTGTGGCCAGGGCCCTGGGTGGCCTTGGGGAAATGTTTCGTCTCTCTGGGCTTCCGTGAGCCCCTGTACAAGGGCACTGAGGCCTGGCATGCACATATCTGGTGGCAGCCCTGTTAGGAGGAAGTCCCTGCCACTCCACTCTGCTCCAAAGGAGCATTTCAGGGATAGTGCAAGCAGTCCTGGGATCTTCCTGGGCCCACAGTGCTGGAACCCTGCCCTGGACTCCACTGCTCACATTGTCACTAGCTGCAGCCCTCTCTGTGTGCCCACCACACCGCTTCTCAACTGGGCACAGCTCCTGCTCCTGGCTTTGCCTGAGCTGTGCTTTACACCTGAAGTGGACCCCCTGCCCTTCCATCCTGCTCTCCTTTGAGGCCCACAGATGCCATGTCCTCCACATCTGAGGATTCTGGAGGCTGGCAGGGCTTCCGGACGAATCTGAGCGCTTGCACTCTGGAGGCCCTGCCACAGTGGCTACTGCCCACCACGGACGATTCTGTAGACCCTGCTTAGAAGAGACTGCCCATCCAGAACAGCCCTGCTCCCGCCCGGAGACTCAAGATGGAGCTCAGGAGTTCAGACTGTGTGGCAGAGGCTGTGGACTGCAGGGGCGATGGCTGTGGCTGGCACCTGAAGCTGCAGCTCTCAAGACCTTGGTCCCAAGGCTTCCACTCCCAACGGTGAGCTCACTTGCTGGGAAACTTGCCACACCCAGTGTGTGGGTCTGGGCATCAAATGAACTTGCAGCCTCTTCCTTCATTTCCCTTTCCGGTATTTTATTGGGGGAGGGCCGTGGGCATCAGACATGCGGGTTTTGGGGAGGGAGGTAATGGCAGAGTGGGGTTCGTGAGCACCAGCGCCTCCTGCAAGTTGTGGGTGCTGCCGTGTGTTAGACATCCCTGCTAGCTCCTTCTCCCACATGAGCCCCCAGGTCCTCACTGGGCACTGGCCTCATTTTCCTCTGGGTTCTCCCAGGCCCTGCACACAGTAGGTGGGCAGCACACAGTCATGATGGCCACTTTTAACCCCACCACCTTGATCAAGACCTGGAGAGCTGGGGCATCGGAGCAGAGGTCAACAGACTCGGAGCCCAGCTCGCCTGGGGTTGAGCTGTTGTTGCCGACATGGAACCTGATCCCGTGATTAATGGGTCCAGGAAATGATCCCTAGCTCAGCTGGCCAGTCCGATCAGCCTGGCAGCACGGGCCCATGCGGTTCAGGCGATGGCCAGGAAGGCCTGCTGCGGGAGGGCTGGCAGGGGTGGCTGGCTGGGCTGTGGCTACAATGCTGGGGCCATGGGGGTCTGGGGGCCCCTTTCCGGGAATGCAATGACTGGCTCCCTCCCTTCCCCCTGTGTCTCTCAACAGGGCCCCCCTGCCCCTCTCAGTTCCTCCAGGCTTCCTGCCCACAGCCCTGGACCGCTGGTGCCAATGTGGAGGCAGACAGTTGGTTCCCTAGCCAGCCATCCCCGAAACCTGTCCGAACCCCTCCCCCACCTCCTGATTCTAGACCTCCCCATCCCCACCCCCATGCCCAAAGGCTCCTGGGAGTCTCCCGGGGCACCACCTTGCACCACACCGTGGAGCCCTGTGGCCACCCTGTCGGACGCTGTGCATCCCTGGGGGCAGGGCTTGAACATCCAGGGTGAGGGGTCCGGGTTCAAGGCCCCAGGGCCAGGCCAGGCAGCCAGGAAGGTGCCCTGAGCTTTGGTCCTTCACGGCTTGGCACGAGTGAACATCTTCCCAGGCCATTGTGTTGCAATCCTTCTTGGCCACCGACCTCTGTTTCTCTGGCAATTGCAGGATTTTGCCGCTGTTATTTGGGCAATGTTTTTTTTTCCTTCTAAATCACCACTCTGGAAGAAGGGACTCAGCTCAGAACGAGCTGGCTTCCATTGTTTCACTTCTTTCCACAAGCAGCACCACAGCTCCCCTCCAGGTACCCCGTCCAAGTGTTTCCAGGCACAGTGGCAGCCCGGGGGTCACCCTGAGGTGGGGCTGCGGCCAGGGCTGGGTGGTTCCCTGGGTTATGCAGGTCTGACCTCTTGGGCCTGGAGGCTTCTAGCGCTTAGTGTTTGGGCTGCATCGTGGGTGACCTTGAAGCCCTCTCTGCTCCTGTGCCTGCTCTGGTTGAGAACTTCCCGAGCGCCTGCTGTGTGCGGGGCACAGGCCTGGCGCTGGTCTCCAGTATCATTCCAGCCCCACCCTGAGCTCTCAGAGGAGCAGATACCTGGCGAATGAACGGCAGGACTGGGCTTCTAGGCTGGGTCTGTACCCCCGGTCCCTGCCTCACATCACTGTGTGCTCAGGGAAGGCGAGCCTGGCCATGGTAGCTGGGATTCCTCCCAGGTGCACGTCCTTCACTGTTTCTGAATCCTTCTCAGAGCCGCCATCATCCAGGGCGCCGCTGCAGACTCTGGGGTCCACTTAGTGATGACTCACTCCTGTTCCAGGTATCAGTGGCCTCGGGCTCAGAGAGGTCAAGGTGCTTACAGAAAGCCGCACAGCTGTAAGTGATGGAGCAGGGGCTGGACACCAGATCTGTGTGACTCCTGGTGTGAAGAAGGCCAAACTGGGGCATCAACACCAACCTCTGTCCCAGGTGGGAGGTTCGGGAACTGCCCTGCTGTATGTGAAGGGCCCAGCCATATCTGGCCTATCAAGGTGTCCCCAGAAACAAACCCCTCCATGCCCACCCCACTCCGTAATGGTGGGTGATGGGGGGCTCACCTGTCTCCACCCCACTCCGTTACGGTGGGTGACCAGGGACTTGTGGGGTCCTCAGGCTCATGTTTGGTTCCAGTGATGGGGAAACTGAGGTCAAGATAGAGCAGGGTGGGGCTGTGATGTCCTAGGCCCCTCCAGCGCTGCCATCCCAGGATCTCAGTGACATCTTTTGCTGGGCCCCATGATGTTTGGGGCAACACCAAGAGGCCTCTCTGCTCCTTCCTCATGAGATCTTGGGCTCTGTCCAAGGCCAGCTGAAGACTGGAAATACAAAGAAAAGTTGGTCCCTGTCATCCTCAAGGGGACCCGATGCTGTTGGGATCCTTGGCTCCCCATATCTGCCTTCTGTGAGCTCACTGTCACCCCAGTAGTGGACAGAAGGTAAGAGGGAGTCATGGCAGTACTGGACACAGGCACTGACCTCGCCCCCTCGCTTCTGCCTGGGTCGGCGATTGTTCTGGCCCCACTACCTGGCAGGGCTGAAGGCAGAGGTTGGGGTGCTCACCTTGCAGCTCCCTCAGGGGTTCTCCAGGAGAGGCTTTCCCAGCCAGGCCCTGCCTCGGCGCCTCCCTCACAGCCCTCCTTCCTCTTACGGGTCTGTGTGGTCCCAATGCCTGCTAGGTGGGTGCTTTCTGAATAAAAGCATAGACCTTCTGGGGTAGGAGATGCCTATGCTGAAACCTATTGACATTTTAATATTTTGTCAACAAATGATACAAACTCATGTTGATTAAAAAAAAACCCATGGCTCATCATTTCCCGCGTGAACACCCTTTGCTTGCTGTATGCAGATGCACGCTCAGAGGATGCCATGGAAAACTGTATTTCCAGTGGTTTTCAGAGCCGGCCCCTTGTGCCAAGATTTCAGAAGTGAGGGGCTGGGCTTGTGACTTCTGGAGTCCCTCCCAGCCAGCCATGGGCTGCTGGCCCTGCCTGCTTAGCAGCGCCTTCCAGGCACTCAGATGCCATGGGGTGGATGGAACCGGCTGAAGTCCAAGCCCTGGATAATGTCAGGGAGGTCCAGGGTGAAGCCATCCTTAACCAGGCCAGGAGAGCTCTGTGGCCTTGGACCCCCACAGTGGGGGAGCCCCTCGGGCCAGCTGGGGCGGGTCACCCAGTCTCACTTCCTGGGGACAGCCACCCCCTGCAATCTGCAACACTTCCCCAGGACCTGCTGTATGCAAAGCTCAGTTTTGAGGCAATCCCAAGAGTCCCTGATGTATGCAGAGGCCTCGTGCCCACCCCCGGGATCCTCTGCTCCCTCTGGCCACAAAACTCCTACTGGCAGTCTTGGGGGTGACGCCAGGGGAGGCTGGCTTAGTGGTCCCGCCTCCTGTTCTAACCCTCGGAGTAAACAGGAACATTAAATCACTACTTGGGGGTCAGGAAACTGGAAATAATCAAAACACAGTGTCCTGTCCTCGGCCTGGGCACTGGGCCGCTTGTCACCAACCCAGCCTACAGCCTGGGGCTTTCCCAGCCCCACCTCTGCCCAAGTAGCTGCTCCCACGGACCGCCTCATGAGCTGGGTGTACAGCAGCCCACACCCCAGGGCACAGCTGGTGAGACTGGCGGCCTTCCCGTGCCCATAAGCGGGCGCCACCCGGCTGCAGAGGTCAGAAGAGGTCGGGCTTTGCAGCTTCTCCAGCCCTCAGTCATCTTCCCCACCAGCCCTCGGACCCCAGGGGATGGGGATGGGCACAGGGGAAAAGGCCTCAGGGTGGGGAGGAGGCCTGGGAACTTGCTTCCATTGCGCTGTGCTTGGGTCTGTCCCCACTGGCCTTCCGTCACCCGGAGGTCACGGGCCAGTTAGATGGGCCTGGGACACACAGGGTTGGGGAAGGGTCTCCTCTCCATCATAGGGCCACACTGCCCTTTCTGACCTCCCTCCCTCCTGGTGGTACTGCTAAAGCTTGTAGGTCTCCCAGGAGTCCCCTGCTGGCCACTTCCTGAAGGAGAAACTGAGGCTCAATGAAGGAGAATGGCTGCAGGGCTCGGCCCCAGGCCCCAGGCTCCCTCCTGCAGCCCAGGAAGCTTTGAAAGGCTGGTTCTGCTTCAGTGAGGGCACCGGCTGAGAAGGCGGGAAGGAGAGAGCCCCTGGGCTGGAGGGAGAAGGTCCTAGCCCGAGTGTGGCCTCTCCGTGTCTTGTCTGACACTTCTCTGCCCTCTTGGGGCCTCCACCTTCCCACCCTCAGGTGGCCTCTCAGGGTCTTCCCATCGCTTGGATTCCGAGGCAATCTGGGGAAGCAGACTTGGAATGTGCCCAAAGGATACACTTGGAAGCCCTGGCCCACGAGGGGACAGACCCCCCAGGCCCCTGGTCCCCTGAACTCCCAGAGTCTGGGATGCCTTCATCCTTGTCCTGCCGTTTGGGGTTGGGGTGAGGCTGTCTGTGTGGGAGAAGCCCTGAGACGGAACTCACACGCAGGCTGGGCTGCTGAGCCCGAGGACCCAATCCTGCCGCAACACTAGTGGAGGAAGCACCCTCTGTGCTGGGCCCCAGGTGGGAAGTGGGGGCGGGCGCAGGTCTGCCTGGTGGAGCTGCCAGTCTTGGGGATGGACTGGTGAGAATATGGACCCCAACCCCGCCCGGGACGACTGAATAGAGGAGGCCTGAGCAGGAAGCAACCCTTTCTGCCTGAAGCCCCAATCAGACAACATTTGGACTAGGCCTTGCACACTGAACAGGAGCTCCCTTTTCAAAGGAAGGCATGGCAGCCAGGCTGGGCCAGCCCATGTGGGGACCTGTGCCAGGAAGGCTGGGGCAGCCTGTCTCTTGGCCCCTCCACGGCCTGGGGCTGAGCCTGGCTTGTTCGCCATTGCCTGGGCCTTCTGAGTTTGTGCCTTCCTCACAGCCAGCCTGTGATGCGGGGTGATTGTACCCATTCTAACGAGGAGACTGAGGACCAGCAAGGTGAAGGGGCTTGAACCCAGCCTTGGTGGCTCCAGAGACCTCACTCCTTCCTTGTTGGGTCAGCCGTCTTCTACGCTGCAGCGAGGGGCTGGGCTTTCTGTCTGTCCTGGCCAAGTTGCCCTCCCTCTCCTCGGTGCCACAGTCTCCAGTTCCCCTCCCCAGTCCCCGGCAGTGGAGTGGGTGAGCCTCAGGTCTCTGCTCTTCTGCCTGCTGGAGCCAGCGCCTGGGAGGGGCAGTGTTTTCTGGTCTCCATTTCCCTCCCTTCTTCTGTTTCCCTTTCCAGGGAGCTGGGGAAGGTCCCAAGGCCCAGAGCCACAGCAGGGGCAGGGATTGAAGACTGACTCAGGGCTCAAGGCAGGACTGGACTATAGTCGGGCAGGAATGGGGTTCCACCAGGGGAAGAAGTGAGTTCTCAGTCCCAGAGAAGGAGTGAGGCTGGGTCGGGCTGGGTTGAAGGTGGGTGGGGTGGAGGGGGAGGGGAACATCCCACAGGGCAGGTAGAGAAGGCAACCTGGATGGGTGTGGGGCCTCAAATAGCAGCGTGGGGATGCTGGAGGAGGTGGGTGCCTTGGGCTGTGGGGAGGGAGCCTGCTGTCCCATGCTCACTGTGCTCCTTTTGGCCTCACGTGGGGTGTGGGCTGGCCGGCTCTCCCACACTTCTGCTGCAAGAGTCTGCACCCTTTGCCCGAGGGAGCGATCAGGCTGGAAAGTCAGGAACCAGAGAATTCACTCCCATCCTGCCCCTCAAGAAGCAGCATTCGGGCCAGTGATCTTTGAGAGAGGAGGGTAAGTACTTAGCTCCCTTGCCCCTCAGGCGTGTTCTGCACCGGGGATAAGCTTGGGTTCCCCACCTGGTGAGGTGCTTTTCAGCACGCTCTTCTTAGCTCCTTTCTGCCCGGCTGACTTTCCTGCTCCCTTCCTGGGGTCCCTGCCCACCAAAACCACAAGCACTCCATTCCCTGACTAGGGTTGGCTTAAGGGGGATCTATACTAAGTCTGGGGGTTATTGGTGAATGGTAGGAGGTGAGGGTGGAAAGATAAGCAGAGCCCATTCAGGAAGACTTGGAAGACAGATGAAGGAGCTTGAGCTTTTCCCAGAGAAGCCAGGGGTTGTGGAAAAGTTTGGATTTGAAAAATATCACTTTTCTTGTTTCATGGACTGGAGCAGGTGGGCTGGGGGCCAGGAGAGAGCTGAAGGGGACCCAGAGTATGTCAGAAAAAGGTGGAGGAGGGGAGGGCTGCACACAGTGATGCTGAGGAGGGGGTGGAGGCAGAGTGCAGTGGGGGAGCTGGCTGTTTAGGTGGAACTGGGGAGGGTACAGGTCTCTGGCAAGAGTGACAAGGCAGTGTGGTTCACCACTATGGATGCTGCCTTCCTAGACTCCCTTGCAGCTAGGAGCAGCCATGTCAGACAGTTATGGCTGATGAGATCTATGAGGACATTCACTGTGGGCTTGTAGGGAAGACTTGTCCTCCCTGAAGAGAGAGGCTTATGTGAATGAAGAGGAGTGCGCTTTCCACCCCTCTTCCTACTTCCTGCCTTTGAACACTGTTTGAATGTTTGGAGTGGGGGCAGCCATCTCGAAACAATGAAGCCAAGGCCAGAAGAAGCCACTAGGGCCTGACCTCAGGCCAGGGAACCCATGTCAGCAAGCACTGACCTACAGGCTCCTTGTTATGCCAGAAAAACAAACCACTCTGCTGAAGCCACTCATTATTCACTGAGACTTCTGTTATTTTCAGCCAAAGGCATTCCTAAAGAATACAGAATTTGGTATCAATAGTGGGGTTGGAAACAATATTGTAGCACCCAACTAGCAGAGTCTGCCAGGTCAGAGGGGGTGAATAGCGTGTCCATGTTGGAAATGTTGACTTGAGGCCCTTGAGGGTCATCCAGGTGAATGTATCTGAATGCAGTTGGACATGCCACTGTAGAGCCCAGGAGACAGGCTGCTGAGGACAGACATGGATGGTGGCTAAGGCCATGAAAAGGGTAAGATTGCTCTGAGAGAGTGGCAGAGGAAGAAGGCCAGTGGATACAGAGAGAGCTCCAGGAAAGGCCAGCACTCGTGGAGTGGGTGGAGAAGGGAGCACCTCCCACAGCCAAGGGGGACGAGCAGTGATCATGTTCCCAATCAACGCCCCATTTACTGGGCAGCTAATAAGCGTGAGTCACTGAGATTGACATCTACTGTCTTGTCTATTTGGCCTCCACCACAGCCTTCTGAGCTAGGCACTACTGCTGTGCCTGCTTTACAGAGGAAAACATGGAGCCTCTGAGAAGGTGCCACCATGATTCAGAGCTTGAAGAGACCTTCTAGAGGGGACACCAGAGAGGCACCAGGGAGGTGGGAGTGCTGCTGGGCTGATTCTGGGACTGGGCAGAGTGAATAGACCTGGTGGGTGAGGGGGACAGGAGGTGGGGCACTCCGGGCACAGGGGACAGCATGAGTGAAGGGGAGGGTGGCATCTGGCTGGGCTTCAGAATGCAAGAGGGGTCTGGGAAGTTGGAGGACTTGGGGTCTTGAATACCAGTCTGCGGAGTGTGGTGTTTACTGGAAAAGCTTGGAGGGAGCAGGTTGGCCAGTGTGAGCTTGCCCTTGCCCTGAAGAGCAGGGAATGGTGAGGATGGGGCTGCCCTGTAGGGGCCTGGTGCAGCCACGCTTTCCTCTTCCCAGATGTCTCTTGAGGAGAAGCAAGAGCTCAGTTGGAGCCCTTGGCATGTGGCCACTGCAAACAACTTGTCCTCACTCTCGTTGAGTAACTACAGTTAGACCCTTTGGTCTGTCTGGGCCATTTCAGGTCAGTGGGGCTGCCTGTAGCCCAGGTAGGGCAGCCCAGGACCCCAGGGTTCACCACCCCAGGCCAAGCCTCCTTGTCTGTGGGCTGGAGCCCAGACATGGAGAGGGGCCGTGGGCTGGCGGGGCCAGGAGGGCTGAGTCTGTGCAGTGCCTGTTCTGGGGGCTGGCTTTCCAATCTGCTAGGGGAGACAGGAATGGGACTGAGGGGCTCACTGTGGCCGCCACAGGCTAAGAGAGATGCAGGGGAGCCCTCAGTCGGGGCTTACTGATCCACATTGGAGGCCAATGCCAGGATGTCTGCCTTCCATCTGCTGCTGGCTGCATGGGACCAGAGAGGCCTCCATCTGAGGAGGGTGGGGGCTGGTCCCAGGACAGGAGGGAGCAGTGGGGTGGGGCTGAGTCAGGGAGGGAGGGGAGCTCCAGCCCCACCTCCATCCCCCAGGGTGCGAGACCTTGGCAGGCCCTTCCCTCCCATCACCTCCTCATCCGCAGTGTGGGCACCCTGTGCCCCATCCCGTGGGTTCTGTTGTGGGAACAAAATGAGATGATTCAGATGAAGTCCCAGGCCCGTGGATTTCGCAAACAATTAAAATTTCAAAAATCAACTTTAGTTCCTGTCATAGGGTGCCAAGTTCCTATTTTGCCAAGTTAAGAACATTGAAAACAAAAACAAAATGCCAGCTACCCTTGACTGGCACCGTCACTCCACAAAGGAATGGTATTTGGGCACAAAAAGGGTTGGAGCCCATCTCAGGGCGGTGGGTGGCCCTCTAGGTAGACGGCAGCAGCACAGGACATGCTTGACCTCACCTTTGTCTTTCACCTCTGGGGACTGGGTTTAGGGGCCCCACACGGCCTGCAGCTCAGTGGGCACTCTCTCTGCAGGGCTGGTGTCGTGGTGCCTGCTCCTGCAGGCTGACCCAGGGTGGGGTGGTGGTGAGAAGTGCAGCCTGGGAGGGGCCCCGAGCACCTCAGAGGTTCTCGCTGGAGAGAATGAGATCCTGGGAGAGGCGCATCCTGCAGGGCTGCTGCGGGTCTCCTGCATGTGGTTGTTTTAGTCCATTCTGGCCCCAGACACTATCAAAGGCCCTTCTCACTATGATCCAGGCTTAAAGCCAGACTCCCATGAGGACAGGTGGTGGGAGAGCACTCAGTGGCTGCTTCTGCACTTCTCTGGAAGTGGTCTCTGATTGAAAGAGTCCCCTGCTCCATGTGATGAATCCAGATGCCTTCCCAGGTCCATCCCATCCAACTCTCAGCAAAGGTGGTGCAGTTTGGAAGAAGATTCTGGCCGTGTGGGGGCTAAGAGATGAGGAGTCGAATGTGCAAATGCCTGACCAGCAGGTGTTTGTCGGTACCTGAGTGCCTTGCGGCCCTGGATGTTCTCCTGGGTGAGAACCGAGCCCCAGGGAGGCGGAGTCCCTTGCTTGCGATCAGCCAGGAGGAGTATGACAGAGCTGAGGTCTCAACACCGTCTGCCCTGTGGGGTGAGCAAGGCAGAGGATGGAAACTCAGGTCACAGCCTTTTTCCAGCGAGCAACAGCTGTGCGCAGAGATGAGCATCCCTTGCTTCATTTCAAGGTCATGGACTCTGGTGCTTCTTCCCGGAGGCAGAGACTCCAGTATCCCAGCTGGACTTGGAAGGATAATTCAGGCAGGACCCCCCAGGTCTGGGATCTGCATTACCAGCATCACACATGCTGGCACACACACAGCTAGCAGTGCCCCAGACACCTGAGACCAGGTTTCCCTGGGCATCGGGAAGCCTTGTGGAGAAGGTCCTGCCCTCCACCTGGGGCCCGTCAGCCACACTGAGCTGCAGGGGAGGGAACGCCATCAGCAGCCAGGCTTGGGTTCCAGTCTCAGGTCCTCAGGTATTTCCCCACTCTGTGACCTTGGGCGGTCCCTGGCCTGAGCCTGGGCTTCCTCACCTGTAACTCCTGCACCCATCGCCGGGCCCGGTGGACGGCAGCTGCTCAGTGTGGCCAGGCTGAGCAGATGTGGTGGACTTGGCGCTCCTGGGGCCTGGGCTGGTTTTCCTCCTGGCCTGACCTCACTGCCTGGCCTGCTCAGCCACCACTGCCGTGGACTCCAGCTGCCCCTCAACGAGGACACCCGCAAGATGTTCCTGTTCCCACACCACACGCGAGGAGCAGGAAGCCAGGGGTCCCCCGGGAGCAGGCCTCTCGAGAGGCCTTCATTAGTGGCGGGAATGTTTGTGCAGCACACGCCACTGAAATTGGCCAAGGAATTGCCCAGCTCGGCTCAGGCAGTTCACTTTACACCTCAGTGAGTAGGGGGAGAAAACCCAGCCGCTAGAGGGTGGTGGGGCATGGGGTGGACCCGGGCTGGGGTGGGGAGTGGTGACAGCCATGAGGCTGGTGCCGTCTTACACGACGGATGTGTGCGGGGCTGGCAGTAGCTTTTCTGGGCCAGGAAGGAAAGGAAGGAAGCGGGATGGTGCAGATGGGAGGCTGAGCTGCAGTGAAGTCTCACCAAGGTCTCCGCAACCCCGTGGGGGCCTCAGGAGGTGGGACAGCCCTTCAGAAGGGTTCTAAGTATTCCCGAAGGGGGTGGCCTTTATGCTATCACACTGACCAGTCACTGGATGTGGGCTGTCTCCAGGAGAAGACATGACTGTGGGCAGCTTTCTTCAGCCAACTCAGTCCCAGAGGCCTGATAGCTGAGGGTGGTGGACTGGCTGCACTAGCCACTCTAGCTACCAGCATTCATGACAGGCCGGCCCTGACTGCTCAGAACCACCTCTTCACAAGCCTTCTGGGAACCACTTCTTCAGGATTCTTCAGCCTCTCTTCCTCACAGGAACACAGAAGAGGAAGGTAAATGGACAAACTGCTGCAGGTGGCCTCAGGGCTGCAAGTGACCTTCATCATCTTCCTTCTCTACTGTCTAAGTTCCCTTCAGCCTCAGCTTGTACTCTGCTCGCCTCCATGGCTTACCTTTACCTAGAACATGGCAGAGATGGGAGTGAGAACACAGCCCTGTCACAAGACTGTAAATGTATACTATTGTCCATTCCAGGCCAATGCAAACTGTCTTCTAGCCTCTTTTTTGAGAGTAGTCGAAAAGAATGCAATGGCCCTATACCATGCACCCAAAGCCATGTGAATCTTTGCTAACAAATTGTATCTGGCACAGAAATTGCAGTTGGGGCAGCTACATTGTTGAGTTTATATTAATCTACTGCCATTGTTCAAGATCCCTCAGATTTTTCTGGAGCCAGGCCAGAAAATTAAATGGAGGTATGCTGGGACCACCACCCCTGCATCCTTTAGGTCTTTAAAGATGATGTTCGTCTGTGCCATTCCCCCGTTAGTGACGCTGTTTTTAGTTTACTCTCTTGACCCAGGTGGGGGAAGATAGTTTCAGACGAGGCCAAGGTGAGGGTTGTAAGAAGCAGGGAAGTAACTACTGGGTAGGTCCACAGACCCAAGGGACTCATGGGGACCCCACCTGGGTCAGGACCCCACTTATTACGCAGGCTCCATAGGTCTCGTTCTAACAGGGTCATTCAGTCTCAGGCATCAGAGTCACTTCAAACTCTGTCCCACAGTCTTCAAACGGTTGGGCATTCTCCCTTCCCCAGTGTAAAGATACTCAGATAAGTAGCCTTAGATTCCTATGGGGAAGATCCGGGGAGCTATTACCACGTACACGTGTGGTGGTGCAGGGTCCTTCCTCCTGGGGACTGGCTGCACCTTCCATCGATGGATCCTGGTCTAAAAACTGGCTCAGGATGAGAAACTGGGCCAAGAATTGTGACCTTTGATTGGGGCCACTGTCTCCAGTATCCTGATGGCCCATTCTCGATTTCTTTTTATGGTGCAGACTGTGCTCGACTCTCATTGGCTGCCCATCCGTTTTGCCCATGTTCTACTGGCTAGATTCACCGTTTGCATGGTGCCTGGGCTGCCAGTCTGACCTTGCTGCTCACTGCAGTCATTGTTTCCCCTGGCTTCGGCGGTGAAGCGCAGCCCCCTTGCCTCTCTTGTTTCAGGACCCTCTTAGCTTCCTGGCTGCCAGCAAGTCTGGTTCTGAAAGGGTATCTCCCCAGTGGGTCCCAGCTTTCGGAGGACAGCCGCTGCTAAGCTTCTCAGGGGTACTGGTTCCTTCCTGAGTACTTTGGTAAATGGTGCATCTTCCAGGTCCTCCCATGGAAAATAGCTGTCCAGTGGATGTTTTGGCCTTCTGCATTGTACCCACGATAGCACGCCCACGTCTCTGAACCTTTTGCTCAATCCTCCCACCATCTGCCACAGCAATTCTGGCATCGACACCTCCCTTAGTGTGGGCTGCCACTTTCTCCGTGCTTCTCGGTGCCATTCTGCCAGTGTGTCTGTACCATCCCCCATGCTCCTTGCCAGGGTGTTCCATCCCACACCCTGGGAAAGTGCTCCCAGAGCGAGAAACTCTCCCTCATCCAACTTTATGTCCCACTCCCCTGGGCAGCACCTTCAGAGTCCAGTCCTGTGCTGGCCAAGTGTCAAATCCTCTGCCGTCCGGTCCTCTCCCCTTTCCACCGTGATCCTGGAGGAGCTGTGCTGCACCTTGACCTCCAGGCTGGGAGGGTCAGTGGAGGGGAATGTTGGGGGGGGGGTGCCTGCTTTCCTGTAGTGAGGAGGATTCTGCAAGCAGGGACATTTGCCCTTCGTGGGGATGAGTGGGTGACTTCTGTAGGCTCCAGGAGTGCAGGAGGTTCTGGGAATTTGAGATTTGGGAGAGCATCAACTCAGAAGTCACTATCCCATGTGTCAGGGCCTTCATGGTTCTCAGCCACGGTCTTGACCTTGGCAGAGCAGACCTGCCTGGGGCGGAAACTCCGCCTTTGGTATGATTAAGTCCTTCGATAGGTGGCCTGCCAAGGGGGCCTGGTGGCTTTACCCACACGTGGCCTCTCAATGATGATTAGTCATATCCAGTCAAGCACTGACTGAGCTGTGCAACAGCCATCCCATTCCCCTCTCCCTGCAGCGACTGCTGTGCAACAGCCATCCCATTCCCCTCTCCCTGCAGCGACTATCCAGTCAAGCACTGACTGAGCTGAGCTGTGCAACAGCCATCCCATTCCCCTCTCCCTGCAGCGACTGTCCAGTCAAGCACTGACTGAGCTGTGCAACAGCCATCCCATTCCCCTCTCCCTGCAGCGACTATCCAGTCAAGCACTGACTGAGCTGTGCAACAGCCATCCCATTCCCCTCTCCCTGCAGCGACTGTCCAGTCAAGCACTGACTGAGCTGTGCAACAGCCATCCCCTTCCCCTCTCCCTGCAGCGACTATCCAGTCAAGCACTGACTGAGCTGTGCAACAGCCATCCCATTCCCCTCTCCCTGCAGCGACTGTTTCCCGGGATCCCCAGGTATGCCCAGATGCCAGTTGCATCTCACCACCCCCACTCCCCTTCACCAAACACCAGCCCCGTCTGCCCTGGTGAGCGTTTTGGTGACTGGAGGTCTTCCTCCCGCCAGAGCTTCCTGTGCTCCACCTGGAGCCAGCAATAGGGGTCACAGCCAGTTAGGGGGCGGGTGATCAACTCCCCAGTCCCATTTCCATGGCTGTTTGCTTAGACCACTCCTGGCATCATGCCTCACAGGCCGGGCTTCCCGGGAAGCAGACTCCACAGTAGCGATGGGCTTGATGGCCTCCCGCCAGCAATTCCCATGGCAGGGTCAGGCAGAGGGAGAGAGAAGGCTGGCCGTGGTGCTGTCTCTGTGGGATCCTCAGGTGATCCCACAGGGAGCTCTATAGCTGGGAAGGCTACCCAGAGTGACCCAGGCCAAGGCGGGGGGCTGGGTCCTTGAGACCCACCCCTGCTGGCAGACACTGGCTCTGGGCCCCACTGGGAAGGGGCATGGTTCGGGTGAGGGAACCCTCTTCAACTGAGTCACCTTCTGGAGGGGGCCAGCAGCAGAGAGCTGCCACTCAGCTCACCCAGAAGTGAGGGAGGATGTTCTTTTCCCAGATGGGGAAGCTGGGTGGTTCCCACAGACTTCCACTCTACCGCCCCAAGGGCCCTGGAGCCCCCACTGGGTGTCTCCGTCCCCCTGGCAGGCGGGGGAGAGTGAGAGTAGACGTGTGGGTCACTGTTAGGAGCCAGGCTGGAAGGGGTGAGTGCGCACGCATTGCACCGGGTGGCACTCAGCCGTAAGATGCTTTGGGCTATAGGGAAAAGGGAGATGGTTTAATAAAAATTCAGCCAGTCTCTGTCATTCTGCTCCAGGATGGGCAAACTGAACTTGCCCCATGGGCTGGTCTGTTTGGGCGTGAGCTAGGGGCAAGGCCGTGTGGATTCACGGTGACCTCAGGTGCAGGCCTCCCGGGACACCCCCAATACAACATTCCAAGCTTTTCTTGAGACCCCACTCCCTGCATGCCTCACTCTGCCTGAGGGCTCAGGATTCAGAGGGGAAGAGGCACATTCCTGCTCTCAGGGAGCTCCCAGCCTGGCAGGGAGGTCGAAGTTCGACTCCCGACCAGAGAATTGTCACACCTAGGCAGAGCCAGGCTACTGCCAGAAGAGGGGTGGACAGGGAGGTGAACCAAGAGTCCATCCTGCCTACCCCTGAGCATTTGTCCTACAATCAGAGAGCAAGGAAAGGCAGAAGGAACAGCCTATGTGAAGGCTCAGAGGTTGGAAAATCACAGTACAGGGACTGTGAGGCTGGTGAAGGGGCCAGGCGAAGAGGGTGGGGAATGTTCAGCTGTGAATCAGAAAGGATGTTCCCGGCTCCCCTCGTGGCTTGCTTCTCTCCTCTCTGCCCTATGCTCTGTGGCTACCAGAGTAACCTTTCCAAGACACGAACCCTGGTTGTGTCACCACCTACTTGAAGCCCTCCAAGGCTCCCGCTGCTCTCCAGGTAAAGCCCACACTCTGGCACAGATGCCTCACCCCAGGCTGCCAAGTTTGCCTGACCACTCTTCCTACAGCCATCTCTCTGCTAGGGCCAGCCTGCTCTGCCTTCACTGTCACACATGCTGTGTCGCAGCCCTGCTCACAAGTCACTTCTGCTCACACTGTTGGCCTTTGCACTTCTTCTCCTGCCCTCTGGGATTTCCTTCCCTCATTTATTTTCTGACTAACTCCTACTCACTTAGGAGCCACCTCCTCCAGGAAGCCTTCCTGGATCCTGCAGCTCTCCTCCGGTCCCTGTAGCACGGTGCTCAGCCCTCCGTTATCCTGTAAGATTGCCACTGTCTCTGGCAAGGACCGTCTCTGGCTCTGGGTGGAGGCTCCTTGAGCAAAGGTGAGGGGTACAGGCTGGATTCCTCTCTGGGGCTGCTGCCTCCCTCCCGCGGCACAGGGCTGTGCAGCTCACAGCCTGAATGGGAGGGAAATGAGGAGAGGACGCCCTTAAGCTTTGAAAAGACATTTTCCCAAGCAGCTGGCAAGGCCTCCACCCGCTCCGGGGGATTTTCCAATCTGCTCCAGAAAGGCCCCGCTCTGAGTGTTTTGGGATCATTCCGGGACACAGCGAGGCCCACTTCCCCGGCCGTAGCCATAAGCAGAGCGCGTCTGAAGTGCGTTCCTCCTGTTCTTCCTCTTAATTGATCGGTAACAGCGTGATGGGAGATGAGGAAAGATTCGCCTTCTGGAGCCTTCCTCTCCTTGTCAGTCTCTGGCTTCCTCCTAGACCACGTCCCAGAATACATGCCGTCCTTGCATGGCGTGGGGCGGAGCCCTGGCCCTGGTGCCCAGAATCCCAAGGGTTGCAGTGAGTGTGAGGGATGGGGGGCGACTGTATCCCAGGGCCGCTGCCTGCCTGCTCACTGAGGGACTCTGGACCTGCGTGTCCGTGGGGAGCTGGTGCTGGCTGCTGACAGCCGAGGGGCTGGGGTGGGCGGGGGCAGGGTGGAGAGGGACTTGGTCGGCTGTGGACGCAGCTGGTGCCAACGCGAGGGGCATCTCCTGGGATTTCCAGAGACCGAGCGGAAACTCTTTGCAAAAGGGGTTTGTTCCTTGCTCTGCCTGGCACTGGCTCAGATCTTCTGGGAGTTGTTTTGCTCTTGGTAATTGGTGAGAAGTTTGCTTCTAAAAGTCTGCCCAGAACCCCAAAGTGGAAGCAGGCAGAGGGCCAGTGTGAACAGAGAATCTTCTTTCTCAACACATTTTTAGAGAAGCATGTTTGGGTCTGCTCTTTGGACCTGATGAGTTTGGAACTTGAAGTCATTTGAGCCGGGCTGGGCAGGGGCTCGCCTTTGCCCTGTGGGCCTAATTTGTCCTGGGACAGGTGACCAGCCTGCGAATCGCAGGCTCTTCTTATCTGTGCACAAGGCCAGCCCCTCTGGGTCACTGGCTTGGCTGGGTCCTGGTGCTGAGGAGAGGAGGAGGGGCCGGCCTGGGCTCTCCTGCGGTCGGTTGGAATCCAGTGCCCTTTGCGAAGTGCTCAGCCAGTGCAGAAGCACACACACAATGCCTGGCGGTCCAGTTCTGCCCTCTGACCTGAACTCAGCTGCTTCCTGCTCTGCCCAGTTAGCCACCACCCAGCCAGACTGCTGTGCAAGGAGGGGGGCGCTTTGCAGAGGAGCAAGGGAAGTGAGGTCTCCAGCAGCCCCTGTGGCGTAGCAGTGGGGTATTGCCTGGGCAGCAAGGTCCCAGGAGAACGGTTTCCTGAGCCTCTGGCAGCCGCACAGGCCGTGGCCTCTTCTTGCCGGGTGATGGCATCTAGTTCTTTGCCCTGCTGGGCCTCAGTTTCCACATCTGTCAAGTGGGGAGAAGATTGGACTCATTGTTCTTTAAAGTTTGGTCCTACTCCACAATTTGGTCATGGGATTCCCTCTGCCTCAGTTTCCTACCTGTAAAAGGAGATAATTTGGGAAACCATTTTAGAAAATGAGTGTGACGTTTTGTTTGCAGATCCTGGTAGCTCAGAGAGGACCAAATTAGAAAATGGTGAAAAGGGGGCAAGAGGGTTGTTTTTAGCCCTCGTGCGAGGAGCAAGAGCCCAGCCAGCGGGGCTGCTGCAGCGGCCATGGTTATATAACCTCTCGCTTGGAGACAGAGCCCGGGAGCAATGCGTGTCCCCAGCCCCAGAGGAAGCTGGAACCCTCTCCTGGGTGCTGGTGGCAGCCTCTGTACCAAGCTGTTTACCCACCACCCTCACCCACCCCTAGAAGGGCGGGGCCTGTCTGCACTTCGGAGCATCTTTCCCTGCTAGATCCTCTGCGACTCTTGGATCTCACCAGGGGTGGGTGGACTGGCCACACTCTGGCTCTGCCCAGGCTCGTGTTTGGCATGGGAGGCTCTGCAGTTCATGGTTTGTACTATATTCCAGAGCCTCGCTGAGTATAGCACAATCCTGGCCAGAGTGGAGCTGGCTGATCTCAGGTGTCTGGTGACTGTCCATGGGGGCCGCCCCTGGGGTCACGGCTCTCCTGCTTCTTAGGCAACAGTGGCAACCCTGGCTGAGCCTAGACCTCACAAGGCCAACCAGCTGCCAGCTCTGCCAAGGGCTGTCTGTGGATTGCTGTCCTCCTTCCCCGTGCCCGCTGTTGAGGGAGATGAGTGACTGGGGCCTGGGGACCTTCAGTAACATGCTCAGATCATCCTGCCTGTGAGAGATGGAGCCAGGAGGCCATCCCAGCCACCTGACACCAGGGTCTGAGCTGGCCGCCCTCCTCCCTCCTGACTTCCCAATGGAAGGTGGGCCTGGTGGGTCCCAAGGCCGCACTGAGGAGCGTGGATGGGTCTTTTGCATAGTTACGTATTTGTTTTCACGTTTATTAGAAAAAAAACCAGCCCAGCAAATCTGATTTCACTGAGAATACTGCCTAGAAAAAGGCCAAGGTTTAAAAAGTGGCACTATTTAGGATCGAATCTAAGAGAAATATGAAGTAGAAAGTGGTCTAGAGTGGAGGATGGCCAAAAATCAGCCAAGCCCTGTACAAGGCCAGCTGCACTGGCCCCAGCCTCCTGTACCCTTGGGCTCCACTCATGCTCAAGTGTCCCTGCACCTCGTCTCTCAATGCCCCCTCCCAGGCCCAACCTCCTGCCAGCTCTCCACACCCCATTCTGTCTTGGGGAAAGCTCTCCAGGGGATGGTGTGTATGGAGTCACCCCCGTCTGTGAGACCTTCTGCAGCCAGGCTCCGGCTCCCTCCTCCCCCGCGGCTGCACTCTTAGCCGATCCGGTGTGGTCTGTCTTGAAGGGGAGGCAGCAGCCTCTTCTTGGCGGCCTTGACACAGGAGGCAGCTTGCTCTTGGGACTTCTGGCTCCCACACTCGTGTGGCCTCCCTTTCCCTCGCTGGCTGCTCCCCACAGGCTCTTCTGAGGCCCCCTCCCCTTCTAGCAACCTCTAAGCATGGGCGCTGTGAGAGGCCCACCCAGACATGCCTCTGTTGCATTCCTCCTCTCAGTGGACTCCATTGCCTCCCTTGCTATTCACTGTCAACTACAGGCTGAGAGTTTCCCCTAGACCCCCACGCCATCTTCTGAAACCCACTTGCCTACTCGGTATTGCCTCCGGTTACCTCCCAGCATCTTACACTGAGCTTGCCCAAGCTGAGCACTGACCTGCCTCTCCCGGCTGGCACTTCCACTAGTGTTCTCTGCTGCCACATCAACAGCGCCAACTCAGCCCCAGCTGCTCAAGCCAAGGGTGGGGTTCAGCCCCGGGGTCTTCCTCATGCCCTTCTGTATCCATTGTGTCCTTCTCCAGAACATGTCTGGGATCTCTCTGTTTCTCTCCGTCTCTGGCACCACCCAGCTGTAAGCACCACCATCTCTCACTCTTCAGAGGCCCAACAGTCCCCTTCAATCCACTTGGGTACAGTGGCCACAGTTCCTTTGAAAGACACACAGGGGACCAAATCACTGCCCTGCTCAATGCCCTCCTGTCCAGTAGCCCCCATCGTCCTGGGATACAGTCCAGCCTCCTCCATGGGGTCAACAAGGCTGCCCTGCTTGGGCTCCAGATACAGAACCACAGAGAGAGCTGTGCTGAATCTGTTGCCAGGGGTGTGACCTAGGTTGAGTGTTCGTGTCCCTAACCCTTGGTGATGGAATGCACCATCTAGGTGTCCAGCACAGTGGCCCAGCCTCAGCAGCCCAGGCTCCTTCCCTCTTGTGGCTCTGCAGCTCTCAGTGTGACTTCCCCCACTGGACCTGAGAAGCTGTTCCAGCTCCTGCTGCCCCTGGGTGGAGGAGAGGGGCACTGGGTATGGTCCTCCTGCTCATATCCAGAGCACAAATGTCACCACATGGTCGCACCTGGCTGCCCAGGTGGCAGGGAGAGATGATCTCGCCTGGGCAGGTGTGGGGTCGGGCAACTCACGTTGGAAGAAGGAGAGAAAAGAGCAAGAGGCAGGCCAGAATTCCTCTGCGGGAAAGAAATTGTCTCTGCCCTGAGGAATCTCCCTGAGCCCCAGTGCCCGTCTATAAAGTGGGCAAACCCTCTTGGTAAGGTGGTGTGAGGATCCAACAAGGGGGCAGACAGGGAGTGCCTGGCAGGTAATTGGGTGCCTATCCATACATTACTCTCCTCCTTCCCATCCCTGTCACAGCCACCTCGGGCTTGGCATCTGTGGCTTATGGATCCTGGGCATGGCTTCAGGTCAGCACTTAGTAGGGCCGGGCAAAGGTGGCTCCTGGGCATCCCCCTTTTTGCCTTTTCTGCGCCAGGGCTTCGGCACACAAGGAGCTTGGGGGCCTCGGGAGACGAGGCTGGCAGGGGTAGGCGCAGTTGGTGCGTGGCAAACCGAACCTGTCAATTCCAGAAGCTTTTGGCACATTGTTGAAGCGACTAGATGACTTTGAGAAGTGTCTGCATGTTTTTTCCCCAAGTGCAGTTATTTTTGCTGCTGTGAAATGTTCTGAAATCTGACAGTTTTGTTTTGAGTCTTAGCCCGATGGGAAGACGGAAAGGAACACTGCCTCCCAGTTCTGTGGCACCCGCTTCTCGGGGTCTCCTGAGGACACCCAGATCCTGGCAGAGGTGGCCAAAGAGAAGCCAGGGGACCAAGGTTTCCGGGGGGAGTGCGGAGTCAGCTAGGCCAGGGAGCCCCTGGATTCCCTCGGAGCATGAGACCCAAGGACGCACTGCGTGCCAGGCCCTCGTCTGCTGAGCATGTATTGAGTACCTGTTACATTCATTTGTCAGATATGGACTATGCACCGACTACATGCCAGGTTCCTGTCCACTGAGGATTTATTGAGCACCTACTATGTTCATTCATCAGATGCAGACTATGCACCTACTTCATGCCAAGCCCTCGCCCACCAGGCATTTACTAAGCACCTACTGCACAGTGCAGGGCTGTTGGAGGGCTCTCTGCAGAGGAGTGTCGAGGTTGCTTTGCTATGTTTTGTGGCAGGGAGGCAGGTGGGGAGGCTACTGAAGGAACAGAGACCCTGGAAGATAGAACAATGACTCTAACAGAGACCCTGGAAGATAGAACAATGACTCTAACACAGTTCCTGCTCTGCTGGAGACCGTGGCTCAGGAGGGGATGGTGCTGGGCTGCATGAAGATGGAGAGATCCGAGTGGCCCTACTGTGAGACCCCGACGGGGGACTGGACGTGGTCAGCCCTGCCTCGCTGCTGCCCCATCACCTGTCCAGCTCCCCGTCGTCTTCCCACTGCCACTGTTTTCCAGGGCTTGGTCAGAGACCTCTCTGCTTCCCGTCCAAACCTAGATGCCTCCTTCTAGTTGATGTTTTCACAGGTACCTGAGCCTCCACGGCTGCACACTGCTGTCTCCAGGTCCCTCTCTTTTGGTCACCTCACCTGGCCTCGGGCACCTCTGGCACCTAGGACTTTGCATGTCCCTGATAAGCTTTTCTTATTTCACTCCATAGCTGCCAGGCTCAGCTTGGGTCCCTCCATCAGGCCTCTCCCTGGTGCTTCTATGTGGCAGCATCTCAGATGCTTTCTGACTCGGGGTTCCTGGGACCCTGAGCACTCAGCTGTGCTGGTAGCTGACTGAGTGCTAGGCCCTGTGCCAAGCGCCTGGCCCGCACCACCTCATTTCATTCCAGCCACCATCCCAAAAGGCAGCAATGGCTGTGAGCTCCATTTCTATGGATGATAAAAGTGAGGCACAGATGAGTCAATTATCTGAGGATCCCAACTTGTCCAGTATTTCATGAAAAAACCAAACCCGAAAAGCCAATCATCTACCCAGCAGGTGAGAGCTGGGGGAGTCGGGCTCCAGCAGCAGTAACTTCATCCGTGTGTAAACCTGTGTCAGTTTCACAGAGCGCCTCCTGCATCGCTATGGAGACTGACGATGCAGCCTTGTCCTCTGCGAGGGAGACATAAGGAGTGGCAGAAATCACACGACAGTTTATTCCTGGTTAAAGATATACAAAACCCAAAAAACCCTCAAACCACGCAGGGTCCCCTCCCTCCCCAGCCTGTGCTTTGGGACCTACGCGTAGCAGACACTGTTGCCGTATTGGTTAGATCACAGGGCTGGCCGCCGTAACAGAGATCCCAGTGCGACACTGAGCATAACAAGGAAGGGTCTCTTCTTTCTTCCGACATGAGTCGTGCAGGGCTGAAGCAGCAGCTCCTTGGAGTTTGGGGCTCAGGATCCTTTTATCACAGCACTGCTACCCTGGTACACCTCCCACCTTGTAGCTTGAGAAGGAAGAAGGCTCTGTCTGCCTTCAGACCCACTGTGCAGCCAACAGAAAAGGGAGAAGAGAGCTTGGGATGTGTGGCTCTTTCCTTAAGGGGCTGTGTGTGCCACATCCCATCCCATCCACAGTCACCTCGAACTTCAAGGGAGGCTGGGGACATCACCTTATGGATGGCTCTGGGCCTTCATAAAATGTCATGGGTCCTGTTACTAAAGAAGGAAGGGCCAGATGGATATGGGGCAATGACTAACAATCATGCCCACCCCGTTGGGCCCCCTGCCCCGATATACACACGGACCCTTCCTTTGGGCTCTGAAGACACTCAGCTCCTTCACATGGGGTTGGGCTTGCAGTCCCCTCCCTGTGTCCAGCTCTGAGTCCAGGATCTGTGGGGGACGTACAGTCCCCTCACCCTGGCTGGAGGCAGTGCCTTAGGAGCAGGGAGCGATAAACTCCAAATATAAAAGGCAGTGGTCTGTATTCCCTCTTCATAGATGACGCAGGGACAGGAGCGGCAGGACTGCTACAGAAACAGGCCGTGGAAGAGAGAGGAAGGGCTAAGACCAGAGTCATTGTCCATGGCCATGACTGCACCCAGCTGGGCAGGCGTCAGCAGCTCAACCTCCATCACGCATTTCTGGCTTATGCGGGCTTGGGGAGTCCAGGGATTTTTTTAGTGGGGGGAATGTCAAAAACCAAAAACACAAAAACCCCCACGCTTTTGAAAGCCACACTTGTGGTTTATTTGGCAATAGAATGTCCTCTAAAATGTCATGGGCTCCTGGTCTATTTGCACCTGGTCAGTTCCGTGTTTGCACATGGCCTTACCTAAAGATCTTGTCTAGAGATGGATTTTTATGCTTAAAAAGTCTGTTTTTTTATTTCCAAGCCTCTGTTCTTGGCCCATCTTCTTCTTGCTCATTTAATGGTAACTCCTGGGTAGCGAGCTGAACCAGTAGGCTTGGGCGGGAGGACAGCAGCACCTTCTAGAGATGATGGCCCCTGGGCCGGCTGCCCTTGCCCGGCTAAAAGCTGTGCGTGGGAGGCGCTTAGACGATGAAGCCTGCCTCTTATCTCCTGCAGAGCCATCTTTGTAGCTCTCCTGTATCGCTTCCTAAAAGAAGCAGTGGCAGCCAACACACACCTACATTCTGAGTTTTCAAAACCAGTTCTAGAGTTCCAGGGCTGTCGGGATGTGGTCTGACTTCCAAGCACCACAGGGAATGTTTCTATGAAAGGATTTCCACAGTGCAACAAGGGTCAACAACTGTCCCTCACAAAATCTGCACCCTGGACTACTGAGGCCCTGGTCTGTGGAGTCCACATCATGGAGCTTTGGTTGGGTTGAGGCAAAACTTGTAATAGCCAAGAAAGGAGCTTGACTGCAGAGCAAAGACTCCCCCCAGCCAGGGGCTCACACATGACGGAAGTGTATTTCTTTCTCATGTAACAGTAGAAACACAAGGAGTTCAGGATGATGCGGCAACGCCAAGACCACGGGAGCCTGGAAGCCATCTAGCCTGCTGGGCTGCTCTCCTCAACAAGGAACTTTGAACTCGTGGCGTAAGATGGCTACTGCATCTCCCTCCATCCCATGCACATTCCAGCCAGGGCCACACCGAAGAAAGGAAGTGGAGGCAATGCCTCTGCCCCTTCCTTTTAGGTCTAGAGCCTGGAATGAGTACATGCTGGCCCACTTATACCCCGTGGTGAGGAGGGATCTAGGGGTCAAAGAAGTCCAGCCACTCGAGTGTGAGTGTATGTGTGTGCATGTGCATGGCCTTCAGGAGCGTGTGCGGCTGTTTGCACACTAAATGTCCTGCTCCAGTCCAAGGCCACATGGCTTCAGAGGGGTGGAACTGGGCTCCAGCCCAGGTCTGCTGGCTCCTCTGTCCCCCTGCCCAGTTTTTTTCTTTTTTCACCAGGCAGCTCCTGGGAAAGAGGCAGGTCTGCGGAGGGAAGTGAGGACTTCATTCTAACTGTGAAAAGACCACGTTCAGAATTGGGAACCCAGAGCTGGGAACGAGCTGCTGACCTGCTCCAGGCATTTGTGGCCGTTAGCCTTGAGGGCCAGGACACCTGCATCAGAGCAGCTGGGCCTGACCTTGGGAGTCAAGCCTCCCTGGGTGAGACTGACAAGCCCCTCTGGCCATCCCTGTGGGGTCTCTGAGCCTTCACTTTCCCGCCCTGTCTTGCTCTGATGTTTACGGCTGTGTGGGCCTCAGTGGTTTTACCCATAACGCGGAATGAAACATTTTGTCTAGGTAATGACAAGCTTGCTTTGGGAAATCAAGATGGGATCATGGAGGTGAACAGGTGTGAGTTGGAAGGTGCTCACCAGGCTTGTGTGCTGTGCTTGGCTGAACCAGGGCCCACGGACCTTGCATGGAAAGATGATCCTGGATCCTCTGATGGGCCCAGTGTTGCCACAAAGGTCCTCATAGGGAAAGAGAGAGGCAAGGGGGCCACAGAGAGCAGGAGACGTGCCTGTAGATGTGCAGAGGTGGCAGTGTTGTGCTCTGAAGATGGAGGAAGAGGCCACGAACCAAGGAGTGCAACACCTCTAGAGCTGGAGAAGGCAAGGAGATGGACTCTGCCCTAGCACCTCCAGAAACGACCAGTCCAGCTCACACTGATTTTCGCCCACTGAGGCAATCCCAGTCTCCTCACTTCCAGAACTAGGAGATCTTAAATATATGTTGTTTTAAGCAACCAAGTTTGTAGTGATTTGTTATGACAGCAGCAGGAGACTCCTGTGTGCGGGGTGGAGTGGGAGGTGAGCAGGCTGAGATGGAGATGGTATGAGGGCCGAGGTGGGGAGGAAACCCATGAGGAAAGGCCCAGGAGGATGCAGGCTCTTTGCTGGATGGTAAGTAGCCTCTCAGACCAGTGTGTGGACACACAGGGAGGGGCTGGAGGATGAGGCTGGCCAGCAAGGCTGGGGCATGCTGGTGGGGCCCAGAACGCCCTGTTGAGGGCCTTGGACTTAATTTGGAAGGCCTGGGAGCCCCTGAGAGTTACTGAGCAAGATAGACCTAATAGGAGGGCAGTGTTCAGGCCCATGGGGGTGGCCTTGAGGCCTGAAAATGACAAGGCTTCTGAAAGCAACAGGGAAACACAGCTTTGCGCATCGTCAGTGCTTGCGGCCGCAGCACTGTGCAAAGTTCTCCTTGGATCACGGTGCCTATCGAGATGTGCCAGTGTGTGCAAGGCTGTGGAGTGAACCTTGGGTCAGCAAGCCCAGGGCGCCAAGCAGCAATGGGAAACCAAAGGCAAAGAAATGAAACTTTTATTAACAAAATGCTTTCTGAGACATGTCACAAGTCTTCGTCCAGTTCTCTCTGGTTTTTATTGGGTCAGAGGTGCAAGACTCTTTGAAAAACTGACTTGGGAACGGTTGCTGGGAATTTTAAAGCGTGGCTCAGCCAAGATGCACAATAAAAAGAAATGTGTGACCGTGAAAGAGACACATTCAAAATTGCATGTTTTTCGTCTTCAGTGTTCACGGAAACACGCCCA
>NW_012116488.1:4406412-4408810 GCF_000951035.1 Colobus angolensis palliatus
TGGGGGGATACAGCAAAGGGCTCTTTGGAAGAGGATTTCTGAATGCTGCAAAGACGCCACCCTGGAAAGCCATGTGTAGACATGAACTTCCAACTGCCCCACTGATAGTTTCAGATCCTGCAGGGAAGAGAGAGAGAAAAAAAAATCGGAATATTGCCAGGATGGTATTTGAATAAACAGTGTGGACAGCTGCTCCTCCCTGCCGGAGCCAAAGAAATTCTGTTGTTGGCCATGAAGAAAATGCATTTGACGAGGCACCCGTTAACTAGGAGCTGAGCCACCCTTGCTAGAGGACTCCAGGGGCCTTTGAACTTCACCTTGAGCACTCTCCTTTCAGCTGACACTCTCCCTCTGCAGTCTGAGGAGCCGGATGGCTTCAGCCCCCCACCCCCTGTATTTGGGGTTCTTTATTTCTCCTTCTCAGAGAAAGTGCTAATTGTTCATGGAAGTGACAAGCGGTTCCCCTTGGAGCCGCTGCCTGGCTGGTATCCTAGGTGAGGATGTGTGAGGTGGGAGGGTCTGATGGCCCCTGAATGTGGGGGTAGGGGGTGCCCGATGGGAAGGTGCAAGACACACAGCCCCAGAGTCCTGGGGGAGGGGCCACTTGGAAGACTGGGGTCTCTGGTCTGGGTCACAAAGGTCAGAGCTGCACAAAGGGTCCCTAAATGATGAACAATCAGATTACTTCCTTTGGAGTGATCCGAAGTGTGAGAGCCTAGTTTCTCCATCGGCACAGTGCCTGGGGATTAATTAGTTTAATTGGTCCCTGCGTTAGGCCAAATAGTCAGTGTCAAAAGAGAAAAGCAAAAGATACTTTCCCATTTGGGAAGACAAAAACTGCCCCTGCTAATGGCTGAGGGTGGTAATGACAACAAAAAGCCTTTCTGGAGTTGACTCGAATGGCCTGGGAAGGCGGCTGGACCCTGTCACGAACCCCCGCCGCATACCAAGCAGAAGCCTGGAGCCCGCTGGGAAGGACGGCTGGGCTCGAGGAAGCCCCTGCCGGGAGTGGGTCCTGGCTACGGCTCTGCAGAAGCACCTCGGGCCAGTAGAGTTCTGTTATCAGGCGGTTATGCCCTTCCCTGTCATGGACACCCCCAACCTCATCTGTAGGAAGGAGCAAGCAGGCCCGGGGGATCAGCCTGTCTTGGCTGGACAGGCCTGGGGCTCACCCTGAACTCGTATTTGCTTCCGTTACTTGTTGTGGGGCTGGGTCCTGATGGGCTGTCGTTAAGATGCAGGGGGACAAGTCCAGGGCGATGGAGGAGGGGTCAGACTCCACAGGGGAAGGTCTAGCCAGCTGCAGGACCCTGGTTAGTCACATGGAGGCTTGGGGTGCGCCCACTGTCTGATGTGTAAATCAGTGCCACTCACCCCTGCAGCCTCTGCGTGCTGTTGTTATGCTGATGCTCTTGGAAGCTCTTTGTCTCTGCAGTCAAGGGCGGCATGCTTGGGGGACGGTGTGCAGTCCCAGCAGAGCTGTGACTCGTGACTGAATCGCAGGGAGGCCTGAGGAGTGGTCCTGGTGCATTTTCCGAATTAAGGAGGGTTGGCAATGTAGGATTAGAGAAAGTGTCCGGAGAACAAAACACATAATTACTTTAAAAACCAAGCTGGTGGAAAATATTTCTCTTTGCTGCTTTACAAATAGTGGCCTCTGGCCAGATGAAGTGGGGCCAGGTACACAGTGACTTTGGCCCATGGAGCTCAGAGGGTAAAAGAGAAAGGTGGTTCCACTGTGAACGTTCCTTCTCCAAAACCACTTTGGAGGGTCTTGGACCAGGACCTGTCTTTTGGTTTGTTTTTGTTGTTGTTGGTTCGTTTGCCTTTACCTTTTTCTTTTCGTTTGCTTTTACCTTTTTCTTTAATACACACACACACACACTTGTGGTAAAATATACATAACAGTTACTATTTTAATCTTTTTTATTTTTGAGACAGGGATTCACTCTGTTAACCAGGCTGGAGTGCATTGGTGTGATCATGGCTCACTGCAGCCTCAGCCTCCTGAGCTCAATTGATCCTTCGACCTCAGCTTCCCAAATAGCTGAGACTACAGGTGTGTACCACCATGCCCAGCTAAATTTTTAAATTTTTTGTAGAGATGGGGTTTCACTGTGTTGCCCAGGACAGTCTTGAACTCCTAGGCTCAAGCAACTCTCCTGCCTTGGCCTTTCAAAGAGCTAGAATTACAAGCATGAGCCGCTGCGCCCAGACCCATTGTAACATTTTAAGTGTGGCATTGAGTACCCTCACATTGTTGTACAATCATCATCACCACCACCTGATTCCAGAACTTTTGTTCGCTCTGTCGACCAGGCTGGAGTGCAGTGGCGCGATCTCAGCTCACTGCAAGCTCCGCCTCCCGGGTTCCCGCCATTCTCCTGCCTCAGCCTCC
>NW_012116488.1:4408860-4444508 GCF_000951035.1 Colobus angolensis palliatus
AGTAGCTGGGACTATAGGCTTCCACCACTGGCTAATTTTTGTATTTTTTTAGTAGAGATGGGGTTTCACCGTGTTCGCCAGGATGGTCTCGATCTCCTGACCTCATGATACGCCTGCCTCAGCCTCTCAAAGTGCTGGGATTACAGGCGTGAGCCACTGCGCCCGACCTGACTCCAGAACTTTTTATCTTACCAAACGGAAGCTCTACCCATCAAACAACAATTCCCATTTCCTGTTCCCCACCTGGCTCCATGAATTTGACCCCTCCAGGTACCTCGTGTAAGTGGGATCTACAGGATTTGTCTATTTGTGTCTGGCTTATTTCACTCAGCATAAAGTCCTCAGGGTTCATCCATGTTGTAGTAAGTGTCAGAATTCCCTTGATTTTAAAGGCTGAGTAGTATTCCGGGAGGCCTTCAGTTTTATTCTGTGGAGTGATTGCAGTGGGAAATTCAGAGAGCAAGGGGTTGGCTCTGACCCAGTGCCCCTCCCCGCAGCCTGCCCTGCTGGGGGCATGATGGAGTGACTGTGATCAGCTCTGTGGGAGGATTGAGGAGCACTTCTAATTTCAGTAGCTGGAAACGGAATTCCTCAGGGCCAGAACGAGGGTGAAGAGAGTGAGGCACTTGCCTTGGGTCCAAAACTAAACCCAGTGATCTAGAAAAATCATAGGTTACTGCAATATCTAAGAATTGAAATCCAGAATGACCAAAATATCACAATTTTAAATAAAGACAGAATCAGCCTCAGCGGTTTCCCCCCTTGGTCTCAGGCTCCAATATGGCTTGGCATGGCACTGATCTTGTCTTTATCTAAAATTTCGATTCTTTTCCATCATGGGTGTTTTGCATTACTTTTGTATTAAAGTGGTAAGACATACACAACATAAAATTCAGTTTTAACGATTTTTAGGTGTGCATTAAGAATGCTTGCAATGTGTGCAATCACCCTCACTATCCATTTCCAGAGCTTTCCATCTTCCCAAACTGAAACTCAACCAACTGCCCACTACCGCCTCCCCTACCAGCCCCTGGTAACCTCTGCTTTACTTTCTATCTCTATGAATTTCACTATTCTAGGTCCCTCATATAAATGGAATTGTACAGCATTTGTCATTTTTTTGAGTGGCTTATTTCATGGAACACAATTTCCTCAGGTTTTATCCATGTGGCAGTGCATGCCATTATTTCATTTCCTTTTAGGGCTGAATAATGCTCCACGGTGTGAAGAAACCACATTTTGTTGATTGAGTTTGTTTCCACCTTTTGAGTCTTATGAATAATGCTGCTGTGATGAACATGAGCGTGCAAGTATTCCTTTGAGTCCCTGATGTTTTCTTTTGGGTATTGGGATTTGCTGTATGACAAGGTAATTCTAGGTTTGCTTTTTTTTTGGAGTCCCGTTCTGTCGCCCAGGCTGGAGTGCAGTGGTGCGATCTCGGCTCATTGCAACCTCTGCCTCCAAGGTTCAAGTAATTTTCCCGCCTCAGCCTCCCAAGTAGCTGGGGTTACAGGCATGTGCCACCATGCCTGGCTAATTTTTGTATTTTTAGTAGAGACAGCGTTTCACCATGCAACTTTTTGATGAAGCACCACACTGATATCCACAGTGCTTGTGCCATTTTGCTTTCTCATCTGTAATGGACAAGGAGTCCCGTGTCTCCACATCCTGGCCAGCCCTCATTCTCTGTGTGGATTCACTAATTTATGACAGCCATCAGGAATGAGTATGAGGTGGTATCTCGGTTTGGTTTTGATTTGCATTTCCCTAAAGACTAATGATATTGAAGATCTTTTCATGGGCTTATTGGCCATGTGTATAACATTTTTGGAGAAGTGTCTGTTCAGGTCCTTCACCCATTTTTGAATCAAGTTGCTAATTTTTTGTTGTTGAGTTACATTTGTGTCACTTAAATAAAATGTCTAAATGTGTGGATTTTTTAGAGCAGTTTTAGGTTCATAGTGAAATTGAGAGGAAGGGACTGATTTCCCATAGACGCCCACCCCCACACCTGAACAGTCTCCCCCATAACCAACACCCCAGTAGGAGTGATGCGTTTGTTGCACTCAGTGAGCCTGCACTGACACAGCGTGATCACCTGGAGCCCAGGGTTCACCGCAGGGCCCACTCTTGCTATTGTACATTCCATGGGTTTGGACAAATGTGTCCTGGCAGGTATCCACCATTTTCACATGACTTTTGATTTTTAAAAATATTGGTTAAAATGTGACATCTTCATTACTGAGACTTTTTTCCAGCACCATCTTAAATGTTGTGTTTCCCCGCCCTGCTCTTCCTGGGGAGGAACATGTTTGGGTAACCGCTTCCGATGGGAGGGTGAGCCCCTCAGCATGGGGTCCTGGAGGGGCGGGGAGGGGGAGCTGGGAAGGTCAGGGCTGCGGGGTCCTCAGGGCTGTGATGTGGAGCCCTTCCTGCAGTCTTCAGCATGGACTATGCTGCAGCGTGGACCTTCTGAGGGGCTTCTCAAGGAAAGGAAGGAAAGGGTTTGAGTTCCACGTTGGGGCCAAAGCCTGGGAGATGCAGAGGAACCACTGCAAATGGGGCACTGAGGCTGCTGAGGATGCCCAGGGGACCTTGGGAGCTTCCCAGGGAGGCCGGGGTGTGGGCCGAGATCCTCCGAGGAGGGAGGCCCAGTAGCGAGGTGGCCCGGCCCCTGCCTTCCAGCCCTGGGTGGCTGCAGCATCCTGGGCCAGTGGGTCTTCATGAGAGTCCTTAGCCCCAAGCTCCAATGGCTCCTCCTTCCCTTCCTGTTCAGGGCAACAGGTGGCTCACCCACTGTGTAGCAATGTCCGGAGGAGGCGGGTGCTGTTCTACTCTCCATGGAGCTGGGAATCACAGGCCCCTGCAGGAATCCAGTACCATTAACACAGAGCTCTCACCAGCCGCTGGCGAGGTCCAGTTTGCTCAGGCCTTCAGCATTTTAAGAGGTGGGGCTGTCGGCCACTCAAAAAACGACAGATGCATTCATAATACATCAGTTGCCCTTATTCTCAAAGAAAGAAGTGCCTTTTCCCAGTGGCCCAGCTGCGATGCACACGGCTTCCTAAGGCACACGAGGGCATGTGTTAAGTGTTAAGCCCGTTTATTAGAGCTGCGGAAACAGGCATTTACATTGGTTGCCAGCCGTCCATCCAACATCTGTGATGGTGCTGCACCTCCAGGGAGAAAAGCAAGGCGAGATCGCACACGGTGTGCCTAAGTTGGGAGATTTCCCTCACTCCTCCTGTGACTAGATTGTGTCTGTGTCACCTAATGGGAGTAAGCCTGCTGTAAGGCTTTTTCTCTCTCCTGGAAGGACCTCAGCTCCACCTCCACTGGGAGGCCCTAATCATTGCATCATTGGATTAAAGTGTTAATTGACGCATTCTCGCCGAGCCGGTGGCAAAGCTCGCTCTCAAGTGGCTGTGTAGATCTGTCAGGGTGCTCAGCTACAGGGGATAGGACACTCCACGCAACTTCCGGCAAGCAACAATAACATTAGAGAACAATGTGTTGAGCCAGGCATGGTGGCTCATGCCTGTAATCCCAGCACTTCGGGAGGCTGAGGTGGGAGGATCACTTGAACTCAGGGGTGCGGGACCAGCCTGGGCAACATAGCGAGACCTCACCTCTACAAAAAAAAAAAAAAAAAAAAAAGAGAGAAAAAAAGAGCAATGTGTTGACCACAAACGCTGACCAACTGACTATCACATTTCAGACCTGATAGATCCACAACTCCCTGTCCCCTTCTGTAAGATTCTCACTCCTTTTTGCTGCTCAGATCTTCCGTCTGGAGTCACTTTCTTTCTTCCTGAAATGCATCCATTTCAAAAGTCCTTTTGTGAGAGTTGTTGGTGGGACAGTCTCTCCTTTTGTGTTTAGCTAAAAATATCTTTATTTTACCTTTCTCCTTGAAATATAGTTTCACCAGGTATATGTCTAGATTGACTATTGTTTTCTTAGGCACCTTGAGGATGTCCTCCCACAGTTGTCCGGTGACTCACTGTGTAGTCTGTTCACTTTCCTCCCTACAAACCCCCACCCCCAAACCAGTCTCCTTTCTTCTCCAAACCCCACTCTCCCTAGTCTTCATGCTTAGTAGTAACCTTGCTTCTGGCTTCACTGACAGAATAGAATTATTCAGAAGGGATCTTCTGCAGATGCCACCTCCCTGAATCCTGCACCAGGGGCTGCAAGTGACAAACCCCTTTCCTAAGGCAGGCCCTCACCTTGTGGGCTGGATCCAGGCCCCTCCCACCTGCTCGGTGGCCTTCGGCAGCCCATCTTCCTCCGGTTCCCACACTTTCCCTCAATTTCCCACATTCCCGTCAGCCTTGAGATCTGCTGTTGGGTTAAGTTTGGGTTCCCCAGAAACAGATTCTGAGACAGGATTCCAATGGAAGTGGTCTATTTGGGGGTGCAGGGAAGGGAAGTATCTTGGGTGGGGTTCAATTTGGAGTTGTGTGTACTTGCTGGGGAGAGAGAGCAGCAGGACTGAGCAGCGGGAGGAGTTCAACAGTGGTGCAGCTGCAACCAGAATCTTGGTGGAGCCCACAGAGATCCCTGGACCTGGGGTGGCCATGCCAAGGTGTCCTGAACTGAGGCCAGGGGGCAGGCGTTTGCATCCACCTGGATCAGTCATTGGATATTCCCACTTTCCATGCTAGCTACTGTCCCAATTTTTCTCCTTTTTGTAGAGCACAACTTCATTAAGGAGTTGTCTCTAGTTTCTGTCTCCCATTCCTTTTCCTCCTTTTTCTTCACCCCAAAGTCAGGTTCTTGGGACCACCATACTGTCAGACCCAGCGGTTGTCTACCATGCCCTGTTCTTCTTGACCTACAATGCTGCTGCACTCTATCCTCCTTTCTCACACGCACTGTTCACTCTGCTTCAGGACTTAAAGCCCTCCTGGTCCTCGGCCCTTGACTGCTCCTTTTGTCTCCTTTGAGGAGCCCTCTTCCACACCCCAGCCTCTCAGTGTTAGATTTGGTTCTTTCTCTTTATCTTGCACTCACCCCAAATTTATATCTCCAACCCTAAACTCTGCACAAACTCAGGACTTGTATATTTAAAGTCCCAGCTTGACGTTTCCACGTGTGTGTGCCTCGTAGACATTTAAGCTCACGTCTCCAAACAATTTCCCAATAGCCCCAGATGTGTTTCATCCACAGACTGCGGCATCTCAATGGATGGCAATGAGATTCTTCTAGTTGCTCAGACCCAAACCTTGTATCATATTGACTTTTTTCTTGTTTTCTTTTCTTTTCTGTGTTTTTTTTTTTTTTTTTTTTTGAGATGGAGTCTTGCTCTGTTGCCCAGGCTGGAGTGCAGTGGCGTGATCTCGGCTCACTGTAGCCTCTGCCTCTGGGTTCAAGCCATTCTCCTGCCTCAGCCTCCCGAGTAGCTGGGACTATAGGCACGTGCCACCACACCTGGCAAATTTTTTGTGTTTTTACTGGAGACGGGGTTTCACCGTGTTAGCCAGGATGGTCTCAATCTCCTGACCTCGTGATCCACCTGCCTCAGCCTCCCAAAGTGTCTTGTTTCCTTACATCCAATCTATCAGGAATTTCTATAAGCTCTACATTCAAAATGTATCCAGGATCCAGCCATTCATTTTCTGGATGGCTGCGATGCAATAGCCCCTTAGGAAGTCTCCGTGCTTCCGCCCTTGTACTCCCATTGTCTGTTCTCAGTTCAGAAGCCAGAGTGTTGATTTTCAATTGTCAGTCAGATCATGCCACTCCGCTGCTCAGAGCCCTGTGGCGGGACAGATGTCTGCTCCCAACCATGATGATGGAGCAACAGCGGCTGCACTGACCTTCCTCTTTACATTGGGCAAGAGAGACAAGCAACTGCGTTCCCAGGAGATGAGTGGGAAATAGGAGGCTGCCCTGTCTTTGCCTGGCTTTCTGTTTGGAGGTTTCCACACTGCTGTGTGGGGGTCAGGGTGGGGGTGGGAAGCTAAGTAGAGCACTGAGGCTTCTCCAGGGGGTCACCAAAAACCAGGGGTCATACTTACAAAAAGGAAAGATCTATGCAAAAAAGAGCTGCAGAATAGGAGCAAAGGGGTCCTCTTGAATCTTTGCTGAATACCATAATAATAATAATAATTAATGAATACATAAAAAATAAAGCCTGAGTCAGGTGAAACTCACCAGGTCACTCAAAGAGTAATTCACTGGAGCTGGGTTGAACTGTTCATTCTAAAGTCCACCTGAAGATAGGATCGTTCAAGTTCTCAATTGCAGTTCAGAATTCCTTCTTGTTCATCACTGGGCATTTGGTAGACACCTTAGAAGAGCCACACTTTAGTAGTGGGCCTAAACTATCTCTAGAGCACAGGATACTCTAGACCTGTCCTATAGAGCTAAAAACAAGCCTAGAAAGCATGTGAGTGAACTAGAAGTAACTAAACTACCAAGCAGGACAAACCCCAAAGCTCCTTAAAAGAGGATGGCAAAATCCAGACATTCAACAATGAAACATTCATGACATTCAGCATCTGATCAAATCTACATGCCAAAAAGCCAGAAAATGTGAACCGTAGCCAGGGGATAAGACTGTCAATAGAAACAGACCAAAGGATGATAGAAATAATGGAAATGCCAGGCAACAACGTTAAACAATTATTATAACTATGTTCAAATACTTAAATGAAGAGATAACCATAGTGAGAAAAGAAATGGAAGATATAAAAAGAAACTACGTGGAAGTGGTAGAGCTATGTCTAAAATGCAAATTTCACTGGATTAGCTTGACAGGTGATTCAAAGACTAGTGAACTTGAAGACATAATTCTAGAAGTGATCTAAGACAAAGCACACGGAGAAAAAAGGCTGGAAAACAATAAACAGATTCTCAGTGACTATGGGGCAATAGTAAGTCATCTAAGGTATGGAAAATTGAAGTCTTCGAAAGTGAGGAGAGGACACAAAATATTTTAAGATATAATGGATGAAAAATTTCCAAATTTGAAGAAAACCATAAATCTATAAATCCAAGAAGTGCAATGAAGACCAAGCAGGATAAATACAAAGAAAACCACAGCAAGCCACATCATAATCAGTTTTCTGAAACCAGCGTTAAGGAGAAAATCCTAGAAGCAGCCAGAGAAAAATGAGACATGTAACATATGCAGGAACATGGGGAAAACAATAGCAGTGTTCCTTTTGGAAACAATGTAAGCCAGAAGTCAATGGGGTAACATTTCAAAAGAAGCACAAGAAAGAAGCTATTAATCTAGAATTCTGTATCCTACAAAAATACCTTCTAAAAATGAAGGCAACATAAACATTTTAAGGCATCATCAGACTTGTACTACAAGAAATGTTAAAGAAAGTTCTTCAAGCATAAAGAAAACAATACCAGGTAGAAGTCTGGCTCTGTGAAAAGGAATGAAGACTGTGAGAACGGCAATTATGTAGATAAACATAAAAAAATTTTTTAAACAAGTAAAAACCCACTTAAAGAATGGTTATTTGTAGGTAGTGTGGTGGCTTACACCTGTTATCCTAACGCTTTGGGAGGCTGAGCTGGGCAGATTGCTTGAGCCCGGGAGTTCCAGACCAGCCTGGGCAACATGGCAAAACCCCATCTCTATAAAAATACAAAAAGTAAAATAAAATAAAATAAAAAATACCAGAGCATGGTGTTGTTCGTGCCTGTAGTTTCAGCCACTTAGGAGGTTGAGGTGGGAGTATCATCTGAGCCTGGGAAGGTCAAGGCTGCAACGAGCCATGATCATGCCACTGCACTCCAGCCCGGGAGACAGAGTGAGAGCCTGTCTCCAAAAACAAAACAAAACAAAACAAAACAAAAGAACAAAAAAGAAAAAAAAATGATTGGTTATTGGTATTAGTAATGATATTTGTGGTAGTGGCATTCTGATGGCTCATAAACATTCTAAAAACCTGATTAAATATTTTAAAATTACAGATGTGATGTATGTTCATTTTATTCTAAACCCTTCTAACCTATTACCTGAAGGAAACAATGTTTTACATATATATATATATATGTGGAATATAAAATATATGGAATATAAATTGGTGTTTTACATGAACTATTTACATTATTCTGCTACATGCATTTAAAAACATCTATTAAAAGACTTTTTTCTCAATTTTTAAAATCTTTAAAAGATGATTGACTGTTTTAAACAAAATGTCAACTATGTACTTTGTTTTGGGCTTACAACATATTAAAAAGTAATACCTATGACAACAATAACATGAAGGATGGGAGGGGTAAGGTTGAAGTATACTGTAGCAGGAATCTGACATCATACATGAAGTGATAATATAATGTCAATTGAAGGTAGATTGTGATAAGTTAAATATGTATGTTTTAAATAATGGGGCAAACACTAAATATTAGAACAAAGAGATAGTTTTTTATATACTAGTGAGGAAATAAAATCCTAAAATCATACTCAATTAACCCTAAAGAAGCAAGGAAAAAAGAGAAAAAGGAACAGAGAGCAGATAGGATAAACAAAAAACAAATAGCTAGATGATAAACTTAAATCCAATGATACTGATTAATTGTATTAAGTGTAAAAGTCTGAACTCTCCAATAAAAGGCAGAGATTGTGACACTGGATAAAAAAACAAGGTTCACTTTTGTGTTCACTATAAGAAACTCATTTTAAATATGCATAAATAAATAGTATGTCTATATGCTAGCAAAGAACAGTTGGTGATGGAAATAAAAAATAACACCGTATGATAAACAAACCATATACTCAAAAACCAAAGGGATCATGGGTACTGAAAGGACATAGGAACCAATTTGAAAGAGCTCCCAATGGCCAAAGCCACAACTTGAGCAACAAAATAAACAATAATAACATTGGATTATAACCAAAATAATAAAATATTTTCCTCAGGTTATTTTACATATACACATCCATATATACATAATAAACATATACTTTTAATATTTTACATCATATAAAATAATGTGCAATATATAATATTAAATTATAAGTATCAATATTAAATAAATAATATATTACTTATAGCAGCTCACACTGATCTGAATAAATAATAGAATAAATAAATAAATGGGAGAAAAGGAACAAAACCTCGTTAAAGAAGAATTCCTACTAACAAATGTAGAAGAAATGAGGTAAATAGAAAAATCATCACTGAAATTCCACAGCAATAATTGCCGGAGGCAAGTTACACCAATGGATGCTAAAATTAGCGGGCAAAAGTTTAAGAAACAGGACATTTGCACAGTCTCAAAGTATCTTTCCCAAGAGTTACTAATTACAAAAGGAAAAGTAGTAACTGCACAGTGAAGGAATAGGACAGATACTATCTTTACCAAGTTACCAAGGCTCACGTCACTAGTAATAAAGTAACTGTCTAATCTGATGCACTTAGAAGGGCACAGAACTCCAGTAGTATTCTTGATAATGCGTGACCAGGAAGAGTTTGAGAAAATATCAAATCAAACCCAACTGAGAAACGCTCTACAAAATATCTGACAGAGCATCAAGCCATGAAAACATCTTCAAGTCATGAAAGAGAGGAATACTGAGGAACTGTCACAGATGTAGAAGACTACGGAGACTTGCCAGCTAAATACAATGTAGGATCCTGGATGGGATCCTGGAAGTGAAAAATAACATGAGTGGAAAACTGGTAGAATCCAGATAAAGTCTGTAGTTGAGTTAATAGTATTGTACCAATGTTAATTTCTTAGTTTTTGTGATTAGATTGTGATTATGTAGAATGTTAGCATGAAGGCAAGCTGGGTGAGGAATACACAGCGAGTCTCTGTACTATTGATGTGAGTCTTCCGATATTTTAACGTCACCTCCAAACAGAAAGATCTTTAAAAACGATACCCCCTACAATAGCATAAAAGGTATGAAATGTCTAGAGATAAATCTCACAAATATGTGCAAGACATGTACACTAAAAACTACAAAACATTGCTGAGGGAAATGAAAGAAGGCATAAATAAGCGAAGAGATATACCAAGTTCATGAATCTGAAGGCTCAATATTGTTAAATGTCTAGTCAGCCCTCAGTGATCTATAGATTCAACTTAATCTCAACTAAAATTACATCTGTCTTTTTTGTAGAAATGGACAAGTTGATTGTAAAATTTATATAGAAATGCAGTGGGCATAGAATAGTCAAAGCAATTAAAAAAAAGTGAGGGGGACTTACAGTATTCAATTTTAAAACCCATTATAAAACTGTAATAATTCAGGTACTGTGGTAGTGTAAGAACAGTTCAATGGAACAGAATAAAGAGTCTGGAAAAATACATAGAGTATAATAAGTCTTTATATGATGTATGTATTTTCAATTGACTTTTGAAAGAAGGGCCAAGCTAAATTATTGGGAAAAGGGAAGCTTTTTAAACAAACGGTGCTGGAATAATTAGCTATTCATCCATAAAGATAAAAACTTCAACCCTACCTCAGACAATACAGAAAAATTAACTTAAGATGGACCACAGGCCTAAACAAAGCCAAAACCGTAAAACTTCTAGACACTTTGTTACCTTGAGGAAGACAAAGGTTTCTTAACAGAGCACAGCAATCCCACCAGCATAAAAGTTAAAATAGGCAAAAGTGGACATGATCAAAATAAACAATGTCTGCATTTGAAAAGACCTGTTAAGAAAATGAAAAGACAAGTCACAGACAGGGAGAAGATATTTGCAATACATACATCTGATAAAGAGTTATATCCAGAATGTATTTGAAATTCTTACTACCCAATAATATAATACATGCAACAATTAAAGAGTTGGACAAAAGGTTTGGACAGACACTTCGTAAATGAAGATACACAAATGGCCAGGATGCCCTGGCTGCTTCTTTTCCTGAGAGACACTCTCCCATGTCTTGGTCTCATCAAGTCCTTCCTCTCCTTCAATTCCCCTCGCAAATTTTACCTTCTCAATGCAACCTCTCTTGAAATTGCTTTCAGGTATAATATTAAAAGTTGATATGTAGTAGCTGTGCATACTTTGGGAGTACCTGTGATATTTGGATACCTGTATACATTGTGTAATGATCAAATCAGAGTAATTGGAATATCCTTCACCTCAAATATTTATCTTTTCTTTGTGTTGGGAACATTCCAGTTCTTCTTTTCTAGCTATCTTGAAATGTACAATAACTTGTTAGCTATAGTCTCCACACTAAACTATTGAATACTGGAACTTACTCCTTCCATCTAACTGTATTTTGTAGCCATTGGCCAACTTCTCTCCCTCCCTCCTGCCCTTCCCAGCTCTAGTAACCACCATTCCACTCTCCATGAAATCCACTTTTTTTTTAGCTCTCACATATGAGTGAGAACATGTGATGCCATATAGCCTAAGTTCTGTTGCAGTAACAAAGGCGCCCTCTTACTGGCTAAACCCAACAGAGGCTTTATTTCTTGCTTTTACGGCTCCTGCAAAGTTTGCTGGGGACCAGAGTAACTCTCCCGCGAAATGCCTCCACTGGAGCAGCGTGGGTCCAGGTCACCATTTTCAGGCTCGGCCTCCACACGTGCCACAGGAGAGAGATGGCACTGCCGAGTCTGGTGGTGTCAATGGCTGTAGTCTAGGAGCGATTCACATCTCTTCCTCTCAGAGCTCTTTGGCCAGAGCTGGTCCCAAGCCCAGGCTAATTGCTGGGGTCAGAGACTGTGTTCCTCTGTCGCCTGGAGGAAGAAGAGCATTTAATATGGGTAAGCAGTAGAAGTCTCCACTTGCAGCAGGTGGATTTTCTCAAGTTGCCCCTTCCCTGGCATTAGAACCTCTGAGGTTCTGGTTTGGTGCAAGGATGGCAATTCTGCCATCCCACCTTCTTCCTGCCCCTGGATGGCCACTGAACGCTACTGGGACTGCTTGACGCCTGCAGTGGCTTCATGCCAGCACTGACTTAACACTCTCACTCTTGGCTTTCCCCTGCCTTTGGCCTCTGGGGAACTCCTTTCCTTTCTTGTAAGCTCAGTTGCATGTGGAAAGTGATGTTTAGTGTATTTATGCAGCACCCTGGGCACTTCGTTTTGGGAGGTGTTAGTGGTCACCCTTTGTAGAGCAGAAAGCTTCAGTACCTTGCCTGAGCCACACATCAGGGATGTCCTGGAGCTGTGCTTCTCAGCCAAGCTCTCCTGACTTGGCAGCCAGTGCTCCTCTTGGGAGTCATGGTAGTCTCCTTCCTACAGAGAGGGGAAGGTTTGGGTCTGGCATGGAACTTTGGGGCAGGTGTCCCAGAGGAGGTAGCCTTTGACCTGGGCTAGAAGGATACACAGTGGGTCAGTAGGAGGACATGGCGGAGGATGGAGCCTGGGCAAGGGCCTGGGGGTGTGAAAAGGCAGAGATACACGTTAGATGCTCAATCAATGTTTGCTGAATAAACGAATAAATACATAGCCAGGGAGAGGAATGGGAGGATGAATAACGCTGTTGGTAAAGCATGAGTCAGTTTCTTGCAATGGCTTGTGTTTGACCTGCCGTTTTTCTACCTGCTCTTGCCTAATTTCCTAAGCTAAACAAACTGGGAAGAATTTGTGGGAATGCCAGAGAATGAGTCTCTCTTCCAGTCTTAGCAATTGCAGTTACCTAAAATTACAAGCCTGTCTGATCTCATTAGCAAAATAAGACTCAGCGAGGACCCAAGGTGGAAGTTCAGTCCTGACAAGGAGACGCTGAGGTCTTTTCAGGGCTCCAGCTCCCCGCTCCCCACTCCCGGAGCCCCCCGCCCCTGCGCCCTGACTAACATCTCAAATCTCTGGCAGCTGGAGGCCTGTCGAGTTAGCTCCCGCAGGTCTGGTCCATCAGCACGCCTGGGGAGGAAGAGAAAGCAAACAGGGAAATTCCGAGTTCAGCCTGGACTTCAGTCAAACCCCTTTTCCTTCATAAACACCCTCCCTTGTGCTTATTACAATGAGGGAACTTGAGCCAGTGGCCTGGAGCAGGGATTAGATGATCCAGAAAGGGCCACCGAGGCATCTGTCGATGGGAAAGCCAGCGGAGTGTGTCTCCGCCAGTAAGTGATGGCTCTACACAGCACTTAGAGGAACGTTTAGGGGCTTCAGACACTATTTAAGGACTTTGAGTTTCAGGTAATGAGAGAACCACAGATATTTAAGCTCGCAGAATAAAATCAAGAGGTTGTATTTGTAGAGTAAAGCGGAGGCTCTCTTGGGATGGTTTTAGAAGACAGAAACATTGTTGCCTGCTCTGATGGCTAGGGTATTTCGCAAGAGTAGTGCTGCTTTATTGATCGCCTCCTGGGGGCCAGGCTGGAATTAATGCTTTTACACCCATTAGCTTAAGCAATCCTCGTAAAAGCTCTGCAGAGCAGGTATCATTATCCCTCTTCTGCAGATGAGGGATGGAAGATGAGGTGGTTAAGTAACTTGCCCCAGGTCACTTAACTGGTAAGTGTGGCCTGGACCAGCCTGTCCATTAAGCTCTGCAGGCCCAGGGCAAGGATGTCTGTCTCAACCTGATACCTTTAGGGGTCCAAGAACATCTCTCTAACTTTGCTTAAACCAGAAAAAAAATGTGGAAGCATTTGAAGGTTTATTAAATTTTTTTTATTTTTAAATTTTATTTATTTTTTTCATACTTAGGAACATTTACTACCATTTCTCCCCCAGCTTTTATTTTAGGTTCAAAGGTACATGTGTAGGTTTGTTACATGGGTAAATTGCATGTTGCTGGGGTTTGGTGTACAGATAATTTTGTCACCCAGGTCATCCGAATAATACCTGAGAGGTAGTTTTTCCATCCTCAGCTTCTCCCCTCCCTCCACCCTCAAGTAGGTCCCAGGGTCCCCTGTTCCCTCCTTTGTGTTCATGTGTGCTCAATGTTTAGGTCACACTTATAAGTGAGAACATGCAGTATTTGATTTTCTGTTCCTGCATTAATTCACATAGGATAACGGCCTCCAGTTCCGTCCGTGTTGCTGCCAAGGACGTGATGTCGTTCTGGTTCATGGCTGCGTCGTATTGCATGGTGTATAGGTACCACATTTTCTTTATCCAGTCCACCACTGATGTGCAGCAATGTTGATTCCATGTCTTTGCTATTGTTGCATAGTGCTGCGAGGACATGTGCCTGTCTTTATGGTAGAAGGATTTGTATTCCTTAAATATGTTTTTAAATACAGGTATTTTTATGGTGGGAGAGCCCATGAAAATCTCAGTGCCCTCTGGGGAAATCTCATAGAGTCACTGGTTACTTCTCAAGCTCAGGCGCTCGGAAGGCCCAGGAAAGCTCCTCAAAGGCATGGCGACGATGAGGTAAGTAACCACAGGGGTGCGGGTGCTTCTGGCCCCTCTGATGTCCTGCACAGTCATCGCAAGCACCATCAGATGAGGTGTCCTGGACAGTGTTTCCTTTTCACAGCCCTGGGGCACAGAAGTCATGCCTGTGTCTGTACCCAGACCTGGGGGATGGAAGTTACGCCTGTGCTGTACTCAGCCCGCCCCACGTCAGCACTGCTGCCCAGTACAAGCCCCCGTCAGGGTTTGCAGACCGGGTTCAGTGTGTTCCTTCATTCCAGCCTGTCTGAGGGAGGCTGTGGCCTGTGGCCAGTACAGGAGGGACCGAGGTGTCCCTGTGAAGAGCAGGTTGTCCAGAGGTCCAGTTAGTGGCCTTGGAGAATACTGACAGCAGCACCGCCTCAGCCTCACTCCCTGGTATGCAACGTGGGGGCTTCTCTAAGGAGGACCGGGGAGTTTTCTTAGGCCAAACGTCCAGGGTGCTGTCCTGCAGGTGCCCACTTTGACACCTCACCTTCACTCTGTGGCTCAAGACAAATGGCGTGGGGAAAGATGGTGTTGAAGTGGAGGCAGCAACCACAGGCAGCTGGTCTGTGGGACTCGTCTGTAGAGGGAACCGAGATGGGGCTGCAACTGGAGGTGAGCAGTGGGGTGTGGGGCCAGGTGGGTTTCTGAAGACCGGGAATACTCACTCCAGCAATGGAGACATTCTGCCTTCTCTTTTGCCCACTCAGTCCCATTTGTTGTTTTGTTTTGTTTTTACAAACTTTTTATTTTGGAACAATTTTAGATTTATAGGAAAGTTACAAAGATAGTACAGAGAGTTCCCGTTCGCCCCCCACCCGGTCTTCCCTTTGTGAACTGCGCACATTACTGTGGTACATTTGCCAGCACTCAGAAGCTGACATTGGGCCATTGTTAACTCAACTCCAGACTTTATTTGGATTTCGCTAGTTTTCCCATTAATGTCCTCTCTCTGTTCCAGGACCCATGCCAGGGGACCTCATTGCATTTAGTTGTCACGTCTCCCCCGGCTCCTCTGGTCTGTGTCACGTTGTTTTTGATACCTGCTCTGGGCCAAGACTAGGACCAGGGAGGTGAGTGAAGAGAGCTCTGGTGGCTCCGGGCCAGGGGTCGGGCAGACAGGGCGCCCTTCCATGGTGCTGGAGAGCTGGCAGGGCAAATGGCCTGGGCTCGTAGGGATGGCCGGCAAAGGCAGACACAGGGGGCTTTGGAATTGCTTTCAAAGGGGGAGGGGGTTCTGATTGAAAAGCCAGCATGAATAATAACATCCAGCACTGTATTTTGATGGGATAATTGTTTTATATTTATAAAGATTCTTAATTATCTCCAGCAAATGCATTTAGCTCACTTGGTAATTGAATTAAGGAAAATGTCTTTTCAAGCATTGTAAGTCATTGCTGTAATAAAAAAAGAAGGAAGAATGACTTTAAAGTACCTCCTTACATGACCTAGACAAACTTTTATTACTGAAAGCTGAGTAATCCCATCAAGGCCTCAGTTCGTTCTAACAGAACAGGCGCTCTGGAAACGCCAAACGGAAATTGCAAGAGATGGGGGAAGCTTCCTTTCTTTGGGAAGCCTCTGCCGACCCCACTTCGAGCGGATCCTGCCCTCCTGGTGCCCTGGACATACTTTTATTTTTGTGCTTATCACACTGACCTGTGAGAGCCTCCTGGTGGGCTTCAACTCCCCTTTATCCCCCACATGTCCTGAGAGCTCAGATGGACGGCATTTGCCCACTTCAGTATCTCTCAGCACAGTGAATAAAGGAGCACGTGAGATGCTTCCCAACCTGCGTGAATACCCCTCCTGCCACAGCAGGGAACAGTCCTTCATAAATCCTGTGTCTTTGGAGGGACGTTTTCTGGCACACTGCAGCAGCTGTGGCTTGCAATGTCTAAGTTACCAGGACGTCGGTGAGGAGGGCCCTGACCAGGGCGGAGTAGGGGGGACCTGCGGCATTCGGGAGCATGAAGCCTTGGTGCTGGAGTCTCCGGGCTCGCCAGGCAGCTCTGGGGCTGGGGGTGGGGCTGGGAGGAGCCCAGACAGATAGGCCCTGAGCTTTGAAGAAAAATCAATATTCACCAGGGAGTTGATGGTATCATAAAAGTCTCGAGTTGCACTGCCACTTCCTGGCCCCTGAGTGGCCCAAGGTGAGCGCTGCTGAGGAGGGAGCTGCCCTGCCTGCCTCTCCCCTGCACTGCCTGTCTGAGGTCCCAGAAGGAGCAGGAGAAACCCAGCAGGCATCTTAGGTGGTAGAGCCACTCGAGTGAGCCACAGCAGTGAGGCGAGGACCGTGGCTCCCTCTTTCTTTCCGAGGTGCATACGTTCAAAAAAATAACTACTCAATGCCTGCTGTGCCCAGGCCTGGGGCCACACTCTGGTGATGCGGCCAGGAGCCCAGCAGACAGCATGCTGCCTGCATGGAGTCTACAGTCCTGCGTGGAGATCAGTGTTGAATGGGGAAATGAGACAGGAAACTGGCTAAGTAGAGGCTGATAAGTGTCATCCAGCAAAGCAATGAACAGGCAGGTGGAGGCTCAGGAGGGCTGGTAGGGCTGCTGCAGACGGGCGGGGCTGTGAGCACTCAGTGGAGCAGGAGCCTGGGCAGGGGGGGGGGGGGGGGGCTGGCTCCTGACAGAGCCACTCCCCGACCACTCTTGGCTTCTCTGCTTCCTTCCTTCTCTCTCTGCCTCCTTCCCACACCCATGCCCAGGTGCTCCTGTAGCTCTGGCATGCGTAGGGACACTGAGGTGCCCTACTTCCAAGTGGCCCATCGCCTTCATTTCATGGTCCAGATGCTCTGACAGTGACCCCAGGTGACCACCCATGCATCACCTGTCCTGGTGGAGGCCGCCCTGTGCCATCACTGGGGGTGGGTGCAGCATGCACGACACGGCACAGCATGGCTCATGGCTGTCCAGCACCAGGGGCCGAGGGGGCGATGAGCATAGCAGTGAGCGTTCCATGTGGCCATCACACCTGGGATTGAGTCCTGCTCGCCTCTATCAGGGGATGTTTTTAGGCAAGTCCCTTAACATGCATGTGCCTCAGTTTTGTCACCTGTAGCCCAATGCCTCAGGGTGCCAAGGGGATCACACGCATGAAGCCCCTGGCAGGGTGTGCCGGGCACATGTGCACATGCCCCCTGGAGGGGATTCATCAGCGTGGGCAGAACTCTGCCATTCCAGCCTCCTGAGGGTCCTGAGGGTCCTGACGCCTCACCAGGCCGGGAGGCAAAGGGGTTTGTAACTTACGTAACCGCAGAGAGAGGCAAGGTTGCTGTCCACAATGGTGCTTTCACAGGGCAGCATCCTCACCCGTCTATATGGAATTCCACATCCTTTCCGAATCTTGGTGTTACACAATAGTCACTGAGATATCATGTACCCCATTAATGTTGAGACTTTTATGTATTTACAATTCAGCTTAAATTTTTACCCAGAGAAGTTTTCAAAATGTAACATGTGTTAGTCACTGCGTGAATTGCGAAACCAAGGAAATATCTCCAAAGTGCTGGCCTTGACAATGTAATCTGGCAAGGCTTGGGGAGGAATAAAAATAACACTTCTCAGCATCGCCGTCTCCGAGGGCAGGAGTGATCTGGAGCCCTCCTCAAGCCCACAGGTAGTTGGGCAGCACGTGCGGGGCTGGGTGACCTCACTGGGGTCTTCTCCTCCCTTCTCCGGCCCCTTCCCGAGGCCAGGACAAGTCCTGCCTGCCCTCAAGCCGAGCGGTTGAGCCCAGGTTGGGGTGGTGGTGAAACAGGGAGACTGGGGAACTGGGCACCCTGATGGGGGTTCTGGGTCTGACACTCACTAGCCTGGAGGTCCAGGGCATTTCCCCAACCTCAGTGTTCACGGAAAGGTTCAGGGGCCATGCCCCGGGTGGCCACAGCAACGGGAAGCTTCCTGGCTGCCTCAAAGGGCTGTTCTGTGGGGGGAACCTGGTCCAGGATGATGGAGGGGAGGCAGTAACTGGACTTTTCCCCTTGCAGCTGTAAGGATAGCTTGATTTTTCTAAACACAACAACCCTGTGTCTCCCCACTGAGTTACAAGCCTGCAGGTGGCTTGATGAACATGTGGTTTCTGGATGTGACATGAAAGTTAGCATTTGCGTGCTCTTTGTCTGGTTTCCCTGGGTTTGTTTTTCTTGCTCTTACCGTCCTGAACTATTCCCAGTTGTGTTTATGTTGAGGCAGAAGACATGGCTGTGGAGTGTCGGTGCACCAGGGTCTGCCGGGCCCCCGCCTCCCCATCCTTCCAAGAGGCACCAGCTGCAAGGCACATGCACGTGCCCTCCCGACCCCCCAGTCCCCGAAGAGCCTGCTCCTATCACTCCAGGCAGGCACTTTTGCTGGGATTCCAAGGCAGCTGAGTGTAGACCCCACTGTAGAGGCATCGGTCCCTCCCAGGCCTCTAGGAAACCTGCTCTTCCCCTCCCTCCATAGGCATCTGCTCACAGCGCCAGCGGTGCCTCGTGCTCCACCTGGAGCGCTACTGTCTGTCAGGGACACGGGCTCCCAGGAGGCTGCATGTGAATGATTTCCGACCTTCAGAACACCCAGGAAGTAGGGACTGGGATTGTTCCCATTCTGCAGATGAGAAGACTGAGGCTTGGGATAACATGCTTGCCCAAGGTCACATGGGCAGTACAAGACAAAGCTAGGGTTGCAAATGGTCACGCTTCCTACGCTTCCTATTTTAATGTTCCTTTTCTGCCAGCTCCTCCTCTGTGATGGCTTTCCCTGCTCATCAAGCCCCCAGCTCCTCACTGTGGTGCCAGAGCACCCAAGAGCCTCCTCTGGCAGTGCCCATGGCCCACAGCACACTCCCTTTGGCTCTATCAGGCCTCCCTTCTGGCGTAAGTGCCACCCACTCGCTCCTCTCCTGCTTTCTGGCATCGTTATTTAATTGTCCAACCCTGGTCTGCCCAGTTAGACTGTAAACTCCGAGAGGACGAGGAGTCCACGCCGGCTGCCCCCGGGCCTGGCCTGGGGCTGCCACGTAGCTGAGTCTCAGCCACACTTGCTGTAGAATGATTTGTTGTTATTCTCTGAGGCTGGGTTTCCACGTGTCTGGGCACAGGAGGACAGAGTCCCCCTCCCCGTCCAGGTCCTTGGCTGGCCAGCATTTCAAATGATATTGTTTCATATTAAATTATTTTAAATTCCATGGACCCTGGTTTCACAATCAAATAATTCGATCTTGTTTACAAATGGAATTTTTACTTTTTGACGGTTTCTTGCTCTGCTGGGCTGGATGGTCAGTGAATGCGTGTCCTCCCATGCCCTCCAGTCCATCTCTGTTGCCTTCCCTGGGATGCCGTGGAGGCCGGGAACCATCCCCAGGAGTGGGGACATGGTCGAGGGGGTGGGGTCAAGCAGCTCCGTGCAGGCGGGCAGCTCACTGTGCTCAGGGCCTGGAGGCCGGGGCGTTCTCTGCTTCCCCTCTTCCAGCTCTGGCCATGAGAAAACCCACAAATAACAGAATTGGAAGGGACCTTTGACACCCGTGATTCCAACATCCCTTTTTACAGGTTAGGAAACTGAGGCACAAGGTCCTGGTTCCTGGGGTCGGGCCTTGGACCCAGCACTGGGTCTTTGCACAGCCTCCTCAGGGCTGATCCACACTTTGTTCTCTTCTCCCCCAACCCCACCACATCCAGTCAGATGCCACTCACTGCTTTCACCTACTGAGACAGAGAGAGGGAAAAGTGTGACCTCTGACCTCTAGGAGCTAGGAACTCGGGGCTGGAAGGGGGCAGCGGATGAGGAGACAGAGGAGGCACAATGAGGCGAACCCTACGGGATTGGGAGGAGCTTGGAAGGCAGTTCAGAAAGGCCACGCAGGAGGCAGGGCGGGACGGCAGGGTGGCAGGCCAGGCGCATCCAGCAGCATTTGCAAAGCTGCAGACGTGGCCAAGTTCAGTGGCTGTGGTCGGACCCCATTTGTGGCGGTTGATGAGAATCTTGTGACTATTTTAACCAATGTGTTAAACTTCACTCTCTCCCTGTGCGTCTCCTTGTCACCTTGGAGAGTGTTATTAGTCAAGGTTCTCCAGAGAAACAGAACCACAGAATGTACACACACACACATGTACACACATCACACACACAAAAAGAGGGATTTATTGTAAAGAACTGGCTTGTGGAATAACTGAATGGATAAGTTCCAAGATTTTCAGTCAGCAAGCTGGAGACCCGGAAGAGGCTGCTGGGGACTAGATATGTTCCCCCAAAATTCATATGGTAAACCCCAACTTCCAATGTGCTGGTCTTAGGAGGTGGGGTGTTTTGAAGGTAATTAGGTCAGGAGGATGGAGCTGTGATTAATGAAATTAGTGCCCTTATAAGAAGAGACAGGACAGCTCTCTCTGATCTCTGTCACATTAGGACATAGAGAGAGGAAGGCCAGCAGGAAGTAGGCCCTCATCAAAACCAAACTGGCAGCACCGTGATACTGGACTTCCAACCTCCTGAACGGTGGGCAATAAGTATTTGATGCTTAAGCCACACAAATAAATCTTTGATGGCAGCCCGAGCTTAGACAGAGCTGACGTTTCAGTTCAAGTCCAAAGGCAGGAAAAAGCTAGATATTCAGCTCAAAGGCTGGCAGGCAAGAGGAATTCTGTCTTACTCAGGGTACAGGATCCCCTTTGTCCTAATACAGGCTGTCAACTGATTGGATGAGGCCCACCCATATTAGGGAGGGGAAACTGCTTTACCTGGCCCCCTGATTCCAATGTGAGTGTCATCCCCAAATCCCTCACAGAAACACCCAGAGTGATGTCTGGTCAAATATCTGGGTGCTGTGGCCCCGCCAAGTTGATGCTGAAGTTAACCCTCACAGAGGCCGCCTCTTTATCATGGGACATATGCTTGGAGCCACTCTTCTGGAACTTTCTCTAAGCGAGTAACGGTATGGGGCAGATGAGTGTCATTGCTCTGTGGTCACTTGATGGGTGACCTGGGTTGGTGCCATCAACCTCCTCACTGGGCTTGGCTCAGAATGGCATCAGGCTGTTTCCACAAGTCGGCCGGCTCTCCAGGGTCAGGACCAAACCTGCTGAGGAGATCACAGATGGCCCTGACTCCACGCGCCGCCCCAAAGGGCCCTAAGGCAGGCGTCTGAGCCAGTCCCAGGCTGCAGAGGTTGACTCAGGAAAGCACCAGGAAAAGTTGGTTGTTAACATCCCAGTCTAATTTTTTTGACTGGGCCTAAAGGCAGGGACTTCCTTCTATAAAATCTGGGAGCTGAGTGCAGGGCAGGCCTGACAAGGTGCTCGGAGCTGGCTGTGGACTTCAGCTCTCCCGGGGTGTCCAGGAGCTGCCCTGGGCCCTGGCAGCCCCTCCTCATCCCCACCTCTCTGCTGCACCACTATGGCCTCAAGGCCTGCACTGCCTCACAAAACTGTCCCCAAGTCAGGCTCCTATGAGCACGCTGGGCATCAGAACTCTGGCTGGTGGACTCACAGAGGCCCGGGGTAACAGCGATGAGAAGAACAGGCCACCACCACACAGCCTGCGGGATGGCCAGGGACACTCATCCAGGGCCATGGGAGTGTGAATCAGTCAAGTACAATATGCATAAGCAGTGTGGCCAGAACCAGAGCTTCGAGGTGTCTGACTCCCGGTGTCCTGCTACCATCCCAGCACTGTTGGTTAATGGCGAAAGATGGGGCGCTGGGGGTGGGAGGTCTGTGTCTATGCTTGGTGGCATCTAAGAAAGAGCAGCATTTGTCTGTAAGGATTGAGAGGGACAGGTCTTTAAAATAAACAAGGCAAAGAACGCAAGAGGCTGAACCCAAAGTATGATCCATTTGGGGGTTAAAAAATAGATGGTATAGGCCGCGTGGTAGCTCACGCCTGTAATCTCAGCACTTTGGGAGGCTGAGGTGGGCAGATCACCTGAGGTTGGGAGTTCCAGACCAGCCTGACCAATATGATGAAACCCTGTCTTTACTAAAAATACAAAAAGTAGCCGGGCATGGTGGCGTGTGCCTGTAATCCCAGCTACTCAGGAGGCCGAGGCGGGAGAATTGCTTGAACTCAGGAGGCAGAGGTTCATGCCATGATCTGCAGTGAACCGAGATCATGCCACTGCACTCCAGCCTGGGTGACAAAGGGAGACCCTATCTCAAAAAAAAAAAAAAAAAAAAAAAAAAAAGATGGTGTAGATGGTTTTGGAAAAATATGCAGTCACTGCTCACCACAGCATGGAACAAGTAGACGGGGGTTACCGCCTGGTGAGTCTCTCCCAGATCCCTGAATGCAGCTAACTAAGCGAGTCCTGAGTTCCCCAGGAGGTAGGCATTCCCATCCTACTCACTTCGCAGATGAAGACACTGAGGTACTGGGAGAACCTGCCCAGGTGATACAGGCAGTATGTGGTGGTTGGGGGATGTGAACTTGAGCTGCTGACCAACTCTGCTGCATGTGCTGATAACTCGGGCTCCTCTGGGAGAGGGGCAGGGGCTGAGGTGGGGTGATTTAGTTTTTGTTTTTGGCCTTTCTGAGTCCTTTGTGCTTTCTTCCCAGGTGCATGGATGACTTACTTTCAGAAAATGTCAACAGGGTGGTCTGCAGAGAGGCATGGGCTTTCATGCCTTTATTATGCTTTTCTGTATTAAAAGAAAAACACAGTCATGTGATTTTAGAAACTGAACCCATGGAAGAGAAAATACTGGGTCTGTAGAAAGTCAGCTGAGGAAACAACCAGAATGCTGGCAAAGAGGGAAAGATGCCCGGGCTTGGTGGTGGCACCTTGGAACCTGCTTATAGAGCCAGCTCTAGTTCCCGTGATGCTGCAAGCGGAATGCTGGGCATGGAAGAACCATGAGCCATGTCCAGTCCACTTCTTCATTACACAGGTGGGGAGACTGAGGCCGGGAGAGGGGCTCTACCCTGCACAGGTGTCACCCAGGGTCCCGCCTGCACCCGAGCCATACCTCTGCGCCCTCCACCCAGGGCCCACTCAGCTGCCCTGAACTGTAATCTGGAAAAGATGAGAGTGGACCAATTATTTCTGTACCATGGTTGCATGATTATCAAGATCAAAAACGCCCAAGGAACTATATTTAGTACAGGACAGAATTCAAAGACTACCTGGTAACAGGAACGTCTGCCTGCAAGGCCAGGCATCCACACGACCCCTTGCTTTGTCTCATTCTGTCTTGGAACCCAGGCCGTACTTGAGCTCCTGTCTGCTACTCCACACCCCACTGGCTGTTGCAAGAGTGATGTTGCCATTGGTGACCGCAGGTCTCCCAGCAGCCTGGTACAGAGAGGCCACTTCAGGCTCTAACAGGGGCCCGGGTTTCCACGGGAGACAGCAGAGCCACAGTGTGGCAGGCGTCCAGCTCTCCCCCTGATCAATTCTGTGACTTGTCAGAAGACCCCCTACCCGTGGGCCTCGGTTTCCTCATCTGTGAAACAATGGGAGTGACCTGGAGGGCCTCCGCCAGTCTCAGTCTAAGCCCTTAAGACAGAGGCAGACACTGTCGGCCTGTGAGCCCCTGGCTTTGCTCTTGCTTCAGGTCAGACGAAGAAAGGACTGGTGGTCTCTGGGCATCCTGAGCCTGTCTCCATGGGAACCAGCTCGCCCACCCCCTCTCTGGCAAGTGTCCTAATGGGTGCCATGGGAAACTGTGGGCTCCAGCCCCAGGCCGCCAACTAGTTGGTGGCCTTGCATCTGAGATCGCTGGCCCAGGGTAATGGAGGGGACCTCATCTTATAGAATACGCAGCGAGGGTGTGGAGAGGCTGTGGGGGAAGCACAGCCTGGTCAGCAGGCACTGGGTGTCCTGGCTTGAGCTCAGGGCACCTTTGTCCCAGGGCAGGACCCTCACGTCTCGGGCTGCTCCATCCCCGTTGGGGGCTCCCTTCATTCTTGGTGAATGTCCACTCACAGAGGGGGCCCCATGCCTCTCCAGAGACCCCCACACTCCAGTCCTTGTGTCCCTGAGGTTGGCCTCCTGGTGGCCACTTCACAGGGAAGGCCCTGGACACAGGGGCCTGGCCTAATGCAGCATGGCTTCATCTTAACTAGTTATGTCTGCAAAGACCCTGTCTCCAAACAAGGTCATATTTTGGGCTTCTGAGTGGAAGTCGATTTGGGGGACACTCATCAACCCAGCACAATGCTCCCTCTCACCATGCTCTTTGGAGAGAAGGCTCTTGGACACCTGGAGGCCACCAGTCCACTCTGGATCCCCAGAGGCCACCTGTCCTTTCTCTCTCTGACCTGAAACAAGAGCTAGCAGGGGCTAGCAGGCCGACTGCATCTGCTGCCTTTTTAGATACTGGCCCCAGCCGCAATGCCCAGGACTGAGTCATGGAGATTCCCTCAAAAATGGTGCAGCCCAGTCTGTCCACAGAGTGAGGGAGGGGCAAGCCTGGTGGCCCCGGCTTCAGTGCAGGCCATCCTGTCTACCTGTTGTCTCCTCTTGGTCTCATAGGGGACCCGGTTCCTATCCTCTGCCCTGAAGCATGGCTATGACCCTTATGGGCCACAAACTTGATGCCCTCAGGCGGCCGGACTGTACCCCAGATCTGGGGCTGGCAGCGGCATAGGTGTGGTCAAATGGCATGCAGTCGTTACCCAGACACCCTCCCATCAGCACTTTTTTGGGGGGTGAGTGACAGAAACTCAACTTGGGCTTACAGGTGAATTTACTGGTTCCTTTGATCACAGAGTTCAAGGTTTAGCTGGACCCGGTGCCTCCAAGGACGTCACCAAGTCTGTCTGTCCATCTGTCTGAGTTCAGCTTCCTCCAGATCTCGCTCTCCAGCAGGCCTTCTCCTCAAAGTGGCCAGGTGACTGTCAGCTCCGTGGTTCATTCTACCAGTTTTATCAATCTCCACTCCTCATTTTGCTCAAATTCAGCTGTGAGTAAACTCCCAAGCTGATCGCAGTGTCCAAAGGGAGGACCCTGGTCCCATGTGCAGCCAGCAGCTCTATGGGCTCAACTCCACCCAAACTATGTAGACCACAGCAGGGAAGGAAAGCCAGGGATGCCAGGATGGCCAATACCACCGCAGAAGCTTATGGATCCCGTGCAAAAGAGCTCCAGTAAAAGGAGGGCTTTGGGGCCCAGTGTGTTGGCACACACCTGTAATCCCAGCACTTTGGGAGGCCAAGGCGGGTGGATCACCTGAGGTCAAAAGTTCTCGACCAGCCTGACCAACATGGGGAAACCCCGTCTCTATTAAAAACAAAACAATTAGCCAGGAGTGGTGGCGCATGCCTGTTATCTGAGCTACTTGGGAGGCTGAGACAGGACAATCGCCTGTACCCAGGAGGCGGAGGTTGCAGTGAGCTGAGATTGCACCATTGCACTCCAGCCTTGGCAATAAGAGGAAAACTCTGTCTCAAAAAAAAAAAAAAAAAAAAAAAAAAGGGAGCTTTGGTCTACAGAAAGTCAGACACCATCACAGCATCACAGGGACAGGCACACAGGCTGCAGGTTCCCGTTACATCCAGGACTCCATCTTTCTTCTCTCCATCGTCCCCACAGGCTTTTCCCACAGGCCTTTGGTTTCCTCTGGATGTTGGCGTGCCCCTGTACCAGCACTGCCCTGGATGTTGGCGTGCCCCTGTACCAGCACTGCCCTGGATGTTGGCGTGCCCCTGTACCAGCACTGCCCTGGATGTTGGCGTGCCCTTACAACAGCACTGCCCCGACTTGTCACTCCAGGGACAGTGTGTCCACCCCTGGCCTAGCTCTTCAGAAACCTTTGTCTTCATGCCATCGTGTCCACTCATGATGTCCAAGGTCCTTCTGTCTTTAGAGAGCATGGGGAGGAGAGGCGCTGTGCCGGGTTGATGAGTGTCCCCCAAATCCACTTCACTCAGAAGCTCAAAATATGACCTTATTTGGAGACAGGGTCTTTGCAGATGTCATTAGTTAAGGTGAAGTAATGCTGCATTAAGGTGGGCCCGAGACCCAGGGACTGGCGATCTTATAAAAAGAGGAGCAGACACAGAGACAGACGCAGAGGGAGGGCGGCCATGGAAAGATAAAAGCAGAGAGCAGATGATGCAGCCACAAGCCATCGGCTGCCCAGGGCCACCAGGAAGCTGAGGAGGTGAGGAAGGACGCCCCCAGGAGGCTTCAGAGGGAGCACGACCGTGTCGACACCTTGACTTCAGACTTCTGGCCTCCAGATCAGCAAGGCAGTACATTTCTGCTGTTTTAAGCCACTCATTTTGTGGGCCTCTGCTGCAGGAGCTCAAGGAAACTCATTCAGGTATTTAGGATGGTTGCGCTGGGTCAGGAGACGGGCCACACACGGTCTCTGGCCTGAAGGGGCGGGCACCACATCTAGGCACTCAGCTTTGGTGACTCCCCCTGGTGTTGCTGATGTCCCACCCTGGCCTCTAGGGGATTCAGAGTCCTGCACCCCAACCCTGCTCCCTTCCTACCCTGACCTCATCTCACTTCTGCGGTAGCAAGACTTTTCTGTGGCCTGAGTCTAGATCCTCTGCCGCCTCTTCATTCTTCTCTTCAGTGTGGGCTCACCAAGAGCCATGAGGGTCCCCAGGGCTGCAAGGGCACACAGAAAACCCACAGCTTCATACACTGAGCTATCAATCCTCATCGACAGGACCTCAAGCCTCCAGTCCCAGCTCAGTCTAATTTAATCTCTGTGTCTTTGCTCAAACTCTTGCAAGGAAATCTGACCGCCTTGGCCTGGCTGGGGCATCCAGCGCTATCTCTGGGGTATGGCCTGAAACCCTTCCTTCTTTGGTAGGACTCAACCAGGGTTAAGGAAAGGGCAGATTCCTTGGAGAAGCATGAGGACGTAGTGCGTCTGAGGACACTCATGTATGTGAATGCCCAGCGCAGACGTATGGAAATGATGTCATCTACATTTAGCCCCATCCCTCTAAGGTGGGTGTCATCAGATTCCCATCCCAGTTTGCAGCTGGAGCCTCGGGGCTTGGATTAAGTGCTCACCAATGCTGGTAGAGAAGACTGTCGCCTCCCACCACTCTCAGCACTTGTCAACTTGCCAAGGTCTCATGGCAAGTAAGTCCTGGCCACCCTGGTCGCCTCATAGAGGAAGTGGCTCTGGCTAGATGCCCTCTTCTGAGGTGAATCTTGAGCTGAAGCTTTGGTATGCACCTGGAGCACGTGGCTGGGGTGTTCAGCAAACCCTGGGCAGGGAGGACAGGCCGGCCAGGCCTCAGGCCCCCAACTGGGCATCTGCCTCTGTAGCGCATTCATCCACTTTGGGGGTCTTTGTGTCCCTAAAAGAGTCTGAATATGAATCCACACTCAAGCAAAACCACGAAGGAGATCAAAGCAGCTGCAATGACACTGGAGGAGGCTCATTCTCGCGGGAAACCTCGGAGTAAGACACATCGGGGAGGCGCTGGCTACAGGGTCATGACGGAGGTGAGAGGTTGAGGGTAATGGACAGAAAGCAGCACGCACCCAAGTCCAGGTGTCAGGGAAAACACAGAGCAAGGAGGAAGCAAGACTGTGAGCAAAACAGGCCAAGAGAGGCCAGTCAGTCACAGATGCCAGGCTCCAGCCCAACCTGCCCAGACCCTGCCTCTCAGAGGGCACCTGCCCTCCTCCATGCACCCAACTGCCCTGTCCCATCTGTGCAGGGCCCCGTCTGTCTCCCCTGCAAGGTCAGGTGCTCCTCACTGGAAGGTAGGAACTGGGCTTCACCATCTGGACTGTGCAAGACCTGCCTGGCCATGAGAGGAGAGCAAAGAATTTTCTAGAAGGCTGGCTTGCTCACACAAGTGAAGAACTGCCCAGCAGAAGTAATGCTTAGGCAAAGCAGGTGGGTAGTGGTGGTGGTCACAGATGCTGGGGTGAGCCACAGGCCTGAGCCATCCATTGTGGGGGTCTGGAAGCCAGTGTGGCTCCCACACACAGAGGTAGACAGTTCCCGGAGAACACCAGAGTTTAGGCCCCAGGGGCTGGGCGAACCTCAGAGGGCATCCCATGCCAGCTTAAAGGCAGCTTGGAATGCGGCAATTGATCAGTGGGTGCTGGGCAGCTCGCACCCCTGTGCAGACAGCCTTCTCCATGGGCCAACAAGTGTGTCACATGCATGCAGGTGCGTGTGCATGGGGCCATGGGGGCCCGGGAGCCTTCCTACTGCAGAGTTCAAAGATGTGAGCTGAAGGAAGCTTGGAGAGCATCCCCTGCCTGTGCTTCTGTTTTAACTCCAGGCCCCAAGCCTCTGCTGGGTGGCGGGTGGGCGCTGCTCCCAGCCTCCCATGCAAGGGGCCCCAGAGGGAGGAAAATGGCAGGCTGGGACAGAGACACCATGTGAGAGCAGCTTTGTGATAAAGCTGCCAGATACAAAAGCAATAAGTAAAAGGGAAAAAGGGAACGGGACTCAGCACAATTCACAAGTCACAAGGGGATTGGCTCCAAGGAGCAGGTCCGTGGCTCAGCTGATCCATTGGGGCTCTCTGGGCAGAGGGGCCTGGTGTTTAGGTCCCCTCCAGAACCTTCACCCTGAGTGGCAATGACATTCTGTAGCCTTGAGGGGCAGGGACACAGGGCTCAGCACCCTGGGGCTCTGGGGTGGAGGACAAGGATGATCCAGAATGGGGAGGCAGAAATAGCCCTCCATTCCTTTCTATTAGTTCTCATGCCTCCTCCAGCCCCTTGCTGCAGCCACACTGGCCTCAGTTACACTGGCTTGTTCCTGCTCCTCACCTGTACAGGGCCAGTTCCTGAATTGTGGGGGGGGGGGGCTTTGTACATACAGGCACCAGAACATTCCTCCAGAGCTTCACTGGAGCCTTCCTCTTCAGCATGACGGTCCCCGGCCACCTGATCCAGAGCTGGCGGCTCCCAGGCATAGCCCATCCCTGCTGCGGCCCTGCACTACCCCAGTCCTCACCTGCGTGCAGGGGACTGTTCACATGCTGACCGTCTGTCCATCTCCTGTAAGAACGTTGGCTCCTTCCATGTCTGCTGGGCTGAGGATCCCTCACAGCCTCCCTGACCTCAGAGCCATAAAAGACTTGCAAGGCTTGAAGCAAACTCTGAACGGACCCTTCACAGATAAATTCTACCAGGTGCATGTTTCAAAAAATTTTATTATCTAACCCAAGAGTAAGTTACCAATCGATTTCCTAATCTTTATTGACTGGCAGTGGGCAGGCTAGTGTGATTAAAGGTGTGAGAAAGACTTGCCAAATAAAATGCATGAACAGCTTTCATGAGCTTAGCTCCAATGTGCAGAGTGATAGGGTCAGGGAAGTGTGCGTATGTGTGCATGATTGTGTGAGATCAGGGTAGTGTGTGTGTGTGTGTGTTTCTGTGTGACATCAGGGCAGTGTGTGTGTGAGAGAGATCAGGACAGTGTGTGTGTGTATGTGTGAGATCAGGGCAGTGTGTGTGTGTATGTGTGAGATCAGGGCAGTGTGTGTGTGTGTGTGTGTGTGTGTGTGTGTGTGACATCAGGGCAGTGTGTGTGTGAGAGAGATCAGGGCAGTGTGTGTGTGTATGTGTGAGATCAGGACAGTGTGTGAAAGAAAGAGATCAGGGCAAAGAGCCGTGTTTGTGTGTTTGTGTGAGTTTAGGGCAGTGTGTGTGTGTATGAGATCAGGGCAGTGTGTATGTGTGTGTGCATGAGTGTGTGAGATTAGGGTAGTGCATGTATGTGTGTGTGTGTGACATCAGGGCAGTGTTTGTGTGAGATTAGGGCAGTGTTTATGTGAGATCAGGGCAGTGTGTGTGTGTGTGTGTGCATGACTGTGTGAGAGCAGGATAGTGTGTGTATGTATATGTGTGTGTGTGTGACATCAGGGCAGTGTTTGTGTGTTTGTGTGAGATCAGGACAGTGTGTGTGTGCATGAGTGTGTGAGATCAGGGAAGTGTGTGTGTCAGGTCACCCCAGTGTATGTGGGGGTGTGCGTGTGCACAGGGAGCACAGGGCAGCCATTCCAAGTACAGACTCTACTTGGGTAAATCTGTGAGTAATAATCGCTCCAGCAGTGAGAGCTCATGAGGGTGGTGCAGGAAGACTGTGGCCTGCCCTGCGAGGGAAGCATTAAAAAAACAGTCAAAGGAAAATGAACTCAGCTCTCCTGGGGTGGAGGAGGTGGAGGTGGGCGGCCAGGGAACAAATCTGGTTGCTGCGAGGCTGTCGGGAAGAGCCCTAGTGCCCTGCCAGAAGGAAGGACTCTGGGCCATGAGCCTGATGGTCTTCGAAGGCCAGGAGAGCCAATCTGCCCCCGCTGTGCCACTAACTATGCCACTCGCGGTCACATGATGATACCTCCTGGGCCCCATATACTTTATCTGCAAATGGGGAGAAGCACAGCCTCCGTGTCCACAGTGCTGTTGAGGTTGGATTGTGGCTGACTGGCAATCAGGCACGTGTCTATAAACGCCGGCGAGCCAGGCAGAGCCCAGGCCTGAGAGTCCACCAGCGCGGCCGGCCTTAATCCGCACTGCACGGATCTGTGAGTCCCAAAATCTGCAGTGGGGATTGAGGAGGAGCTGGCCCAGGGAGAGACTGGAGTGGAATTGGAAGGGGGAGGAGGATTTCACTGGAGGGCTATTGGGGGGTGGGGGAGCAGACATCCTGGGCCCCAGGGAGGCACAGGAGCAAAAGTGACAGGTGATTGTCAGGTGCTAGCCTGGGCAGACACATTGAGTCAAGACCTCATCTGGTACATGATCTCACTGAATCCTCTCTGACACCCTAGGAGGGAGGTGTCCTTCTCATTCTAAGAGGAAGAAGCAGAGGCTCCGGCTCAGGAGGGGAGGTGGCCTCTCAGTGTCATAGTAGGAAGTGGTGGCCAGAATTCCAGCAGGAGGTTCCGACTCCAGGGCTGGAAGTGGGGGCAGGAGATGCAGCAGGAAGGAACTGCGGGTCTCCCTCCACCCAGGCTCACCCCCCACAACCTCAGCTCTCAAGGGTGGTCTGCAAACTCCACGCTGCAGTCCATTAGGATCATGGGATCGTTTCGGGGTTGGCAGCCATTATTTCGAAAAACGAAATAGGATTAACAGATATCAGCATTCATGATGTCTAGTAAGATAAACATTCTTTCGCAAAAACTGTGTTTCGGTTATCTAGGTATAGTTAGTTACTTATTTTATACATTGTTGTCCTGCTTGCTGTGGGCTGAGATACACAATGTATTTCTTACCCCAGCCACGGTCAGCAAGCTTTGAAAGCCACTGCTTTCAGCCTTTCTTGGTTCTGCAGGGGCCTCCGGGCCTTTGTTCTCTGAACAAGAACGCCAGTGCTGGGCACAGGACAGGAGCCAGGACCTGCTGGAGGATTTCCGCAACATGTCCCTTCCCACACATCAACGCAGCTGGCTAGGCAAGGCACCATCTCATGGGGTCCTAGAACTTGGGGTGTCAATGTTTGGCTGCAGCATGGGGGATGCTAAACAGGGAGTTCCAAGGCCCTAATGCTGGGCTCACATGGGCCAAGCTTTCCTTTCCTTATACATTGCATAGGATTCCTCATCTGCAAGCTGGGGTACTCCTGAGGCCCCCAGAGCCAGGCCCCAAAGCAGCTCCACCAGGCTGGCCTGCTCTGACAAGCCCTGAACGCAGTGTGTTCATGGGCAATGGGCAGAGAGAGAGCCTCTCCCACCGCTGGGCCAGTGTCGGTGACAGGGGCAAGTGTCTTGGGGAGTAAGGGATATCAGGGTGGCAGGAGGGCAGGGGCCAGGACATTCTAGAGGTAGGGCTGGGAGGCCACTGGGGAAGGAGGCCACGCTGCCTCCTGCATGCAGCAGGTGGATGCAGGAAGGCTTTCGGTGATCAGGTTTGTGTTTCAATCAGGTAACTCTGGAGGGGGTGTGGCCAGGTTTCTGTTTGTCTGGCATTCTTCAAAGAGAGCTGCTCCAACCAGAGATTCTGGTGTGGGTGAGAACCGCAGCAGGTGCATTTCCAGGTGTGGCCTTCTTACCTGCCCCAGGTGATCTGCTTCTCCTTCTCCCCTGGGCATTTGTTTCTAGTGTTTATCTCTTATCACAAATTCATCCTTCCTGGGAATGGGCTTTTACTCTGGGCAACACTAGACAACACAAAACCTTCAGTTGTAATAAACAAGCACAAAGCAAACTGGCATTCCAATGTGAAGCCATGTCTCCTCCTGACCTGACTGGCTTTCCTGTTTGCCGTACTAGCCAGCCCAGGTACCCCCAAAGGGACCTTTGTTTTCCCAGAAAAACAGAACAGAACAGAAACAGCAACAAAAAACCCACCCCCACACACACATAAACCCAACTGCCCACCTGCAATCAGGACTGAGGTTGAACGTCCTGTTGCCGGGCTCTGTAAGAGGTCAGCAAATCTATCTTCTCCAGGTGGTGACTCGATGTGACAGGTGAGCTCAGGGACATCTCAGATCCCAAGTTTTGGTCCACATTGTGGTCTTTTGTTTTGTTTTTATGAAAAATGACCAGTGGGCCCCCAACAATGCTGCTGAGTAGGCCACTGGGGAGATTTTAAAGGAGAGAAAACATAAAGTGTACCTTTCATGTCATCAAGATGGGACTGCAACATGGACACAGGGTATCAGGATGGGAACTGCCCAGGCTCTGGCATGCCCCAGCGTCTCCTGTGCTCCCACTGCACAATTGACCCACCTGCCTTCCTCCTACAGCATGATTCTACACATCAAAATCCTCAGCGGTCAGCACTAAGTGTCTGCATAGACGTACCCAAACACCCGGGGCCTGGCATTTCAATAAACCCTCCGGACAGAGTGGCATCTCCCCTTCGCACAGTGAAACTAACTGCACCTCTTCTTCTCCTGGGTGTGCAAGCGTCCACAAATAGGTATTTCCCCCATTTCCTGTTCGGTTCAAAGGTTATTCCTAAAAAGCAGTCATTGACCCGTTTTTGATTTTTTGACTGAGAAATGTATTGACTATGAATGCACAAAATATTTGCTGCACTGTATACTCCTCTCTTACTGACACAAGATCACTGGAAAAGCCATCTCGGAAAGTAATGGAAGATTTCAGAAAGAGCTGGAGTGAAACAAATCTAAGGTTGTTCAGCTCATTACATGTTAGTTAAATGTCACAGTTTCATATATTTTAAAAAACCCAGATATTCCCTTAGTTAAAAAAAATTAGTATTTTCCTGTGTGTCTTTTATCTCAAATAAAAAAGGATTCTAATTTTATCTGTGTTCAATAAGCCCATTAAAAAATGGTTAGGCTGGGGTTGTTTACTTTTTCGTAAGATTCTCTGAGCAGCAGAAGGAAAGAAAACCAACCCGAGTCCAGCATTTTCTGAGCACACTGAAACAGCCAGGTCCCTTCAACCCATCTGGAAAGAAATTAATTAGTTCTCTGTGTTAGTTTAATATGACATTATTTTATTTTCACTGTTTTTTTTTCTTTCTTTTTTTTCCTTTTTATTTCTGGCTATTAGGAAGGGGGAAAAAAGCCGTGTGGAGAAGGACCGGCTATGGTTCCTTACCGCCCATTTTCTCTCCAGGCTTTTCTTGGTTCCCAGCTTTTGCTTTTTAAATTTTTCCCTGTCTTTTTGGTTGAAAATGTACAAAATGTGTATTTTAAATATCAAAAAATTATACATTTTGAACATGACAAAATCTTAGATCCACAATACGTTTTTACAAAAATATTATTTTAAAAATACCGTCTGCTTTCCCTCTACTTGAATTAAAATGTCATGCTCATTTCTTATCTTCTGATCTGTTCAATCTGACATTTGTTAGATGTGAAAAAGTTCTGCAGACTATTTCAGAGAATATTTGAAAAATGTGAACAACCGACATGCAAAATGTCCGCGGGAGCACGCTTGCGGAGTTCACATTCATTTTTCAGACGCTGGGGTGCTGGGAGCGGCGGGCGTCCTTCCTGGGCACCGCGGGGCGGCCATCCCGGGCCGGGTCCCCTTCCTCCTCGGGGCGCCGACGGCCTCTCCTAGCCCTGCTGAGGCCGGCTCGGCCCCGCGCGGCCTTCCGGTTTGCTAGCATTTTCCTTCTGGGACGCGCACGGAGGCTGTGGAGAGACCCGGTCGGGGCCCGAGATGGGGTGGGCGGCCCTAGCGCGGGTCGGGCCGCGGGTCCCACCTGCCACCGCTGGCCTCGCGTGCCCCAGAGACGCTGCCGCCGCCCGAGCGCGCGGCCGGGACCACCTGATGGAACGTGCAGAGCTCACGCCTCCACCTGGCGCCCATTTGGCTTTTTATTATCTGCCTCCCCCATCCTAACTGGTTCCAGATTTGCAACCTCAGAGGCGCAGACACCCGGCTGGGCCACGCTATCGACCCCCCAGAGACCCCGAAGCAATTACAGCCACTGCATCGCGGCAGCCCGGCGCCCTTGGGGGCTGCTTCAGACGGCGGGCCCCCGCGGGGCTCTTTCCAGGGGCTCAGGCCCTCCCGGGTGAGAGCACCGTCGCAGGCGGGGAGTCGGGCGCCAGCGCTGGCCCTTCAGAGCTGGGACCCGCTGCCCCCTGCACCCGGCCCCGCCTTCGCCGAGCGGAGCAGACAGCCTCCACCAGGTCAGGCCGGCTTGGAGAAGGTCCCCGGGGCCCCAGGGCGCAGGGCACGAGCCCGCGGGCGACCTCGGAAGCTGGCGTGCCCGGCAGCGCAGCGCAGACACTCTCTCTCGGGCCCCGCGCCCTGGGCGGCCAAGACTCGGAGCCCTCCCGGGCGGGCGGGACCACCCACGCCGTCGCCGACGTGGGAACCGGGCGGTCGCTGAGGTCGCGGGGGGCGCCGCGGGTCGCAGGCTCTGCTTAGCCGCAACCCAGCACCTGGGTCCAACAGTCCTGAGTCACTGTCTGTGGAAGTGAGACCCCAAACGCGACCTGCTTCGGGCCCTCCAGACCCCCAACGCCTGGCACCCCCGGCTTGCCCCCGTGGCTGGGCCCCGCCAGCGCCGGGGGCCGGAGGGGGAGGGCCCCGAGGGCCCAGGGCGCAGTTCCAAAGGCCAGAACATGGAAACTGTGCGAAAAGAATCCCCAAATCCGGCCGGGCCCAAAGCCCACCCGCTTACATAAAGCCCCGGGAGCCCGCCGGCCCGCCCGCCTGGGGGTGAACAATCGGCGGGCACCTGGCCAGGCCGTCCGGGGCTGGCACCGTCGCCGACCCCCGACCACGGGCCTGGCGTGACCCCGGGGAGGGGGCAGGGGTCTCAGCCTCTTCCCACTCCCTGCTCGGAGAAACGTTTAACTGGCCTTTAATCACATTAGCAGCCGGCCCCAATTAGGGCCGCGGGAGGGGGAGGCCAGAGAAAAGCGCCGGCCTGGCAGTGTCACTGGAGGATAAAGATCCTTTCATGGCCTCGGCCTGGTCATGGGCAATGCGGTGGGCCGCCACCCCCGGCCTTTGATGGCCTCGCCGACGCCGCCCTAGCTTCGCCCTCCCCACCCCTCGG
>NW_012116488.1:4445293-4460193 GCF_000951035.1 Colobus angolensis palliatus
GTCTCCCCTCCCCCGTAACCCCCACCTCACACACGCTCCGCTGAGAACCTCTTTTTCTCTGCGCACCCACTGTGCCTCGCCTTTCTCTCCTCTTTAATTCCATAGTTGTATTCGAGGATGTCAGCATAGCTTAGAAAGTTTCATAGAAAGTCAGAAAGCAATTAGAGAGGCTCTTTTATTGGAGTCTCGTTGGTGCCATGGAATCTTTAAAAGGAGAGCCTGAAGGACCGAACACAATCCCATTAAGCCGCCAAAACTCCCACAGTCTTCAATAGGGGTGCTCAATACTTCGACAGACTTTCGCTGGCTCATTGGGAACCACGGGGTTTCAGTTCCTAGTTCCGCAGCGGACTCACAACGGCGCGGCCTTGAACCCCTCGTTTCTTCCTTTCTCATCGGAATTTCCATTGGTGAAATGGCTTCCAGGGCAGGAGCGAACATTAATTAATGTCTGCAGAGCGTTCCGAGGTCTCTGTTTGACCAGCGCTATGAAAACTTGAAGCGCTTTAATACAGTAACACCACATCCTGACTGTTTATTTGAAATAAATAAATAAAAAAAATTTCCAGTCAGTTTCTAGAAATGCGAGCTCGATTTTTAAACAAACTTTTACCTCTCTGTGCTTTAAAATCGATCGACTAACATGTGGAAAATGGGTCAAAGAAATTATGCTTTGCTGGGAAAAAGACCACGTATGACCAACGTTTCAGCTTAATTGAGTTTTAGTGCCAAATTATAACTCACTGAATAACTGGACTTGGGCGAAGGGGGGTGGCGAAGGCAGAGAGGGCAGGACAGCCAATTCTAATGGAAATACAGCTATCCTGGGCTGGGGTGGTGTGGCTACCCTCAGAACAAGGGCTGCAGCCGCCACCAACAGCCTAATTCCAAAGAGGTGAGGTTATCAGACTGTCGGCTCTCTTTGTGGGAAAATTGGGGATTGGCCCCTGTTGGATTTGTGGATTTTGATTCATATTCTGCTTTATTATTTAATGTAGCAAGCAACTTTTCTATAAAGCATAGTTCTTCTTCTGCTATTTTAGAGAATAACTTCTGTTCCTGCCAACAAAATTTAATCTCTTCCTTTAAAAGTCAGTATGTAAAGAAAGCAGGTGTTTAAAAGAAATAAAGTATTAAAAAAAATAGGTATTTGGCTGTCAAAGCAAAGTGCTGGGTTTAGAACGATTAGGATTTTGCTCCTGGTGTGTGATCACAGATGTTCATTTTATTAAACATAAGTTTATGTTGGACAGTTTCTGGATTAATTTTTGGAAAGGAGAATAGGTGATAGTCTTATAATTAAGGAATTATAATTTAGATGCTAATGAAACGACTACCAGTTATGGGGAAAATAGATTGTTTTCTAACTGTAAGGATATCATTAAAGATGGGTGTGCAAAAATGGAATATTGGAGTTTAGACTACTTTCTCTTAGTCATCAATTATTTTGAAATTTTTCTCAAATTTCATTGTCCCTCCTGGTCCTGCTGTTGCAGGGATCCACTCCTTGGCCTCTGGTGTCTGGTTTTGTGTCCATGCTACCGTCCTAACCTGCCTGTTGACCCTGCGTCTTCTCAACTGGGATACATCAAGGCCTGGGTGGGAAAGATCAAGACTCCCAATTCCACATCCACCCTCAGGCACTTCTCAGCCCTGCCTCCTTCTCCTCCACCACACTGGGTTCTTCCCTGACTGCCTAACCAGCCTTTCTCCCACTGCCTCTGGACTTCCCTTCCTTCCTTTTCCCTACTTGAAATGCCTTCCACCCTTCTCTCCATCTGTCCATATGGCACCTCTCAGACCCAGCTCCCCCATCACCACTCAGAACCACTTTGAGCTCACCCCCCACACTGTGGACTCCCATGGGATTGTCTCCACCTCTTGTTCCTCACAGAGGACCTCGAAATATTGTCTGTGTTTCATTGCACCATGCTTATTTCTCACTGTGTAGTGTGACTCTGGGAATGTTTCTGGTTGAGGAGAAAACAATGGGAACCCCTGGTGAGCAAGTATCATTTTACACACTTCTGGGGGCTCTGTCAGCACCCAGCACACAGAAACCAGGTCATCCGTCAGTCAATGGGATGCTGAGTTATAAATCAGACTCGTATTTCAGCAAGTCGGAAGGAGAAACACAGTTAAGAATGCACCTGTTCAGCACTTTGGGAGGCAGAGGTGGGTGGATCACCTGAGGTCAGGAGTTCGAGACCTGCCTGGCCAAGATGGTGAAACCCCGTCCCTACTAAAAATAAAAAAAATTAGCTGGGTGGTTGTGCATGCCTGTAATCCCAGCTACTCAGGAAGCCGAGGCTGGAGAATCACTTGAACCCGGGAGGTGGAGGTTGCAGAGAGCCGAGACAGTGCCACTGCACTCCAGCCTGGGTGCCAGAGCAAGACTTTGTCCTAAAAAAAAAAAAAAAAAAATAGAATGCACCGGTTCACCGAAGTCACAGGCCAGCAGTGGACATGCTTCTTCACTGAACTCACTGGACTGGCCATTGGACTTTCTCAAACAACATAACACTATTTTAATAACATGGAATCTTAAGTTGTTTAAAAAATGAATGTGACTCAGTTGGACTGCAATAGAAAGTAGAGAAAACACAAACAAAAGCAAATCCAGAAATCCAAACAGTTCTGTCTGCTTTGGATATTCTTGACTTGCCTAAGAAAAGGAACAGACTCTGGAGAAACAAACAAGACATTCCAACAGTGCTGCCATGTCACGGCGAAGGCTCCTGGAAAGGATGCCTCTTCAGGTTATCTGTTCCTGATCACACAAAACCCTCTCCTTTGAAGTTGCCTTGCACCAAGGCAGGTCCTGGGAATTTTGGGAAAAGTTCCTCTCCAGTGAGGTCCTTGTGTTCCTGGGTGGGTGGGGTTAGTGCCCCTTCCTCAGGGGAGCATGACTTATGCTGAATCATGCTGAAAAACTGGCGACAGGGCTTGCTTGGAAGAGGATGACAAATTCCGCTCTTGTCAATAAGCACATGATTAAAGTAATAAGATAAAAATGACACGAACACAGCTACTTTTAAAGCTCTTCAGGGAACAAAGAGATGAGCAATGGCTGTGGTACAGGAAGAAATGAAAGTGATGAAAATAACTCAAGAATTTGAAGGAGGAAAATTTGGCATTTAGATTTTACTGCAAATGTGCGAACCATCCATCTATGAGCAAGGTATCATTTCATACCACTTAATCAAATTAACTAAATGAGAAGTATTAGCATATGAAGACGGATTGCTGTTCTCCCCTGAACTTCACAATTCCTGAAGGAGGCCACACCTGAGTCTTCGTCTCTAGCTGAGAAATTGAACTTCCTTCTGGAGTATCAAATTATCGGCTCATCCTTGCAAGAAACAGTGAGATAATCACAAGAAAAAACAGGTATGTAAAACAGAGAGCTGGGTTTGGAGTACGGCTGGGTAAAAATGCACAGGTGGTATGATTTTCCAGCTGTTTTAAAAACGTAAAAGCTTTCTCTCTGTCTTCTTGAGGTCAAGGTTTCAAAAATGGATGGGTGGTTTAAGCCCTTTCCATCCATGCGATGAGCTGATCATCTTGTGTTTTTTCAACCTGGGGCCTAAACCGAATGAAATCCCAATTTCATTCCTGCCATTTTTGGAGAATATTTTGATGTTTTGATTTTGTTCCAATTCAGTAGTTTAAGAAAAATATGTAGGTTCAGGTGTCATTTGAAATTGGTTCACTAGGTGTCCTGATGGGGGAAAAAGGAGAAACAAAACAACAAAAATATCCGCTTTAGATTGATGGTTTAACACAGAATTGATGTTGGAGCTTCGGCTGATGATCAGTGAACCGGTGTGGTATGTTTGTGCGTCTGTTAAACACAGCTTTGGGTCAGAGCCAGCCTCTGAGTTTTAACCCTATAAGTCACCGTCCTTCTTCACTGTAGCTTGGGTACGTTCTCACTTAATGACATGCCAGGCCCCTGTTTATGTCAGACTCTAACTGTACCTGTGTGGTTGGATGTTTTTCAGAATTGAGTTTTTTTTTTTTCTTTTAATAGAAAGGGAATACAGTGTCAAGACTGTAATGGGATATTCTAGAATTCTCCAGCCTGGGGTTCCTTTCTTCCCAAGTGCGTGGGCATGTGGATAGTGAACATAGGAATGGTCACTCTAAGTGGAGTGACAGGAAGACCCTAGATATCCACATGTCAGGGTGGGCTGCAAATTTTAAGTAATAACTTTTGGTTTTTAGAGCTTTTTGGAGTTTTGTACTTTCATGTAAGAGATTCTAGACTTGGATTTCAAAGCCTCTCCTCTTTCCCTCAAAAACAAACAAGCAAATAAACCCAAAAACAACAAAAAAGAAAAGGTACTTGTTCCAGGGGCCTTCCAGACCCTTTCCATTGGTCAGTTTTAATTGTCACTCTGGTATTTAAGTGTTATTTGTTTAAAGAATGCTTGTATATGTTCAGGTAATTCATAAAACCTTATGGACTAAATGCCATGCGTTAGTATATTAAACATGCACTGTGCTAGCATGCAACATTTCCCAGGCTGATTTCCCTATGTCCTGCTACTAGGTAAGGGAGTGAATGCAGGGGGCCTGTGGCCAGCAGGACATAGTGCCGGGGATGGTGGATGACCTCTGATGACCATGTCTTGCCGCTCCCCCTGCCAAGAATCTCTTCCAAGCTTAAAAAGGCTGCAAATGCCTTTATTAATATTTGCCTCTGACTTTTAGAACCAAAATAAACTGCACATGACAAGTAGAACCTAGGTACGAAGAGGTCCTTCAGATGATGAAAGTGAACCAGCAGCATGTGGAGGGGATTGCTGCAGGAGAGAGAGGATTCCACTGTCCCAGCCAATTTTGACTCAGTGCATCTTGCATGACCCATGTTTACTTCTAGTAAGCATCAGCTCTTTCAAGAAATAGAAGCATTTTGGGTAAAAATAGTAAGCATTCTGATTTAAATGGGAGTATGATGTATATTTTAAATATTAGAGAGATTTTTATTTTATTATAAAAGACGGTGCGTTTGAATTTGGTTGAGTTTTTTATAGGGTACATATGGGCAAATGAAATGCACACGGGTTGTGTGCACTCTCGGGCAATGTCAGAATTCCTCATGAGATTTCATATTGTGTTGGATGCAAGTTCTCAGCCTCCACGAATGCACTTCTGCAATTAAAATGGAAGCCATGGGGAAGATGATTCACTATGCCAGGATTCAGTTTTGCACCTGACTGTTCCGGAATTCATCTGGTGCTCAAAGTAAAACAGTCCTGTTTTAGCAATGCACATTTTTAGGGGGTCCTGGAAATAACTTGGGGTTCTGTAAGTGTGCAGTCAACAGCATTGGCCTCCCAGGGACAGCACCTTACACTTATAAAAGGGGAAGACGGTCGGAAGTCCAGCATTCCCTGGGTTTGAGGGGTTGGAATGGGTAGGAGCAGAGGCAGCAGGCAACTCTTAGGAGGGCTGTGAGGGAGAAAACCCTCCAATAAGTGCCATTCTGATGCCAATCGTGGAGCTGCCAAAAGTGGCAGGAAAGGTGGCTGAGGCTGTGGCCATCTCACCTCCTCTGTCTCCCCCAGGCCTGGCGTGGGAACTCGATGCCTGACCATGGGCAGGTTTAAATCCAGCAGGCAAGTTTCAGCCTCTGTTGGAGACGGCGCCCACACCAGCCTCAAAGCAGTATTTTAATCTTAAGTTGCTCTTCCTGTTTTTTATGCTTGTACCGTTTCCCCTGAAGACCTCAAGGTGTTGTACCCAGCTGTTCGCCTGTGAAGCATCTATTTAATTTTGCGTAATTAAAATCTGGGGAAGTGGCAAAGGCCCAGGCAGGGGGAAAGGGAGCAGGATTCAAGAGAGGGTGGGAGGCAGGAGCGACAGCAAATCCTGGCACTGCTTGAAGTCCTCACTCAGTAGCGGCGGAGATATTCAAAAAGGAAGTGATCAGGTCTGGTGTGGTGGCTCACACCTGTAATCTCAGCACTTTGGGAGGCTGAGGTGGGAGGATCCCCTGAGGTCAGGAGTTCAAGACCAGCCCAGCCAACTTAGAGGAACGCTGTCTCTACTAAAAATAAAAAAATAGCTGGGTGTGGTGGCAGCATGCCTAGAGTCCCAGATACTTGGGAGGCTGAGACAGGAGAATCACTTGAACTTGGGAGGTGGAGGTTGCAGTGAGCTGAGATTGCACCACTGCACACCAGCCTGGGTGACAGAGTGAGGCTCTGTCTGAAAAAAAAAAAAAGGAAAACAGTGTCTCTGTCCAGTGAGGGTAAGAGCATGGTATGCATTCAAACCAGGTCAGGCCCAGAGGGGTCAGGGAATGTGTCCTTGGAGAGGTGGTACCTGAGATGAGTCTGAAAGGGTGATTTAGCATTGGCCAAGCAGAAGGCAAAGGCAGGGGTGACAGGTGGGAGGTAGTCATCCAGGAAAAAGGAACAAATGGGCTGAGAAGGGAGGGCTGAGAGCCCTGGGGTCCCACTCTCCATGTCGAGGCCTCGGATCCTCAGCCCTGCTTTGCATGGCAAGTAATCTCTTTCCACATGGCCTATGTCCCTGGTACTGTGCTGTACTGCAATAGGTCAGTTCAGGTTCTGCTGAGCATGTTTTAGAGGAAGTCAAAAAGAGAGACCCTGATGGACAGCTTTTCCAAGGTCCTATGCACACAGATGCTGGACAGCCTACATTTTCGGACCGTTTTGGCTTTCTCTCAGGATGTCTGTATCAGTATTGTCTTTAATTCATTTATTCAACAAACATTTATTGGCATCTAATAGGCCCAGAGTACTGGCCCAGGTATCAGGGCACAAAAGGAGGGCACAGTTTCTGCCATAACCTCATAGGGCTTACAATCTGCAGAGAAGGACATTTCACAGCAACAATGTGGCCCAGGTGACTATTTAATGCCTGTTGTTTCAGCAGCTCAGAAGGGAAAAAAAGACCTTCAGCAAGCATCCCTGGGAGCCCTGCTCTGTACCAGCAACTGTGTGAGGTGCTGGGGAGTGTGCAAGGTGGTCCTCAATGAGTTTGGAGCCAAATTGGGTGAGACAGGCAAGGCCATTTTAGTGTTACCAGTGGTAGATGTCTTGGGGACACACAAGATGGGGGGCTCAATGCTTGATGCATGGGGTATACCAGGAGGAGAGAGGAGCACCAAAAGGCTGAGTATCTCTAGGAAACCGTCAACCCCAACGGGGGCTGGGGTGTGGGGCAGGTCAGGGCAGCAGCAAGGGTAGAGGGAGCAGCAGGTGCCAGGTGGCTAGATTATGCCAGCTGCAGATGTCTGGCCGAAGATGTTTTCTACTGAATTAAGTTCACATGAAGAGAATGTTCTATGATGCTAGGTGCAACTTGGCATCTCTTTAAAAGCATGTGATTTCTCAAGCATAACCTGGATAGCTGCTTCAGTGTCAGGCTAGCCTACTGTTGAATAGAGACTGGGAATGTGGAATACATAACGACCCAAGCTTTGGGTTAGAAATGCAATGTGAAATTCACCAAGGGTAAGTAAATGACATGAGTCATGTTGATGCACGTATTTCCCGGGCCATGGCAGGGGGGCCCTCACGCCCTGCGTGCTTGATCACATGGGTGACTCTATCTGGCTTGCCTGAGCGGCCTCTTGGGATTCCATTTCTGGGATTGTGAGGGAGGAGTGAGGGGTGCGGACGGCAGGAAGCATGCGAGCTGCTTCCACCTGTACAGGAGACAGCTGGTCTGCGCTGCTTCAGGGAATCAGGTGACGGCAATTTCTGAGCTTTGTTTTCTGCAAGTGTTATTCCCCTCTCTGGGTGTGGCTAAACCTCCACTTTGAAGATGTAGATACCAGCAGTGGCTGAAGCAGGTGGCTGCAGACCTCCTGGAAGCCTTCTCTTTCTCAGACCCAGAAAGTTGCCTGTCTAAATAATGAAATCGATTTTGAGGCTCTGTCAAATATCTTTTTTTCCAAGAGAGCAACCAGTTAGTAATTAGTTGCTCAATTCAACTGTTTTTTCTGCTTTCTACAAAAAAAAAAAAAAATTTTTTTGAACGTGGTAGACTTTTTTTTTTTCCTGGGCAAATTCTTAGGATTTAATTGCACTTAAAAATTGTGGAGCCTGTCAGAATAAATTGCACATAGAATAGTCTTACCCAATAAAACTAGTCCTGTGATTGTCTCCGTTGTCAGGCTTCTCAGATAAAGTTGTGGGAAGGACAATTTAAGTCTACGTGATGAACCGCACTTCAAATCAGTATTCAGCATGAAGCTCGTCGCGCTGAAAAACAAATACCCAAGTTTAGCAGCCGTGATGTGTGAGGCATCAGACTGATTTTAAAATAATTCCAAAATTTGCCCCTGAAAAGAGAAGGAGAAATGTCTACCCCATTGGTTTAAAGTTAAGGCAGTGGCATTAAATTTGTAAAAAAAAAAAAAAATTTTTTTTGAAAAGACAAATAGTTTTTATAGCATATTAAAAATAGTAAAGCATAAACAGTATTACTAGCTTCATGCAAAATTGCATCTGCTATTTGGCTCAGTCAAATTGTTGTTTATTCCTGGTAGCAAAGGAGGATGGCTATATGTCAGGAGTAGACATGGCTAATTCTTTGGTTGTTAGGAAAAGGACTCCGTTTAGGGTCTGAAAACCCCCAGTGCTCTTATTTTTTGCCCTAAGAAACGCTTTCATTATTTGACCCTCTATTTTCGATAAGCGATTAATCAACTTATTTTCATGGAAAGCAAATGTTATACCACACACATATCTGTGTGATCAGTGTGAGTTCTTGGGGAGCAGAGGGTGCCCACTACTTTTTATTCTCCCTCCCAGAGCTCAACCCTGGTGTTGGCCAATGATAAACCTCAGCTAAATGAGTATTGAATCTATGAAGGATGGAAAGAAGTTACTCTATTGTTTGACGCCATTTTTAACTGTGTTATGTCTATCAGTTACCAACATACAACTTACATATATGTTTTTATATAGTTCCCTAAATACCCTCATGGATAGGGAAAACACCTCGCTTATAAGAAAGCATTGCCAGGTGTGGTGGCTCACGCCTGTAATCCCAGCACTTCGGGAGGCTGAATCGGGCAGATCATGAGGTCAAGAGATTGAGACCATCCTGGCCAACAAGGTGAAACCCTTTCTCTACTAAAAATACAAAAATTAGCCAGATGTGGTGGTGCGTGCCTGTAGCCCCAGCTACTCGGGAGGCTGAGGTAGGAGAATCGCTTGAACCCGGGAGGCAGAAGTTGCAGTGAGCCGAGATCGTGCCACTGCACTCCAGCCTGGGCAACAGAATGAGACTCTATCTCAAAAAAAAAAAAAAAAAAAGAAAAGAAAAGAAGAGAAAAAAAAGAAAGTGTCACTTCTACTTTTTGACATCGCGGAGAAGGGAGAAGGTGAGTTGGATTATAGACTGCTGAGTTGCTGAAACTTTTAAGAAGCGAGATGCTTAATGAGAATTCAAGCAGAGCTTAGCAGTTGGGAGTTTGGCTTCCAGAATGGGACTTCCTCAGGTCCAGTGTTGGCTCCTCAGCTTTGTGCTGTGTTGTGCAAATTATCTGGTTTTTCTATCCCTCAGCTTCCTCATCTGCAGAAGATGTGGACATCTGTGTGTTCATGATGTAGCTATTGGAAGGATTACACAGATAATCCAGGTAACGTACTTAGCACAGTGCGTGCTGCTTAGCAATCAATTGTTAATAAGAAAACAGGATTTAACAAAAACAAAATCAGAAAAATTAAGCTGGTTGAATATACTTTTTCAAAGGGCATATTAAGAGTATGAGTATGTTTATGTATGCATAATAAGTAATATGTTAATTGATTATATACGTTCTCCTTATCTGAATCCTAAAGAAATTTGAAAATTTATTGCCCATGGAAGTTTTTAGTTTATTAGTATGATGTGTAGATACATACACATCATATCTGGCCAGTTTGTACATTTTGCAAGCTGTCAAATAACAGCAGAGGGCTGGTATCAGCCCTACACCGGCTCTGGAGCTGCAAGGATCCCTGTAGCCAACTTTAGCTTGGACTCTTTCACTTAGAAAAGAGGACCATAGACACTGCGGTTGAAATAGAAAATCCTGGTGCGTTCGTCTGAGTCAGAAGCGCAGGGTGCAGTGGAGGACAGGCTCACAGGCTGTTCCCTTCTGGCAACACAGACTCTGCTGGCCTCAGAGGCCACTGGGGATGTGGGCCTCTTCCTCTTGGTGGGAGTGGACCGCCCTAGCCCCAGGCCAGCCAAATCCTCAAGTTCCCCTGGCAGGTGCTGTTTTGGTGCCAGGTTGGTTGCTGCAGAGGGAGGCATGAGCAAGGTGGAGAGGTAGGAACTTGGATCACAGATGGCTTCCAGGCAGACCTGGCTCTATCTTTGGCCTTGGAACCTTCCAGAGCCTCCCAATCCTGTTGTGTGAAGATGAGCTTGTGTTGCCAGGATTAGCTGCAGGAACAGGCTATCCCTGTTTACAAGCAGGCGAGGCGATAGATGCGGTAACACCTGTCCCAGCCGACAAGAAGGCAGTTGCACTCTGCAGCAGTTTACTTTGATAAATGCTCGAAGCAGATAAAATGATAGAATGTCTGATATAAGTCAATGGTAATGTGAATCAACACATTTTGTCCAGTTCTGCCTTGTACAGATCTGTTTTGCTGAAGATGTCATTTTTCACAGAGTGACATTTTTCCACCTCACAGTTATCTTTGTGTGAGAAAGGAGAGGAAGCCAGCTTAAACTATGAGTTGTTTGTGTGCATAAAGGTCCGCCCAAACTCTCCTAGTAAATCAGGGCCTGAGAATGGTTTTAAAAATCCAGAAGATTCTCAGTTTATTCTGGATAACTGAGCTAGATAATATTGTAAATGTTGACAGATGTTACTTATGAACACTTGAATTGGCCAAGTGTTAAAATATCCTACATATTTAATATTTTAAAAAGTGAATCAAATGTGCTATTTTTAAGCTACAAAATTAGGTTCAGATACGTCTACTAAAAACCCATCTGATGACATATTTAAGGTTACTTGGTAAAAAAATGTTTAGGATTGGGTCCGCAAACAAAAGCAGTTACATGTAAAACATTGTTAATTATCGGTTGTTTGACTTAATCTGGGTGACATTTAAAACTGGCTTGTGTGTGTAGACAGAGTCTAAATGTGAATCTTGTTTATTAAAAGACAACATTTGTGATTAAAGTTATGAGTAAGGATTATATAATACGTCATTATAAAATGGATTAAAACTGCTTAAATGTTTTCCCCAAAGAGAACCGCATGATAAACTCTTCTGCAATTCTGTAAGTGTCTCCAATTACTTTGTCTTGAAGCTAAAGGAATTTAATAAGAAGAGCTAGCATTAATTACATGCTGACTGTGTCCAGTGCTGGAGGGCTTGGCCTGTGCTTCCTCATTTATTCCAGGTACGAATCCAGCAAGATAGGTGCTGGTGTTATACCCATTTTACAGATGAGGAAACCGCTACTCAGTCAGACTTCCTCACCCCGGGTCAAGGGAGAATTCAAAGCAGACGTCAAACTCGAAGAGCCTGTGTGCTTCACGACTGTGCAGTACCACTCCTGAGTATTCCAGAGGCTTGCGGGGATGATGGCAGCATCTTATTGCATCCCAAACTATACAATAATAAATACAAATGGATGTAAATTAGTACCACTGGGCAGATGTCACAGTAGCAAGTGTTTTGAATTTCCGCCTGACGTTTCCTTCTGTAATGGGCAGGCAGCCTGTTACAGCTGTAGGATTTAAAAATGTTCCTGCAGTTTGAACAGAACCACTGTATGACAATTAGAGGATGTTTCCAAATGGAATTTGTCCTGTGGAATTTTAGGGCAGAAGTAATGTTATATTATAAATACAGACTCGACCTACAATGCGAACTGCTATCTAACAGCTAATAGGGGAGAGCTAAAAACAACTTCAATGTTAAAAAAAAAAAATCATTCAGTGTCTATTGAGCCTCTCCTGTGCACTAGGTGCCAGGATACACAGGGTCCTCTTCCTGGAGCGCGAGGGTTCTCCAGCAGAAGACAGAAGCACACCCAGAGAAAATGAAAATATTTCTAGATGGAGGTGAAGAGAGTTCTACATGTGAAAGTGATATATAATGAAGGTTTAAAAAAGGAAACATTGGCCAGGCATGGTGGCTCAAGCCTGTAATCCCAGCACCTTGGGAGGCTGAGACGGGCAGACCACCTGAGGTCAGGAGTTCGAGACCAGCCTGGCCAATATGGTGAAACCCCATCTGTACTAAAAATACAAAAATTAGCTGGGCATGGTGGCGGGTGCCTATAATCCCAGCCATTCGGGAGGCTGAGGCAGAAGAATCACTTGAACCTGGGAGGTGGAGGTTGCAATGAGCCGAGATCGTGCCACTGCACCCCAGCCTGGGCAACAAGAGTAAAACTCCGTCTCAAAAAAAAAAAAAAAGGAAACATTTTCAAATAACAGTCTTCTGGCTCATAAGAATACCAGTCGTTTCAAAAGGAGAAAGTTAAACGTGGGGAAATACTAGGAACGAATAGTAACACTTAATGAAATATTGATTGGGGGTTACACGCTATTGAACCGCAATAAGTCCCTAGGGCTTCGTTGCCCAATCACAACCAGGACAGACCAACAGACTTTTGAGTGAGTAACAGCATACCACATTTCTGACACGTGTGTATTTCAACACATTTGATTTATTGGTTAAGTGAAGTCACCGATGATCAAATATCCTTGATGGGAATCCCCAGCCCTCCCCACTGCCATCTGCATTTAGAGAATCCCAGGAATCTATGTGGGTAGAAGGGGGCGGGCAAAGAATTAGAGACTTTTAGATCCAAGTTGGTCCATTAGGGAATTAGATGTGTTTGTGCTCATTTTAAGCAGAAGAAATACACAGCTAGAGGAAGAAGAGAATCCCAGCTCGAATCCTGCCCACTGGAGTCCATGGCACAACTTCCAGATGGTGATATTCAGATTCTTTTGATATTTCTCCAGCTAGGGATATGAAATACATAGAAGAAAAAAAAATCTTATGCCCTGGAAGAAAAATAAGCATATCCTAACTATTGACACTCTCGTGTGTGTATTTAATGAAATGATCGCCTCCTATTTGAATGTCATGAGGTCAGTCATCGGGGCCACTAGAGTCTCAACTTCATATGGCAACATGAGGATCTGTGGGCCCTTCTGTCCCATTCACCCAGCATTCCCGGTGCTTCAGACAGGGTCTGGGATGTCACAGGTGCTGAGAATAATGTCATGGTCAAGTGATGTGATGATTGACAGAGATGAATGTAGAATGGGGCTATTCGAATGAGAAGTACCTTTTGGGCAGCAAGTTAAAACAGTGGGTAGACCCTTGAGGAGTTCATGGTGTCATTTGATGATGCAGTCTTCCTGACCTGTTCCCTAGGTTTTTTTTTTTTTTTTTTTGAGAGGGAGTCTTGCTCTTGTTGCCCAGGCTGGAATGCAATGGTGCAATCTTGGCTCACTGCAACCTCCACCTCCCAGGTTTAAGCAATTCTCCTGCCTCGGCCTCCCAATAGCTGGGATTACAGGCGCCTGCCACCACACCCGGCTAATTTTGTATTTTAGTTTCTCCATGTTGGTCAGGCTGGTCTCAAAAGCCCGACCTCAGGCTATCCGCCTGCCTCGGTCTCCCAAAGTGCTGGGATTACAGGCGTGGGCCACCACACCCGGCCTTGGAAAGAATAACGAAGACTCAGGAAGGGATTCCAAAGAACACACGGCTAATTCACAGATAAGGGAGAAATACAGTGTTTAAGAAATTCAGTAGCACCCAAGAGCTGACTGAAAACAAGTTGGGAAGTGGACTCTCACAGAGCTCAAACACTCAAGCAGCATTTGCATCTCAGAAGTAATTTTTGAGAATTCATTTGAAGAAGGAAGGATTTTCCTTTCCTTTCCTTTCCTTTTACAGGATGGTTCCCCCTAATGAACTGTTTTAAGCGGACGAAATAATTCATTTGGCACGCTCTTGCTTAAAACCCACAGGAAAAAAAGCAAAGTTCTCTTAAGGATGTCAGCTCCAGACTAGAGCAGTCCGTTTGAAAAATCTTGGTTTTGAGAAAGTGGCAGAATTACATAATTATTCACAACTCATAAGAAATTAAAATACTTCTTCCAAATATGAATTTGTGAGATAACAAAAACCACAAATTCTAGACTTGCGGAGGGTGTGTGCATCTTTTACTCTCCCACACACAAACCCACATCAAAGAGTCTGGGTGGCGCTGGGCCGGAACTCATGGCCGCGCTCGCCTTGGTGCGCCTGGGCCACAGGAGGAGGCTGCTGGGGCCGCTCTTCCGCCGCACCTCCCTGAAGGAGCTCCGGGGGCAGCGGGGATGCTGAGGACGCAGCGCCGGAGAGGCAGGTGGCGGCCCCTGCGAAGAGGTGGTCCCCGCAAAGCACACGGAGACCACGAAGTTCCTTCTCGCCCACTCACAGCAATGCTGCACGAGGTGAGGAACGACCTGGAAAAGTCCCAAAGTAAAGGCATCGGGTGATGAGAGGAATCTGGGGGTGGAGAAGTGGTCAGACGAAGCCCAGGGCTCTGTCATTCTGGAAGGGAGCCCCTGCCCTGGCGTCCTGTGTGGGCATAACTTTGAAAATCAACGTACTTCATTTAACAAGACTCATTTTTTAAAAGCTCATGTTGCCTGTTGAAAACCCAAGGGAGAGTGACCTTTGGCGGATGGATTAAACGCCACTAAATCAGTCCCATTTTACGGAAGCACCTGCCTCAGCCCCCTATGAGGCTGCGGGGATTCCAAAGTCAAGTCAAGCAGATGGGGTTCCTGCCTGCAAGGCCATCCGGTGGGCAAACCGTGGGCATTGGATGAGCAAATAGCGCATGGTGTTGATGACAGGAGATGCGGGGGGCGGGGCGGGGTGGTGGTG
>NW_012116488.1:4460243-4595472 GCF_000951035.1 Colobus angolensis palliatus
TGTTCAGTCCCCACCCACGTTGACTTGGAGCTTGTACGACTTGCTTTCGCTAATAGGACAGTAAATGTGCCATGTGCTGTTTATCAGGGGAATGGGACAAAGTGTGGCCCTTACCTGAGGGTGGAGGACAGGAGACAAGACTTGAAAAACCATTGTGAGGTCAGGCGGGGTCGGGTGGAGGACAGGAGACAAGGGGTGGGGTGGAGGATGGCAGAAGAGGCTGAGCCCTGGAGCGTGGAGTGCGCATGGGCCAGGGGTACTGAGAGAGCAGCCTGCACAGAGATGAGGGGGCAGCAGAAAGGCCTGTGTGTCTGAGGAGGGGAGCTTCAAATAGAGAAGGCTGAGGAGTGGGTGCAGGCAGGAAACTGCTGGGACTGGCCATAGGGAGCCGCGGATGGGTGTCAGCTGGGAAAGAGAGTCTAGCAGTACTGGAGAGGCGGGACTGTGGAGTCAGATGGGAGTGGAGCTGGTCAGCTAGGAGACCCCCAGAGGCTCAGCAAGAGGTGCCAGGGCTTGAGCTGTTGAGACGGAGAGAAATGCCAAGGATGTGGCCTGGGCAGGGCCCAGAAGGACTTGAGTCTCCCTGCATAGGTGCCTGGCAGTGCCCTCTCTGTGGTGGTACCAACTCCTGGGCAAAGGCGAGGAGATGGCTGGTGAATACAGCCTGCTGGCAGGCAGCATATTTAGGATTAGTACCTGGGAGAAAAGTCCTGGGCTTGTAGGTGGGAGCTAAGGGCACCACAGAGTTGGGGTTCCTGGACAGTGGGTGTTTAGAGGGCAGGGGAGATCGCGGGAAGGGCGGGAGATGACGTAGCCTCTAGAGGTAGGCCCGGGAGGTGGGGGAGGAGCAGCCGGGAGGGTGGGAGAAGCCTCCATGGGGAGCAGCACCACCACAAGGCTGAGGCAGTGGTGGGAAGGCCACGGAGACCTTCCAGAAAAAAAGGGCTGAAAAGTCTGTGGAATCCTCTGGGTCAGAAGGTCCTGGGAACCATTGCCCAAGCAATTCCTGGAGACAGAAAGAAGCCTCACTGCATTGGGCTAAAATGAGTGGAGCTGGAGGAGGGGGGATCGTGGAGGACTGAGGCTGTGGCTGACTCATTTCAGGGTCCACTGTAGTGCTTGGCACACAGTGACTGCCCAATCCACACCTTCTAATTGGAAATATTTCCCTCTATTTCCGCAGACCTCCGTTAGCAATGCCCTTTCAGCAGTGCTATCTTATTTAACATTTATAAAGGCATGTACCCTCGAAACAGGAAACAGGCTCATGAACTTGACCGAGGAAGAGTAAGTGATCAACGGGCAGACCCATCCATTTGGTGTCTTTCCATTTTTCCCGTTGTTCTTCACAGAATCTCCCCTGCTGAAGGCGTCTTATCTTTGCTTGCATGTTAACTGCCTAAGGCACAGAGTTCAAAAAGCAATTGCCATCTCATGCTTTGAATACCTGCCTCGTGCCAGAACCATGAGGGACTCGGGGCTGCTGCCCTTTGGGATCTCACAGTCTCGTGTCTTTGCTTAGCATGGTGGAAATTGGATAAAATCAAATTCTCTGAAAAAATGATACCCTAAGAGGAGGTATGGCCCAAGGAGCATCAACAGCACCCCATTTGTATGTGGAACCCCTTGAAGGGGCCAGATAATCAAGAGAACTGTGTGACAAGAAAACAATGGCTGCAAGAATAAGGGCACACTGTCCTTCATAAAGCTCACCTCTGGAGAATTAACTAACCTTATGCCAGAGTAGCTGTGACAGTGAAGGGGTTAAAATAACAAATAAATGACTTTATTTAGATTTCAGCATTTCTGGCATTTTTTTCTAGCTTTTTTTTTTTTTGCCAGAGTATTTGATGTGACAGGTTTTGTTTGCTCACACTTGTCTCTCTTTTAAAATTCTCATATCAGCAGTAAAAGCTATTTCTTTTTCCTGTAACATCTTGAGCTTGGTATCCAATGATGGGAGAAATTGCTCTTGCATTCCTTGAAATTATAATATTATGCCTAATTTTGGGGGAGAAAAATTAGGGTAATTTAGATCTGGATCCACTGAAGCCTGCAGGCAGGTCAGTTGCAACATTATTGCTGATCAGTTATCTTTAAAAGTGTTTTTGCCCCAGGGCATGCTCCGCCATTTCTGGCATTCTATAGAAAGGCTGATTTCAAGGCCTGTCTGGCCAAGGAGAGGATGGTCATCACCCATTTTTGAGGTGGCAGTCTGGGCTCAGTGGGCTGTGGTTAGGGAGTGGAGAGCCTCTGGGTTGTGGTTAGGGAGTGGAGAGCTTCAGACCATCCCCCGATTCACTGTTAGGGAGTAAGTGAACAAGTGGGAGCAGAGCAAGGATGCTCTCCTGGCTCTCTTTGTTAAGCTGCCTATCACTATCAGAAGCATCACTGTCACCCTTGGTACCACTGGAACTCTGAATGCACAAGTGCTCTTGCAAAGGATGCCTCTTTGAAGCAGGTGGTTGGCTTCTGGCACCGAAGATCTGGAAATCATTGGTGCAAGCTGAAAGGTTATGGAGGGAAGTCTGTTTTTTCTTGACTCTGCGAGATCGTGTATAGACTATAAACAAACCAGAATGTGTTGCTAATCAGTTTAAAAGCAAGTTTGAAGTTTACTCATAGGAGTGACACTCTGCTGTCTTTTCCAGTTTCCTTCACTTTCTGCAGGCCTCTTTGGGTCACTTCTGGTCCCCGCAAGGGTGCTACCTCTTTGGCCACTGATTTCCAGGTGAGCGTACACATCCTTTGTGTGCGTGGCTAATGGGAACTCTTTGCTCCTTACATCTTTTGGTGGGGCTGGGTGAAATGCATTCTGCAGTTTTCAGAGTGGAGGGCCAACTAGTCTCAACTGGCTGGTATTTCCTAAACTTCTCTGTGTATATCGCTGAGAGCACTGCAATACCACTCTAAAGAGGAGACTGGAGAGCCAAATACCAGTGGAATTCTGTAATGTGGGCTGCAGTGTAAACTGTGGTAGGGTTGAACTAAGGACTGTTCTAGAGAAACCTGTAAGTAATTAAGTTCTCCCTCCAGCAAGGTAAAAGCTGAGTCTGAAGTATATTAGTACAAAAAGAGTGAAACCTTTGTTGGTGGTTGTATTATTTTTTTTTCTCGTTTTTAATGTAAATAAATAAAGAATTCTGGCAAGACAAAAAATCTCATATCTCCTTACTGACCTAAGGAGAGAAAAACAAAAGATGCAGCCATTGTTGGCTGCATGTTTGAAATGGCTGAGGTCAGGATGAAACTTACATTACCCTGTTTCAGCAGTTCCCAAACCATGTTCTGGGGAATATAAGAAAGTTCTTGGGGAGGGTGGGGGAGGGGAGAGGAAGATTTTTGTAGCCGATTGTATTTCAGAAACCTTGCATATTGTATTTTCTCCTTTGGAGATTCTCAGTGCACTTTAGTGTATTAAAAACAAAAAATGCAGTGTGCCTTTGATTAACCGAGCATTTTCTCATCCACTGTGACCACAGAATCCTTTTGCACAGGGCTCCTGCTCACATCTTATGGGAATGACTACTTACTTCGTCCACAATGGAAACACCATCACTAGCAATTGTTCTGCTTGCCAGCCTCTCTGTCTTTCTCTGAGCTGGCTTCATCACACTTTATTTGGATCTGTGTTATTATGCAGTCCGTTGTGATGTGTGTATCAAACTTCCAAGATAGACTGCCTTTGTGTATCTTTTTCTTGCATTGTTTCACTGGTTATAATAAGATCAAATTATTTTTTGAATTGGAGAATACAAATAAGTAAATATTTTTAAAAATTAAAAAATGAAGTGGTTGAAATAAGAAGAAATAATTTTTTTGCAAATTACTTGGCCTGTGGGGGCGTTCATCAAAGATTCCTTTTTGTGTTGCGACCCATTTCATGGTCCCTGTTTTGTGGCCTGGTGAAGCCTACAGACCCTTTCTCAGACTAATGCTTTTAAAGGAATAAAGTACCAAGAGTCACAAAGGAAACCTGTTCTATTGAAATAAGGTTACAATACATCAAATGCCACATTTGTGATGTATATTCATATGTACTTCTTTACTAGTATCTTAAATAAGATCTAGTGGTGTAAATCTAACAACTACCATGATTTCGATGTAGTGATGAGTGTGAGTAATAGTTTGAGATACTTGCAACAACTTTAATGTGTTAAAACATTTGTGATTTCTATTGACAGCAAAGTCACAGGAACTGCAAATACCACTGAGGTTTCTTGCCTAACGTTTATAATTGAAGCAAGTGTTCTAAATGTCTGTTAGAGAGTATTGAAAATAAAGGTAGAATTTTTTTCCCATTCAAGTTTACAAACCACCTTGAGGCATATGGTAACTACCAACAGGTCAAAGTTAAGTTTGCTTCATTTGGGGAATGTGAGTTGATAATTTATAAAATCAAATCTTGGTGTGTAAGGCAACAGGGCAGGGCAGCTTGGGGACTACTCAGGAGTTAGGCTGGCCAGTGGGGTAAGCCTAACTTGAGGTGGCCAGCCAAGGTCAGCAGGATGCAAGGTAGCTGGTACCTTGTGCCAACCCCACTGGAGCCCACCGAAACCCACCAGATCCCACTTGAGCCCACCAGATCCCTACAGCCGTGCATTCAGTGGTAACCAATGCACAGTGCCTCACGCTGTTTTTTACAGATTCTAAGTTTTAAACATTTTTCTGCTTTCATGCATGTATTCCCATTTTTGGGGGAATACATTTGTAGCCTCTCTTGGTAGTCGTTTTCTGGAGGGATTACTTTGAGCTAAACTTTGGCCATTCCTGGCTGCCCTGAAGTTGTCAATCCACAGGATTTTTGCAGGAGCCCAAGGATTCAGGTAAACACACTCACAACAGCACCTTTGTATCCATTCCTCTTTCTCCCACGGCCCTTTTGAGGGATTCGACATTTGTGAAGGAGGATTGGGTCATTTGCCACAAAGTCTAACAAATTGGAAAGTCCAAAGACCCAGAGCTAAAGATCCAGGCCCTTCCAACTGTTTCTTGGATATTCTCATAACCAGCTCATCACTCAATTATTCATCAAATCACCTTGCTAGAAGCTGTAGGGCAGTAGTTCTCAAACTGCACGTCAAAACACATTAGTAGGTTAATGGAATTAATTTAGTGAGTTGGGACCAAAATTTAAACAATGAAATAGAAAACAATAAAAAACATTACTAGTAAAGGTAAATATTCTTTTTTATTTTTTATTTTTGTTTCAGATGGAGTCTCATTCTTGTCAGGCTGGAGTGCAGTGGCCACTGTTAACTCTGCCTCCCAGGTTCATGCGATTCTCCTGCCTCAGCCTCCCAAGTAGCTGGGATTACAGACATGCACCACTACGCCCAGCTAATTTTTGCATTTTTAGTAGGGATGGGGTTTCACCATGTTGGCCAGGATGGTCTCGATCTCCTGACCTCGTGATCTGCCCACCTCGGCCTCCCAAAGTGCTGGGATGACAGGCGTGAGCCTATAAATAGTTACCTTTAGGCCTGACCTAAAAGTAAATATTCTATCATGAAATGTATGTCGCAGATGTGCTGGCACACACACAGAAGCATGTGTGTACTAGATTACGATGCTTCGTATATTCAGTTCTTATTCTGGGTCATTATCAAAAACCTGGAAAATTCCTACTGCAGGGACTATTCAGCAAACATTAAATTTTAGAGTCTGCTGTGGTCAAAGTTGGGGTTGAGTGGAGTAGCTGACACATTAACTGAATATGTATGAGAAGCTAATAGCACAGGGGCAGCTGTGTGGCTGTTTGACCACACAACTGGTGGAGCACCTGTCGCAGGTGAGATGCCGTGCCACACGGTGCAGAGGGTAAAGCCAGGCTCACAGTTCTGTGGAAATATTCATGTCTGGAGGTCAGAGCTGGGTTTTGTTGTATTCCTTGCTTGCAGGACGGAACGAAGTTTAGCGTGGACACCTTTTAGAGGCTGGAATGTGATGGGGTCAATCTTTGAATTTCACAGGCCATGTGAAGGGGCCTCGTGTTATCTTAAGCACAGGGGACGCCACCCACAGGCACTAAACAGGGAAGTGACATGATGAAGTGTGTGCTTTCGGAAAATGACCCCCTGGATGCTCTGTGAAGCATGAACTGAAGGGCAGCCAGACCAGGGGCAGGAGTGCCCTGGGAGAAGTTTTGCAGAAATCCAGGTGGCAGTTGATCCAGGTGGGCTGGGTGCCAAGAGTGAAGCTGGAGACAGGTAAATATGGATCTAGAAGAGACTTAGGAAGTAGAAACCAGAGTACAGGTGGCAAACTTTTTCTGTAAGGGGCCAGATAGTAAATAGTTTGGACTTTGTGGGCTACACTGTCTCTGTTGTATACACTCAGCTCTGCCACTGTGGTGTGGAAGGGACCACAGACAAAACAGAAATGAATGGACATGGTCGTGTTCTAATAAAACTTTATTTGCAAAAGCAAGCAGTGAGCCGTATTTCCACGGTTGTAGTTTTCAGACCCTGGATCTCAACCAGTGGTGATTCTGCTCCATACAGGACATTTGGCAATGTCTGGAGATGTTTTTGGTTGTCACCACTCAAGGAGCAGTTGCTACTTGCGTGTAGTGGGTAGAAGCCAGGAATGCTGATGAACACCTTGCAGGGCACAGGACAGCTCCTGATGCCAACAGTGGCACAGAATCATCTATGGATGTGGTGAGTGAGTGTTAGTCAATCGTGAAATGAGGTTCAGGGTTTTGCTGGCACTGATGTTACCTTTCCTTTGCAGATAGAATATATATGGTATAAAAATAATAAAATTTAAATTAAACTTACTTTAATAACTAACAACATAAGCAGGATTGGCTCACCTTAATAACTTTAAAAACATTTCTTTTTAGTATCTCTAGATAGATACATGTTTATAGGCAGTTACTTAGGTTTTTTCCAGATGTGACTGTTTTGTTAAGAGCATATGTGCCCACACATTCGGAAAACATAAAATGCAATCGTGCCATTCCGAGAGAGCTTCTGTGGTTTCCTTAAGCCTTCTCCAGAGACCCCAGATTTCCAGCCACACAGGACTGTTGCAGTGGTCAGGCTCTTCAGGGTGAAGAGACCAGGGCTCCCCCAAATGCTGGAGTCTCTGTAGTCTTATTCCAACTCTGGTTTGGTCAGTTTTGTGCTAGCGCTGGCGATCTCTGCTGGAATGGTGGTATGTGATTGCCTGAGTTGACTTGTTCTCTGGGGCTGTTTATTCAGCATCATCTTGGATCCCCACTGTCTCTGAGGAAGCCTTAAGGAAGGGATCATCAGGCCAGGCTGGTGGCTCACGCCTGTAATCCCAGCACTTTGGGAGGCCGAGGCGGGAGGATCACGAGGTCAAGAGATCGAGACCATCCTGGTCAACATGGTAAAACTCTGTCTCTACTAAAAATAAAAAAATTAGATGGGCGTGGTGGCGGGCGCCTGTAGTCCCAGCTACTCTGGAGGGTGAAGCAGGATAATTACTTGAACCCGGGATTGTGCCACTGCACTCCAGCCTGGAGTCAGAACAAGACTCCGTCTCTCAAAAAAAAAAAAAAAAAAAAAAAAGGAATCATCAGATGAATTGGATGAGCACTTCACCAGTACTCCATCCAGGCGGGGCCCAGGCAGGTAGCAACACTAAAGTTCTTATCCCTCCTCCAGTTTTCAAACACACGTTTGGGGAGCTGTGAGAATCACTTATATGTCCATCTCTCCCTGTCTAAACGGCCATGGGGAACTAGGGTGGAGTGTGCAATCTCTTTTCTCAGGCCCTCTCTACCACTAGACTCAAATGACTTTTCTTTCATTTCCTAAACGTTTTTGGAGTGAAAATGTCTGTTCCTTTTGCAATATTGTCAAGTTATTTGAAAGTTTCACCATAAGATTCAATATATAAGTCTTGACCTCGTAATATTGACTTTTAAAAAGAATTGTTACATAATGCAATTAAATTGACTACTTAAATGAATTGATACCTAATGTCAATAATTTTAGAAGTATATATGCCTCTTTCTAATTCTCAAATTTTTATTTTTCCCCTTATATTTCTTTTCAACATATCCCACAGATCTTTTAAAAATGAAACTTGCCACCGGGTGCGGTGGCTCACACCTGTAATCCTAGCACTTTGGGAGGCCAAGGAGGGTGGAACACGAGGTCAGGAGTTCGAGACCAGTCTGGCCAACATGGTGAAACCCCGTCTTTACTAAAAATAAAAAAAAAAAATTAGCTGAGCGTGGTGGTGGATGCCTGTAATCCCAGCTACTTGGGAGGCTGAGGCAGGAGAATCACTTGAACCTGGGAGGCAGAGGTTGCAGTGAGCCAAGATCGCACCACTGCATTCCAGCCTGGGTGACAGAGCAAGACTCCACTTCAAAAAGAAAAGAAAAAAAAGAACGAATGAATGAAAGAAACTTGCATTTTAGAATAGTTTTAGATTTACAGAAAATTTTCAAAAATAGCACAGAGTTCCCATCTACCCCCTACCCAGTTTCACCTAAGATTAACATCTTACAATAGTATGACACTCATCACAATTAATGCACCAATTTGAGCACATTACTTAAACTAAAGTCATACTTTATTCCTATGGCTTTAGCTTTCTCTCTTTAGGATCCAGGACACCATGTTATGTTTAGTCATCATGTCTCTGTCAGCTTCTCTTGGCTTCGATGGTTTCTCTGACTTGCCTTGTTTTTGAGGATCCTGACAGTTTTGAGGAGTCCTGGGCAGGTAGTTTGTGGAATGTCCCACAGCTTGATTTTGTCTGATGTTTTTCTCGTGATTATACAGGCTTATCGGATTTGGAAGGAAGACTACAGAGATACAGTCCATTCTCATCACATCCCACCCAAGGGTGCCCACCATCAACATGGCTTATCACTGTTAATGTTGACCTTCGTCACCAGGTGGACACAGTGTTTGTCAGCCTTCTTCTCTGGACAGTCACTCATTCCCCCTTACCCATACCATCATCTTTGGATGGAAGTCTGTGGGCACAGCTCCCATGTGAGCAGGGAGCTAGGCTCTATCTCCTAGCTGGCAGAGAATCTACGTGAAGTATTTGGAGTTGTTCTGCATGGGAGATTCAGCTCTTCTGTCCTCCTTTAGTTATTTACTCAGTCATCTATTTCTATTAGGATAGACTCATGGATATGTATCTTATGCCTTGGGCTATAAGCCAATAGTGTGTTATTTGTTTTGTTGCTCGAATTCTTCTAGCTCTGACCATTGGGAATGTGTTCAGTTGAATGGAGACACTACATATCAGAATTTGTAGGATGCTGCTAGAGGAACACTTAGGGGAATTTTGTTGCAAGAAAGTCCTATATTAAGAAAAAAGAAAGATCTCAGTTTCCACATTAAGAAATATAAAAGTGAAGGGCAAAATAAACTCAAAGTAAGTAGAAGAAAGGAAATAAAAAATGACCAGAGTGGCAGCCAATGAAAAAATAAAAACAGACAACAGAGAAAACAAATGAACCCAAAAAGCTGGCTCTTTAAGTAAAACTCTCTACAGACTGATCAGGAAAAAAGAGAGAAGAAACAAATTACAGTATCAAAAATGAGAACGGTCTGGCAGCAGTGGCTCAAGCCTGTGTCTCAGCACTTTGGGAGGCTTTGGTGGGAAGATTGCTTGAGCCCAGGAGTCCAAGACCAGCCTGGGCAACATAGTCTCTACAAAATTCGATCTCTACAAAAAAATTAAAAATAAAGAATTAGCCAGGCATGGTGGCCTGTGCCTACAGTCTCAGCTACTCAGGGGGCTAAGGCAGGAGGACTGCTTGAGACACTGGGAGGTTGAGCCTGCAGTGAGCTGTGATTGCACTCCAGCACTCCAGCTTGGGTGACAGAGTGAGACCCTGTTTCCAAAAAAAAAAAAAATAAAAAATGAGAAAGGTGGTATCACTGTAGATTGTAGAGTTATTTATAACACAATAAGGGAATAATATGAAAAATTTTAGGCCAATAAATTTGCAGCTTAGAGGAAATGGACAAATACCTTGAAAGATACAAATTATCAATGCTTACCAATTAAAAGTTAAATAACCTGAATAACACTATATCTACTGTAGAAATGGAATTTGTTGTTAAAGACTTTCCCGGCCGGGCGCGGTGGCTCAAGCCTGTAATCCCAGCACTTTGGGAGGCCGAGACGGGCGGATCACGAGGTCAGGAGATCGAGACCATCCTGGCTAATACGGTGAAACCCCGTCTCTACTAAAAATACAAAAAACTAGCCGGGCGACGTGGCGGGCACCTGTAGTCCCAGCTACTCGGGAGGCTGAGGCAGGAGAATGGCGTGAACCCGGAAGGTGGAGCTTGCAGTGAGCTGAGATCCGGCCACTGCACTCCAGCCCGGGCGACAGAGCGAGACTCCGTCTCAAAAAAAAAAAAAAAAAAAAGACTTTCCCACAGTGAAATGTCAAGCCAGATAGCTATACAGGTGAATTCTACCAAACATCTAAGGAAGAAATGATACTCGCTCTCTAGAAACATTTTTTTAAAATTGAAGAGGAAGTAACCCTTCCCGGCTCACTCTATGAGGCTAGTACTATCCTAATACCAAAATAAGACAAAGACATTTTAAGAAAAGGGAAACATAGAGGCAAAAATGCTAAGTGAAACTTTAGCAAATTGAACGAAACAATATGCAAAACCGACAGCACATTATGACCACATGTGGTTTGTCAGGAATGCAATGTTGACTTCACGTCAGAAAATCAGTCTACGTTGTGTAGTGTATTACCTGATACACTATATGAACAAGCTGAGACAGAAAAACCAAGCGGTCATTTCAATAGACACCCTCCTTCTCTTGACCCAAAAACACATTTAGCAAAATCCAACATCCATTTCTAAAAAAAATTCTCAGCAAACTAGGAATCACAGGGGTTTCCTCAGTGTGATATGGGGCATCTACAGAAATTCTTTAGCTTATGTCAAAGACTGAATATTTTTACTCTAAGATCAAGAGCAAGACATAGATATGTTCTCTCCTTATTTCTATTCATTATCGTACCGGAGATCCTAGCCAAGACAATCAGGCAAGAAAAAGAAACAAAGGACAACTTGATAGGAAAAGAAGAAGTAAAACTGACCTTATGAACAAATGATGTGATTGTCTTGAAAAATTCTATGAATCTGCAATAAAAGCTTAAATCGCTTAGCAAGGTCGCATTATGCAAAGTCAAAACACAGCTATCAATTGCATTTCTCTATATGAAGAATAAAAAAATCATAAATTGAAATTCAGGAATATCATTTATAGCGGCATCCAAAATATAAAGTATGTAAGGATAAATTTGGCAGAAGATGTGCAAGTTGTATGCACCGAAACATACAAAACATTGAGGAGATAAATCGAAGAAGACGTCAAGTGGAGAAGACATACAGTATGTCTGTGGATCTGAAGGGTTCTTACTATTCACATGTCAATTCTCCCAAAGCTGCTATATGGATTTAACACAATCCTCATCAAAACCCAAGTAAGTTTTTTTTTTTTTTGTAGCACTTGACAGACTGATTCTAAAATTCCTTTGGAACTATAAAGGATCTAAAATAGCCAAAACAACTTTGAAAATGATTAGCATTACTTGATTTCAACACCTATCATAGACTGATGGTAATCAAGCCTGTGCAATATTGGATTAAAATATACAAATATATCAGTGGAACAGAATAAAGTTCAGAAACAAACCCACACTTACATGGACAACTCCCCAAGGCAATGGAGGAAGAATATTCTTTTCAATAGTTTGTGCTGGGACTTTTGATCTAAGCATATAAAAAAGATTAACTCAAAATGGACCCTAGTGCAAAATATAAAATCTAAAGCTGTGGAATTTATAGAAGAAAAATAGAATAAAACCTTTATGATGCTGGGTCACACAAAGATTTCTTAGTTACAACAATAATAATATGATCCATAAAATAACAAATTGATAAATTGAACTTTATCAAAATTAAAAACTTCTGCTCTTCAAAAGATATTCTTAGGAAAATGACAAGGCTTCAGAAAATATTTATAAATTGTTTATCTGTTAAAGACTTGTATCCAGAATGTGTAAAGAACTCTAAATCTCAATGATAAAAAACTTAATGAAAAATTAGGCAAATCATATGCAGAAAACTGAAACTGGACCCTTTCCTTACATCTTATACAAAAATTAACTCAAGATAGATTAAAGACTTAAATGTAAAACCCCAAACCATAAAAACCCTAGAGGAAAACCTAGGCAATACCATTCAGGACATAGGCGTGGGTAAAGACTTCATGATGAAAATGCCAAAAGCAATTGCAAAAAATGTGAAAATTGGCAAATGGTATCTAATTAACCTAAAGAGCTTCTGCACAGCAAAAGAAACTAGCATCAGAGTGAACAGGCCACCTACAGAATGGAAGAAAATTTTTGCAATCTACCCATCTGACAAAGGTCTAATATCTAGAATCTACAAGGGACTTAAACAAATTTACAAGAAGAAACAACCCCATCAAAAAGTGGGCAAAAGTTATGAACAGACCCTTCTCAAAAGAAGACATTTATGCAGCTAGCAAACATATGAAAGAAAGCTCAACATCACTGATCATTAGAGAAATGCAAATCAAAACCGCAATGAGATTCATCTCACTCCAGTCAGAATGGTTATTATTAAAAAGCCAAGAAACAACAGATGCTGGTGAGGCTGTGGAGAAATCGGAACGCTTTTACACTGTTGGTGGAACTGTAAATTAGTTCAACCATCGTGGAAGACAGTGTGGCTATTCCTCAAGGATCTAGAACAAGAAATACCATTTGACCCAGCAATTCCATTGCTGGGTATAAACCCAAAGGAGTATAAATCATGCTACTATAAAGACACATGCACATTTATGTTTATTGCAGCACTATTTACAATAGCAAAGACATGGAACCAACCCAGATGCCCAGTGATAGACTGGATAAAGATAATGTGGTATATATACACCATGGAATACTATGCAGCCATAAAAAGGAATGAGATCATGTCCTTTGCAGGAACATGGATGAAACTGTAAGCTATTATCCTCAGCAAACTAATGAAGGAACAGAAAACCAAACAGCATGTTCTCACTCATAAGAGGGAGTTGAACAATGCAAACACATGGACACAGGGAGGGGAACGTTACACACCAGGGCCTGTTGTGGGGTGGAGAGTGAGGGGAGGGAACCTAGATGGTGGGTCAATAGGTGCAGCAAATCACATGGCACACATATATCTGTGTAACAAACCTACATGTTCTGCACATGTATCCTGGAACTTAAAGTAAAAAAAAAAAAAAAAAAAAAAAAAAAAAAAAAAAAATTAGGCAAAAAATTTGAATAGACACTTCACACTTCACCAGAGAAGATATATGACTGACAAATAAGGGTAGGAAAACATGCTCAGTGTCATTAGTTATTAAGGAACTGTAAATTTAAAACATAGCAAGGTAGCACTTAAACCAGTTGAAATGGATAAATTAAAGACTGAACATAGCAAGTGTTGACAAGGATGTGGCACATCTGAAACTCTGTAGGTGGGCTCGTGAGATGAGTAAGACACTTTGGAAAACAGTGTGACAGCCATTCCGTTTCATCCAAGAGAAATGATTTGTGTATGAGTTATGTATGGACATACATCCATACAAAGACCTGGACACAAATGCTCACTGTAGCTTTATTTGTAATGGCCAATATCTGGAAACAACTCAAATGCCTATTCACAGATGAATAGAATAACTGTGGTATATCCAGACAGTGGAATACTACCACTCAACAATAAAGAGAAATAGACTATTAACACGTGCTGCAACATAGATGAATCTCAAAATAATTATGCAGAAGGAAAGAAGCCGGACAAATAGAGTACATACAATATGGGTTCACTTAGATGACATTCTAGAAAATGCAAACTAATATATAAGGACAGCAGATCAATGTTTGCCTGAGGATGATGGAAGAGGGGAGGGGCATGGCAGCATCACAAGTGGGTATGAAACCTTTGTGAGGGAGAGTGAAAAATATTTTTATTATCTTCAGTGTAGCCATGGTCTTGCATGTTTGTTGTGTGTGTGTGTAAAAACACTTAAACATCTAGTACACTTAACTATATGCAGTTTATCATGCATTTATTTTAGGTGAATACAGTTGAAAATTCAAAAAGCACCTCTCAAATAATGTGATCAGCAAATTCGTTTCCCCCTAGTTTTCCACGATGCCCCCCAGCCTTCACTGAGAACACTGGTTGAGAGTATTGAGAGAATCATCATTGAGGGTTTACTTATTTATCCTTTATCCTCATGATATTGGCCAGGTCCTGAGAGACATGGTCCCACCAAAACTCCATGCTGTGGTTTGAGCTTATTCCCCATCCCAGGGGCATTCAGGTAACTGTGAAGTCCTCAGGCAGTAACATTGGGGTTGCAATTGTTTTATCCCACAACTAAAGATAATACTGAAGGCTGGTCCTTGGTTTTATTGATGTCGTCTAAAGCCAACCCATCCTGAGGATCTTGGCTTTCTTGCCCATGAATTCCACTTTTCTAGGTCTGATTTACTGATGTCCTACATCTCAGTTCTGTTCTGCAGAGAACCATCAATGCTTTAAGGCAGGAGGAAGATTGTATTCTGTTGCTAATTTCTTAGTATCAAGCCTAACAAATGCTGTGTTGAACTGTTAGTGATTTTAGCATATAGCTAGATACTATATTGTATTTTTTGCTAATGACTTTGTGTATTTACTCTCTCTTCTTTTCTATATCCTTGCCCCTAGCATAGACTTAACACAGAGGAGGTGACTGATACTTATTGATTAAATAATTTTGAGGGGAGCATAGATAATTTATTAATGCTAATAAGTAGCCTTAGAACTTTCTTTCCTATGTTAGGACCCACTTATTAAATACGAATGCCTTAATAATGTGCTTGACTGGACAGAACCATTCTCTCTTGTAAAAAACAAAAACAAAAAAGCTAATGTCTAGGCCTGTATACACCAGTTACTTCATTCCCCAAGCATCTGTTGTTTTTATTGGCTGTGGTATGACGTGGTCCAAGTAATACTAATTAATTTACCTACAAAAGCAGGACACTAATAGGTATGACTACATATGTTGTTGATCTAGCCTTAAGCACTCTAGTTTTACATAGTATTGATTTTTATGGTAGAATCTGAATCACTAAGATTAGCATGGATTTCAATTTATTTACCAAATTCAAAAATATTAGAACCGGAGGGGAGAATCTACAATATTAAGGAGGCAGTTTTATAATATATAAAAAGAAGAGCAATTGTGTGCAACTTGTTACTATTATGCAACTGTTATGTCCAAGAGATAATGCAACCTAAAAACGTGCAATTTCAGAGGTTTAGGTGAACAGAGGAATGATCACTCCACAGCTGGCTAGTAGAAAATCTCAAGAATGTTCGGAGGTGGGGGTAACTTTCTGTTCTCTTGCTGACTGATTCATGGGAAAGCAGGGAAAGACTCAGTAACGGACTGGAGAGATCTTTGGCTTGATATATTGACTACAAATTAAATGCATTTTCCCAACTCTTGAATATACACAAAATTCATGATTATTGGAGTAAAGTGAGAAAATGCAGAAAAGTATAAAGAAATAGATGACTCATTTATGTCTGTGGTCTTTTTAATAAGTATACATTTATTTTTCTAATATTTTATTATAAAAATTTTTAAATATACAGAAATATTGAAATAAATTTTCAGCAAATACTCATATACCCACGCCTAGATTCTTCCACTGACATTTTATTACACATGCATCATTATATATTTATCTATCTATCCATCCCTTCATCCTTCCATCAATTCATCTTTTTCATTGATGCATTTCAGTGTACTTCTCCCTAAACAATTTGGCATACATATGTAGAGTTCAATCTACCCTTTCCTTTTTATATCAAATGCCCAAATCTGAAGTGTGCATTCTCTGAGTATGGTGGATATACCTAAGGTGACCCCTAAAGATACTCACATCCTGGGTAATCCCCTATAACTTGCTCATAACCAGTAGCAGATGCAAATGGCAGAGGTGGTGAGATGTCACTCCTATGGTTATGTTAACATTTTGTAAGACTCCCTTTTGCTGGTAGGCTGGAGCTAGAGACTCCTCATGTCCTTCATGAAGCAAGTGACCATATTAGAAAAGCCCATGTAGCAAGGAACTGTGTCTTGCCCCCAGAACCTGAGGTTTGCCTCTAGTCAACAGCCAGCAAAATGCTGGGGTCCTGGGCCATACAGCTGCAAGGAAATAATTTTTCAAAACAACTGTAAGAGTAGGCTCAGCCTTGGATTCTCCCCCAGTGGAGCCTTCAGAGGACAGCAAAGACTTGCGGAGTTCTGAGCAGGGAAGCAGCTAAGCTGTACCTGGACTCCTGACCTACGGAAGCTATGAGATCATAAATGTGTCTATAAGAATTTGTCACACAGCAATAGAAAACTAATACAAGTGTTGATACCTGGAAGTGCATTGTGGCTGTTAATAAATACCTAAAAATGTGGGTTGGTTCTGAAACTCAGCAGTGGGCAGGGGAGCAGAATAGAGAAAGCTTAAGTCTCCCTGAAAAGACTGATGGTAATAGAAGCCTGGACTTTAAGGACGCTGCAGGCGAGGGCTCAGGAGGAAGTGAGGAATGCGTAATGGGAAACTGACAGAAAGGAGAACCTTTGTTAAATAGTGACAGAAAGCTTAGCAACATTGTCATCTGCAGTTATGTGGAAAGTTGAACTTGTAGATGATGAACTTGGTTATGTAGCAAAGGAGAGTTCCAAGAAAAGTGTTGAAGGCATCCCCAGTCTCTTCTGGCTGTTTACAGTAAAATGTGAAAGGAGAGAAAGATAAATCAAGAGAATTCTTAAACAGAAAGGAACTAGGACTAGATGATTTTGAAAATTTTAAGCCTCTCCAGATGGCAATAGATTCTTAAATTAAGATAGTGTGGTCTAGAGAAAAATTAGAGGGTGTGACTCTGCAACCCTTTGCTAAAACCTGAAAGATCAAAAGGTGAGCATATTTGGTCACAAAAAGGTATCTTTTAAGACGGCATGCCTCCCAGATCCTCTCAATCAAACCAGAGGACCTCTAGAAGGTCTAAGGGCACTGTCCATCAGAACCTCCATCTTGCTAGCAGACAAGACCAGAGACTCTTGTGAGCTGGGTGAAAAAAGTGGCCTTCTGGGAGAAATCTGGATCGCAAAGGATGGAGGGCACTTTCTAGGAACTGTGGGCTCTAGGACCTAAGGATGGTCTCCAGATGATAGCCAGCTAGAAGCTAGTGCCTTCAGCCTAGTAACTGCAAGGAAATGAATTCTGACAGCCACCTGAATGAACTTGGAAGGTTTTTCCCCATTCAAACCTTCAAGTGAGAACACAGACTGGCTATCACGTTGATTGCAGCCTTGCGAGATCCAGAGAAGAGGACCCAAGTAAGTTGTGCTTGAACTTCTGACTAACAAAAACTATGAGATAATAAATGTGTACTGTTTTAAGTCTCTACATTTGTGGTAATTTGTTATGCAACAGTAGTAAATGAATATACTGAATTTTGACGACTTCATACTCTGTAATCCAAAGCCTAGCCAGATGTAGAACATTACCATCACTCTAGAGAGCTTCCTCATGCTACTTCCCAAATTGTTCCCATCCTCAAACCCCTAGAGAAAACAATTCTGACACTGTTAACCCTATGACTTAGTTTTGCTTGTTCTAGAATTTCATATAAATGGAACCATACGGTATATGCCCTTTTTATTGGTCTTGCTTCTTTTACTCAGCATATTTTTGAGATCTATCCATCTTGTTCCGTGTATTAATAGTTGGTCTTTTTTGTTGCTAAATCTTCTTCTGTTATATGAATATATTAAACATGTACCCCAGAACTTAAAGTATAATAATAAAAAAAAATTGTTCATCTGTTTTTCTGTTAAAGAACACAGGGACGATTTCAGTCCATTATGAATAAATCTGCTATTTTCTTTTGCATAAGCCTTTTTGTGAATGAATGTATGTTTTTATTTTCTTTAAGTAGAAATCTAGTTGTGAACTCGCTAGGTCACAGGTGTGTGATTAGTTTTTTAGGAAACTGCAAGGTATTTTTCCAAAGTGGCTGTATCATTTTACATTCTCACCAACAATGTATGAGAGTTTCAGTTGCCCTGCACCCCACCAACACTTGGTGCTTTCATTATTTTTAATTTTAGCTATTTGAATAGATGTGTAGTGGTATATCATTGTGGTTTTAATTTGCATATGCCTGATTAATTTGCATATGCCTGATTTCTAATGATGTTGAGAACTGTTTGTTGTGTATATTGGACATTTGCATATCTTCTTTTGGAAAATTTCTTTTTAGAACCTTTGCTCACTCCAGTTTTTTGAGGAGATGGGTTATTTATGCTTTTGTTGTTGGGTTGGAGGGGTTCATTATGTTTCCTGGGAACTGGTGCTGCTATGTCAGATGCTTGTTTTACAAATATTTTCTCTCAGACTGTGGCTTGCCTATTCATTTTCCTTAGAATGTCAATTGATGAGCAGAAGATTCTAATTTTGATGAAGTCTACCTTTACTTTTATGATTGTTTCGTGTGACTTGTGAAATAAACCTTTGCCTATTCTTAAGTCCTGAACATAGTATCCTGTGTCTATGTGATTCCACAGTGTCTGGACCACTGTAGAGTTGTAGTATGTTTTGAAGTCAGGTAGTGTATGTAAGTCCTCTAGTTTTTTGGTTTTTGGGTTCTTTTCAAAATTGCTTTGGCTATTTGAAGTCAGTGCCGTCCAACAGAACTTTCTGCAATGATAAAAATGTTACACATCTACACCATTTAAGAAGAGTAATCACTAGTCACATGTGAGTATTTACCCCTTGAAATGTGGTTAGTGTGATGGAGAAACTTAATTTTTAATTTTATTTAATTTTCATTAACCTACGTACAAATCTAAGTAGCCACATGTAGTTATTGACTACCATAATGTATGGTGCAGCTGCAGGTTCATTGCATTTCCATATAGATTTTTTAGAATAAGCATGTTAATTCCCACAAAACAGGTGCTGGCTTTAAAATTGGGATCACGTTGAATCTAAAGATCAATTTGGAAAGAATTGACATTTTAGTCTTCTGGTCCATTATTATGGTATATCTCTCCACTTATTTATACCTTCTTTAATTTCTCTGGAAATGTTTTGTAGTTTACAGTGTACTAGTCTTGAACATATTTTGTTAAATTTTTCCCTACATATCTTAAGTTTTTTGATAGTAGTATAAGTGGAATTATTTTTAAAATTTATTTTTTAATAAATTTGATTTTTGCATGTTTACCTTCTATCCTTTGATAGAAGGATAGATTCTACAGAATTGCTAACTTCTTGAATTAGTTCTAGTAGTGGTTTGGTTGATTCTTTCGGATTTTTCTGTGTAAAAAATTATGTTATCTGAAAATAGATACAGTTTACTTCTTCCTTTTTACTCTGGATGACTTTGTTTATTTATTTATTTACTTATTTTTGTCATCTTATTGTACTGGCTAGAACCTCCAGTGCAATGTTGAAAGAGAATGGTGAGGATGGACATCCTTGTCTTTTGCTATATCTTAATGGGAGAAGTTTAAGTCTTTCATCATTAAATATGATAGCTCTATGTATAATGTTATTTCTAATTTTTGTCATAAATGAATGTTGAGTTTTGTTAAATGTTTATTCTGCATCTGTTGAAATGATCATATGGTTTGACTCTTTCCGTCTGTTAATAATGTGAATTACGTTGATTGATTTTTGAATGTGAATTTAACCTTACATTTCTGGGATATGTCCCCACTTCATCATGATATTAGTATATCCAATATAAAAAAGTATATCTTTTTTACATATTGTGTTCTGTTTACTAATATTTTGTTAAGAATTTTGCATTTATGTTCATGAATGATATTGGCCTATAATTTTCTTTTATTTTGTAACATCTTTGTTAGGCTTTGATTTTAGGGTTTCTGTGGCCTCATAAAACAAGTTAGGAAAGGTTTCCTCCTCTAGTTTTAGGAAGAATTTTATGTGGTTGGTGTTATTATTTCCTTAAATGTTGATAGAATTAACTAATAAAGCTACCTGGGTCTAAAGTTTTCTTTGTGAAGATGTTTTTGATAAAGAAGCTAATTTCTTGATAGATATATGAGTATTGAGATTTTCCGTTTTAAAGAATTTGCCCATTTCATCTAAGTTGTCCAATGTGTTAAAGTTAGCATAGTCTTTTACTATATCTTTAAAATCCATAGCACCTGCAAGGATGTCTCCCATGTCATTCTTAATATTGGCAATTTGTACCTTTTCTATTTTATTGATCAGAATACTAGAGTTATACAACTCATATTTATCTTTCAAAAACAAGCTTTTGATTACACTTTTTGATACTGTTTGTTTTCTAATTACATTGATTCCTGCTCTTATATTTAGTATTTACTTCTGTCTACTAACTTTGTGGATTTCCTTTGCTCCTCTTTTTCTAGTGCCTTTAGTTGGAACCTTGGATTCTTGATTTTAGATCTTTTTTCTTTTCAAATATAAACACTTAAAACTATTAATTTCTTCCTAAGCACAGATCTAGGTCAATTCCACAAATTTTTATGTGTTTTTATTATCATTCCGTTCACATATTTCCCCATTTCTCTTGTGACTTATTCTTTGACCCATACATTATTTAGAAGTGAGTTGTTTAATTTTTAACTATTTGGGATTTTCTAGATATTTTATTGTTATTTGATTTCTAATTCCTTTGTAGTCAGGGAACATACTTCATATGATTCTAGTGAGACTTGTCTTATGTCTTGATGAATGTACCATGTACATTTGAAAAGAAATATATTATCCAGGTTTGGGGTGTAATTGTCTGTAAATACTCAATTTTTTTTTTTTTTTGAGATGGAACTTGGCTCTTGTCACCCAGGCTGGATCACAGTGGCATGATCTTGGCTCACTGCAAACTCTACCTCCTGGGTTCTCCTGCCTCAGTCTCCCAAGTAGCTAGGATTACAGGCACCTGCCACTATGCCTGGCTAATTTTTGTATTTTTAGTAGAGACGAGGTTTCACCATATTGACTAGGCTGATCTCGAACGCTTGATCTCAGGTGATCCATCCTCCTCGGCCTCCCAAAGTGCTGGGATTAAAGGCATGAGCCACCACACCCAGCCACAATTCTTGAAGCCTATTTTATCTGATATTAACATATTCACTCCAGCCTTCTTATGCTTCCTTATAATAATGTAGACTTTTTCACTAATTTGCTTTCAACCTATCTGTATCTTTATATTTAAAAATGTGCTTCTGTTATAGACAGTTTATAGATGGGTCCAGGATTTTTTCCTTTTAAAATTCTATTTCTATTCTAGTTCTGCCTTCTAATTATTTAGTCAATTAACATTTAAAGTATTTTTATATGGTTGGATTGAGGTCAACCATTTTTGTTTGTTTCTTGTTTGTCCCATGTAGTTTTTTGTTCCTTCAGTCTTCTCTTCAGCCTTCTTTTAAATTATTTGATTTTTTAAAAAAATTTCAGCTTAATTTATCTATTGACTTTTAAGCCATTTATTTCTGCATTTTTAATGATTTTTTCTAAAGATGACAGTATGCCTCCTTAACTTATCACAGTTCACTTAGTGTTAATATTGTAGCTCACCATGTAAAATGTGGAAAGTTTGCAGCTGCGTTGCTTCATTTACCTCCATTTACTTCACACTATAGTTACTGTACACATTACATTTACAGTGTAAGCCCAACCAGACAATGCTATAATTTTCACTTAAATAGTATATATGTATATATAATTTTATTTTATTTTATTTTTGAGACAGGGTCTGACTCTATCACCAGGCTGGAGTGCAGTGGTGTGATTTTGGCTCACTACAACCTCTGCCTCCTGGGCTGAAGCAATCCTCCTGCCTCAGCCTCCTGAGTAGCTGGGACTACAGGTGTATGCCACCACGTCCAGCAAATTTTTGTATTTTTTGTAGAGATGAGGTTTCACCATGTTGTAGGTTTTGTAGAGACAAGGTTTTACCATGTTGCCTAGGCTGGTCTCAAACTCCTGAGCTCAAGTGATCTGCCTGCCTAGGCCTCCCAAAGTGCTGGGATAACAGGCGTGAGCCACTGAGCTTGGCCAGTTATACATATTTTTAAACAAATCAAGAAGAAAAGATTTTTTTTTTTTTTTTTGAAACGGAGTCTCGCTCTGTCTCCCAGGCTGGAGTGCAGTGGCCGGATCTCAGCTCACTGCCAGCTCCGCCTCCCGGGTTTACGCCATTTCCTGCCTCAGCCTCCCGAGTAGCTGGGACTACAGGCGCCCGCCACCTCGCCCGGCTAGTTTTTTTTTTTTTTGTATTTTTTAGTAGAGACGGGGTTTCACCGGGTTAGCCAGGATGGTCTCGATCTCCTGACCTCGTGATCCGCCCGTCTCGGCCTCCCAAAGTGCTGGGATTACAGGCTTGAGCCACCGCGCCCGGCCAAGAAAAGTTTTTTATACTTGCCAGTATTTCATATATTCACCATTTCCAGTAGTTTCCCTTTTCCCCAGAAGATCTGAATTTCCATGTGATATGATTTCCCTTCAGAATAAAGAACTTCCCCTAGAGATCTGCTGTCAGCGAATTGTTAGCTATCTTTTACATGAACTTGTTTTTATTTTGTCTTAATCCTTGAAGGATATGTTTATTTGGTATTGGATTCTGGGTTAATAGGTTTTCAAAGTTTTTCATTTAGACCTTTAAATATATTGTTCTAGTATATTCTGGCCTTCTGTAATGACAAACTGGGTCAATTGACGTGCTGTTCTTCTGTCCATTATGTTTTATTTTTCTCCAGTTGCTTTCAACATTTTCTCTTTCTCTTTGCTTTGGAACTGTTTGACTATAGGTGACTGGATGTGGTTTTCTTTGTAGTCTTCTGTTTGAGACTTTCTGACTTTCTTATCTGTCAATTTACGTCTTTCATTAAATTTGGGAAACTTTTTGGTCCTTATTTTTTCAGACTGTTTTCCTCTTTTCCTATTCTCACTTTTCCCTCCGTTCTACCACTTACATTGAGAATAGATTGTTGGTATTTTCCCACGGGTTTGTGAGGTTCCGTTAATTTTTTCCAATCTTCTTCTTTACATTTTTCAGATTGAGTACGTTCTCTTGGCCTATATTCAAGTTCATGGACTCTTTTGTCATATTCATTCTGCTTATTAAGTCCATATGAAGAATTTTTTAAGTTTTTAAAAACAAACTTATTTTTTTAGAGTGGTTTTAAGTTCAGAGCAAAATTGAGAGATTTTCCATATACCCCCTGCCCGCTCTCCACCCCCCTGTACACCTTCCACTGTTATCAACATCTCCCACCACAGCGGTACATTCATTACAATTGATAAACCTACATTGGTACATCATTATCACCTAAAGTCCACAGTTCACAGTAAGGCTCATTCTCAGTGTTGTATATTATATGGATTTGGACAAGTGTGCAAGGACATGTATCTAACATTATAATATCATACATGTATTTTGATGCTCTAGAATTTTCATTTGATTCTTTTTTATAATTTCTATTTATCTGATGATGCTTTCCATCTCTACAGGCATGGAGAACATATTTTCACTTCTGACCTTAATTTTAAATTCTTATTTAATAATTTTTACATTTGGGTCATTTTAGAATTGGTCTTCATCTATTATTTTTCCCTTACGGATAGGTCATTTTCCTGTTTCTCCTATGTTGCATAATTTTGGATAATGTCCTGGACATTGTGAATGCCATCTGGATTCTGTTCTATTTCTCAGAAGAACACCGATGTTTTCAAAGGGGCAGATAATTAACTTGACTGGACTCAAACTGAAAACTCTTTCCCCTGGAGCAGTTCGAATCTTAGTTCAGTTCTTTATCCTCAGTTTAGCTGCTTTGAATCTACCTCTCACATACAAGGTTCAGGTTTCACTTAGAGAATTTGGGGTGCTTCTTCTGTGCTTGTTTCTTTCCCAGAATTACTCCCTCACCTTCCAGTGATCCTAGTTGTTCTTGAACTCAGTCATCTGTTCTTCAGCCCAGAAAAACAAAACATTTTCTTTTAGAGATTTACTCACTTATATGGTGACAACTTTGACTTGCCCTCAGGCTAAAAGCTATAAAAATGGGAATTTCACCTCTTGGTATTTTTTTTCCTCTAGCTTGCTGCTAGAGTCGTCCTGCTTTTTACTCACAGTCTTGTGAACAGAAGCCTTATTTTATATTTTTATCCAAAGTTGATAGTTGTTATCTGCAGGAAGGTCTAGGAAAAGCTTACTTGGCCATATAAGAAGAAAAATGACTCCACCTTTTCTTGAAGTTACATGCATTTTATTATAGAGAACCTGCATGGCATGTTTTCTTCTTAAAAACAATGCCTAAACTACAAATAGATCAAGGTCAAAGTAAGCGAGGAGTTCAACATGACATCAGTCCCCTTTTCCAAGTCCTGTCCCACTTTGGTTTTTATAAGAAAGATAGAAAATAGAATTTTTTTTCAGAATTTACAAAATTTTCTATTGCTTGGTAAATCTTTATTGAATTATACATTAGATCATATTATGGGTATCTTCTATATCATAAAATAGTTTTTTAAATGCAGTTTTTGATGTCTACATACCATTTCATCATATGGTCGTATGTTACTTAACTATCTTCTCATTGTAAACTTATATTGTTTCTATATTTTTGCCAGCATCAGTTACTATTCCAGATGTTCAAACATCTTTAAACATAAATCTTTGATGACATATTTGACTACAGAAGGAACCCTCATAATCACTGTTTCCCTGCATTGTTTTGCTGGATTCGCTGATGTCTTCTATGCCTTTGGTAAATATGCCGCTTGCATCGGGAAACCTCAGTCTTCCTTCTCTCACTATTTGGAATAAGGGCTTACCAAGAGGTAATTACCATGTTTGTTCTCAAACCTGTTTATGACAGTTGTTGCAATGTTATTGGTTGGAATACTAACCTGTGAAATATGAGTGAGAAAAGAAAGAGTGTGGTTGCTTCTATATAGACTATAAAAACTGAGTTGAATGCTTTGGGGAGACTCAATAAAGTGAAGTAATAATACAGTTGCTATAAAATTAGGTAATGAGCCAGGAAACTGAACAATTTGAGAAAATAAAATGGTAAAATGGAGAAAAGGTCTACTTTCAGATTGTCCTCCAAATATTTAAGTTTGTGCTCCACTTTAAAGAAACCAAAACTCAAAATTAAGACCATGAATTATATAGGTGTGTTTTGTGCAAGAAAGAGGGCACATAATTCTAATCAGAACATGAGTGATACTCAGAGAAGAGCCTTGGTCCTTTATTGCAAGACTGGTGAGAAAATTCATGTTTTTATATTGTAGCTTACAACAACGTATTTATGATGTATTTATACCATTGTTTAAGATTTCCCTATTTAACTGGCTTTTCAATGAGCTGGCCAGATTGTCCAATTGCTGGTCCCAAAAGCGTGAAAAAAGGATACTTCAATTGTGTTTCCTCAGGATAGAGTCTTAGAAATGTAATTACTTTGTATACTTTAGACTGTTTTAGACTACTAATCCCTGTTATCTAATTTTCCACTTTAATTGTATGTCCTCAGGAGAGATTCCTAGAAACATAATTACTGTGTATTGTTGAGACTATTGATACATATTACCTAATTTTCCACTAGTGAGGTTGTATCAATTTATGTTCTCACATAAATTAAGCTTTAAAGTTTGTGCATGAGCCACGAATGTCTTCTCTCCAGCTTCAACCAGCAGTTATATGGTGTACTGGGAGACTGGGTGACTTGGCCTGAAACTTCTTGAAAAAATTTTTAAGGCTGTTCTTTGTACCAGTGAAATGCATTGGATTCCTTTTCTGTCAATACTGGATGTTTTTGTGTGAATTCTAGCCTCAGAATAAAATCCTAACCATAAAAGCATTGAGATTGTTTACTAAACACAGCCCAAACTTCATCTATTGCTTTATAATATTCAGATGATCATAATTTTTGTGTGCTAAAAGGAACCATAGGGATCAGCTTAGTAAACCTTTCCTTTACAATTTGAGTCCTGGAATGAGGCATAGGGAAAAGTGTTGTCTTCTGTCCTGAAGCTTAGTGGCATCTCAGCTGAGCTCAGAGCTCAAGTCTCCTGACTGCTGTCTACTGACTCTTTTGTGTTTATCATGTTGCTTCTGATGGTGAAGAGAAGCAATGCTACAGTTTACCACGTGAAGTTCACATTTCCAAGGGGTGGGGGCGCTGTGCAGAGTGTTGTCAGATAACGTCTATAACAATATGAGCTAACATTTAATGAATGCTTCAGTGAGCCAGGTACTATTCTAAGTGCTTTACCTGGGTCAAATTACCTTATTATCCCATGTAAACCTCATAATGGCTCTCTGAGGCCCCATTTTATAGATGAGGAAACTGGGCACTGAGAAGTTCCCATGGTTTTACAGCTAGTAAGTGGCGGGGTCAGGATTTGATTCTCACAGCTTCACTCTACAGCCTGGATTCTTACATGTTCTTTGAAATTGCCCCTCTGTGTGTTGGGAGAATGAAAAGAGAATGACATTTATTTGCTGTCTACTTTGAGCCAGGCATTTTCAGACATTTTACATGCTTAAAAAGACTGATCTTCATAATCTCATTGCCGACGGGAGAAAGTAAATATCAGATACATTAAATGACTTGCCCAAGGACACAGCTAGGAGGTAGCAAAACAAGAAATTAACCCAAAACTTGACTAACTCTGAAGCCAGTGGTTTTGTCAGAAAACCATGCTGCTGCATCATAGAGATCAGTGGTTCTCACGGTCTTGGCTGCATACTGGAATGACCCAGGGAGGGTTAAAAATACCCAGGTCTGAGTCTACCTCCAGAGTTTCTGATTTAATTGGGTTGGGGTGCAGCTTGGGCAGTGGGATTTAAAATTAAAAAAAACCCCAGGGAATCCTAACATGCAGCCAAGGATGCCGCCCCTGCAAAAGATGCAGATGGTTTTGGTCACGCCACATGATTCCATTTCTTTGTCCAAATATGGGAATAGGGTTGAGCACATCAATAAGGGGCATGTTTTCGGCAGCAGATTAGGTTCCGAGGGCTGCCGTGACAGATGACCACAAACTGGGAGCTGAAACGACAGAAATGGATATTGTCACAGTTCTGGAGACCAGAAGTCTGAAGTCAAGGCATCAGCAGGGCCGCGCTCCCTGAGGGCTCCTCGACCCAGTTTCTGGCATTGCCAGCAAGCCTCGGTGCTCCTCAGCTTCACAGCTCTGGTCTCTGGCTCCACTGATATGCCACCTTCTTCCCTCTGTGCCTCTGTCTCTGTGTCCATCTCTTCTACTTATGGGGACACCAGTCATTGGATTTGGGGTCTGACCTAACCCACTATAACCTCCTCTGAACGAATTGCATCTGCAAAGACCCTATTGCCAGAGAAAGTCACATTCTGAGATTCCAGATAGACATGAATTTGGGGGTTACTATTCAACCCCGTGCAAACAGAAAATCAGGTAACATGACATTCTGGAAGAAGGCATGAGTCTCAAGGGATAGCGAAGATAAAATTCTTTATCTTTTGGTACCATCCATTTTTTTAAAAAAAAAAAATATTTAAAATATCTTAAATATCCTCCTCCTCCCCTGAAAAAACAGCCATTTTGGTACATGTATCACTAAGTTATAGAAAGATCTGTAGCTGCCGACCCCCTTGTTGTCTCCAGATCCCTTTGGTGTGTTGAGGAATGCAGAGATGCCACTGGGGGGTAGAAGACATGGCTTGCTTGTCCAAATTGTACAGTAAAGCTGTGGAAAAGGTCATTGTCCCCAGTGGGGAATTTCTGAAGGAAAAAAAAAAATCAGTTCTGATTCTCCTTCTACTATAAGGTGACAGAAGAAATTTGTAAGTCTTTGTCAGTCATCAAAGAACTATCCACCATCATTCCAAATATGGTTTGTAAGACCTTAGGCATTGAAGCAACCAAAATTTGGGATTTGGTTTTAAGACCATTATTTTATTTCATTTGCTTTCTTTTTCTAATATGGAACCTTGATCATAACTGAAAGTACAGTCACTGAAAATCTAATGATACGGTTTGGCTGGGTCCCCACCTAAATCTCATTTTGAACTGTAGCTCCCATAATTCCCATGTGTGGTGGGAGGGACCCTGTGGGAGGAAGTTGAATCATGAGGGGCAGGTCTTTCCTGTGCTGTTCTCGTGATGGTGAATAAGTCTCACGAGATCTGATGGTTTTACAAAGGGGAGTTCCCCTGCACATGCTCTCTTACCTGCCGCCATGTAAGACGTGACTTTGCTCCTCATTCACCTTCCGCCATGATTGCGAGGCCTCCCCAGTCGTGTGGAACTGTGAGTCCATTAAACATCTTTCCTTTATAAGTTACCCGGTCTTGGGTATGTCTTTATCAGCAGCTTGAGAACAGACTAATACACCTGACAAGCTGATTCCTTAAAGGACATTTATAGATCAAAATTCTACAGCCAGAAATCTACTCTTATTTATTATTCGTCCCACCATTTAGAAATAAATACCTCCTACAAATAACACCACTGTTTCCTTATACCCTGGCTTTCTGTAGAGAACACCAGCTACCCAATTATTTCCATCTCTAATTGATCTTGATAGTTAAGCTATGTTACATTTTGATAAGCTCCTAATTTTCATTTTAGAAATGACAGAAAGGATTTAGTTGCAAGAAATGGCCTATTTTTTTAGGAGGTTATCACTGGATTCCCCATACCTTGGCATCGCGACCATGATCAAACACTTTTTCCACATCCTGCTTATTTGTGACACTTCTCTTGACCCTGGGCAGAGTGATATAGACAAATATGACTCATAGATGGGCAGTTCACCCAAAGTAAACATTGTAATTGGTACAGAATCAGTGGACTAGCTTTGTTTTGTGTGTTTTTTCCCCAGTACACCAAGTGAGTCTTTATACAGCCTCGATAGCAGCATTTAGGCAATTGCTTAAGTAAAATATCCATTCCTACTCGGAGAAAAATTGTGGCCTTTCTGTCTCAATTTAGCCTTCCTTAAAAAGGTTACATGTGGATCTAACTTGGATTCAGCCAAGTCCTTAGGCAAAAATTAAAGGATATTCAAAAATGTATTCCTCAAGAAGTGCCACAGAATCAAATCCTCAAAAGCTCACCAGATGATGTTATTGCAAACAAGTAGTCCACTAGATGTGTGAAACTACAAAAATACCAGGACGGGTTATGTGTTTCTGAACTGGTACCTGACAAGGACTTTGACAGCCATATGCACTGGGAAGACGGAGATGCTGTTGCCATGGAAGGCACGCCTGCTCTAGATACTGTCCAGCTCTTCAGTTAATGTGCATTGAGGGGAACCACAAATCCCTAATAAGCCACAGCCTAGCATGGAGTTCCAAATTACTTGCCCACTAAAGAATGACCTTGTGCTTCTGTTGTAAAGCGTTCTCTTTGGGGGCCCCCGTAAGTCATGGGACTGCTTATGCCATAGAGAAATAATTAGCCAATGTAATGTGTCATTTTATAAATCCACAACAAAGTGATTCTTGCAGCTTTTCATTTAGTGAGTTTATGAGAGGCTGATATTAGTGAACTGAGAAGTAAAATATATTTATGTCTGAAATATGACTTCTCCAATTCTTTGGGGGTGCTGAACACAACCCTGAGTGCACCCCAGGCACAGTGCAGCTGGAGAGCAGACACTGCACTCAGTTCGTTAGGATTTGGCTGATTCCAGATCGATCACGGTCATGTGCTGGTTGGAGGAAGCAGTGAATATTACAGTCCTGGCATCTGCAAAAATGGTTTTGATGAAGCCCTAGAATGAGCCTCCAAGGACATCAGTACAGCACGTGGTAGGCGATATGGCGAAGCTGCTGGGAGGGCCACCCATCTTGGGCCTGAGCCTGCAGAGACTCCAACCAGCGCCTGGTTGGAGAGTGCAGAGACTGGCCCCGAAAATGCCCATCTGCGTGAAAAGTCTGGCTGTTTCTCACTGACCATGATGAATAGCCTGCTATGGGGACTGGGCATTTTAAGGTTAAACTGCGGCAGTTAAACCCAGTGAGTACTGATGAACACGTTAGTCTTCAAAGTGAGTGGTAGTAACATGTAGCAGGCGGGGAGACACACGCCAAGAGCTGTGGTGTGAGGGCGTTCATACTGAGGCCCATGGTCTTCCTTTGCACACTTGCTCAGTGGGAGGTTTAAGAAAGACTTACTGTGTTTGTTTTCTCGGCGACTCTCGGGGCTGGGGGCAAAAGGAGCAGGGTTTGAGCCTGCGCTGGTTTGTCCAACGCCCCTGTTCAACACTCCTTGGCAGAACCCCCACCAGGCTCCTATTGAATCCCAGGCCTTCTCTCTGGTCCCTGCCCATGGTGAGCAGAAGGAGGGCAGCCTATTTCCCAAGTCAAACAGTCCCCAGGACTGGGTTTCAGCACCTTCATAGAACAGGGCTTCCCAACCTTGGCTTTTAGTGACATCTTGGGGTGTCTTCGGTCAAGGAACTTGCAAAATGAATTTTGATTTGCTTGTGAAAATTCCTGAACTTTGAAAGAAGCATGAATGTCCTAAAATCAAATGACTGTGTCAGGTGGGTGTGGAGATGAGTGAGGCATTTGTGGAGTGGTGCTTTGGTTACACTTGCACTGGGCGCCACTTGAAATCGTGAGACCAGCAGGAGCTTGAGTCAGTCCTGGGTTTGACTCCTGGTTCTCTCACTGCTGGTGACTCTGGCAAGTTCTTTACCTCTCTGTCCTTCAGTTTTCGAATCTATAGAGTAGGTGTGATAACGCATTCCTGGAGAGTTAAGAGGGTTAAAATGTGATGCACACAGAAGGTTCTGGCACACAGTAGGTGCTTCAGAAATGGTACCTTTTTTCATTGTTATTATTAGCAAAATATCAACCGCCCTCAATGCTTGTCCTTATTCAGTCTAAAACATCCTGCACAGATTCTGAAAATACTCTCTGGTATCGGCAGATAATTGGAGAAGAATGGGGTCCCCTGAACAAAGAGGAAACAGACCCACAGAAATAAATTCCCACAGCTTGTCTACATGAACAATAGAGGAGAGGTCTTTCAAGATCTCCCCAGTTCCCTTCAACTTTATAAGGAGGATGCTCATCCCCCAAGGGGCCGGCGGTCCTTTCGAGAAGAAAGCCACAGACAGAAAGTTAAGTGGATTTAAATGTAAGCAGGTCCACAAAGAAAACAGAATTTCCTCTTCAAGGCTTAGGAAAACAATTAGAGAGAAACGAGGCCAGAAAGCAGAGCTAATAATGAGAGGATGAAGACTTCATGAATGAACCACTTCATGAATGCTATGGAAAGGGGAAGCGAGAGAAACCCCACCCGAATCACCCTGACCTTGCCGTAGACTTTCTGGTTTCTTGTAACTCCTACCCTTGCCTCCTGCGGAATTTTCAACTTAGCTGCTCCATGGAAATGTTTGTTCTGCTGCTGGGCAGAAGATGCTGCCTCTGGAGGTCACACTGGGCTGGGGACAGACCCTTTCGTCTCTCTGCAACTCTCCTGCTATGGCTCAGGCTGGGGCTCCTCCGGGACTTTCACTAACAGGACTTGGAAGTTGGAAATTTGCTCCTCTTTAAGAAGAAAGCATGCATGATGCTTGTCCTCAGCAGCAGAGATATCACTTTTCTTCCTCTTCTTTTTTTTTTTTCTTTTTGAGACAGGGGCTTGCTCTGTCACTCAGGCTGGAGTACAGAGGTATGATTTTGGCTCACTGCAGTCTCAGTCTCCCAGGCTCTAGCGATCCTTCCATCCCAGCCCCCAGAGTAGCTGGGACTACAGGCGCACCCCACCACACCCGGCTAACTTTTTTTATCTTTTGTAGAGATGAGGTCTTGCTACGTTGCCCAGGCTGAGATCAGTTTTGACTCCTGATGCGACACAGGAGAGGAAACATTCTGGTGCCTGCCGTAGCAGATTGATGTCTACCTAAGCATCATGGTTCCTGTCTCCTGGAGCTCGCAGGGAAAGGAGAGGGATGGCTGAGAGCAGGTGGCTTTCTCTCAGGGGAGGGCCTCAGCTCTGGGTGGCTGTCCTCGGCTGGGTTTAGACCCTCTTCCTCTGGGCTTGCATTGTCCTTGACTAGGCTTTCCCGACTACGGCATGGGCAAGTGCAGGCCACACGGCGTCATTTTTGGTTTAAGTCATCTGAGTGTGAGCACCCTTGAAGACAGGGTCAGGTTTCAAGTTTCAGGCACAGATCCTGGCTCCACAGTGATGCTTGATTATATTTCCTGACTGGACCATAGAGGAATCTGGCCTCTCATTCCTCGGGATGGGAAAGTGCCCTTATGGATCTTCCAAGGAGTCTGAGAAGCAAAGGCAAGCTGGTTTCTCACCATATTCTTTTCTTGCCATGTCAGTGTTTGCAGCTGTGGCTTTTATGGCCATGCCAGGAGGGGCCTCGTGAGGCTGGCAGAGGCCCTGGTGCCATGGCCAGCCCCACGCTGTTAAGCAAAGCGTGGCCTGTCCATGCTTTGGTCCCTGCACACCGTCTGTCCCATGGATCTCGGCTTGTGGTGTACTGAGCTGACCCTGTCTTCAGATTCCATTGCCATTTGACCGTGGAGTTGGTGACTGTGACGGTTCTTCAGCTCGATGACCATTTGTTGTGCAAAAGTGACCCCCGGGATCCTCCACTCATCCTGAGGATGACAAAGCATTTTTAAAATAACCATTGCCAACTCAACTCAATGCAATAGGGCAACCAAGACACAGCAAACAAGTCATAAAACAATTTAGCAAGGAGGCCAACAGGAAAATTAATATCAGTGGCTGTCTGTTCTGAACGTCTTGCACCGCTCCATGCTTCAGAGAAGGGAGAAAGCAGAACATCTCTGTTCGCCAATCCAAGGCAGCCTGGTAGGACCTGCCATTCTGTGACCCCTAACCAATGGATATATCCATTACACCGAAGACTGGAAGGAACCACAAAATGGGATACATATTTAAGGAAATATGCACACAACTGGGTTTATTTTTCTTATCTGATTTTTTTTGTTTCTGGTGCAACATGAGTACTGCTGAATACTTGGCAGCTGGCTTTCCATACTTGAGTTGTTTGTCATTTCTGGGGCCGCTGATGCTGTTATGATTTCCCTTTCGGGAGGAATTTACAGGCACATGTTGACCCAGCTGAATGGGAACAGGGAGCAACAGGGAGTTTATGAACAGGGACCATCACCTCCTGGAGAGCGCACATTCTTTTTCTGGAGGACGCCACCAGCACAAGCTGCTCGCCATGCTGTCAGGCCGGCCATCGAATGCGCTGCTGCTCCAGCCTCCAACACGCAGATCCTCTCCCCTCCTGGCCTTGAAATAAACCTGCCTTTCCTTTCAATAATATCTGGGAGTTGTAGTCGGAGCGCCGTGCTTTATTGTTGGAATACCAGGGACGTCGGCTTTCGGTAGCAACAGTTGCTAGGCAAGGTGCGATTGCCTTGAGAGCCCAGCAGAGAGAGGACGGAGGTGAACCGGCAAAAGGGCCAGGTGGGAGGGAGGCAGATGGGGCTGGCACAGGGGCTAGGGTGAAGCGTGTGAGGGAGCCCCTGTCTGCTGCTCACCTGCCCTGCCACTGTGTTCTCTCAGCAGCCTGTCTTTCCAACATCCACTCCTGCCTCCTCTCTCCCAAGACCCAGTCCATCTCATTCCTACACAGCCACTCATGGACTCATTTGCCACCTTTTCTAGATGTCTCCAACCTGCCTGGGCTGGGGATACAGAGAGAAATTGCTGATGGGGTCTGCCTCCTGTGGGAGAGGCAGACAGCACAGTCGCAGACCCACTGTGTGCCTGGCGCCCTTGCGGTCACCCCAGATACCACCAGCCCTTTGCTCACATCCCTCTGTTCCACCCAGAGGCCACCTGCAGGCGTGGTGGATGGTTGCTGTGTGCAGTGATGGCCTCCTGGGAACTCTTGCTGGCCACTGAGTTACCCAAGAGGGACCATCAACCTTGGAAGGCTAGGAGCTGCCGAGACAGTTCCGAGCTGCATTCCAGGCAGTCACAGGGATGAGTTCCTGTGTCCCACAGTCGAATGTGCTCCAGGATGAGTCTGTGATTGTCCTTCTTGCCCTCCCTGTCTTGTTCTACCACATCGTTATGGGCTTCCTGAGCCACCCCCTAAGTATGCGACTTGCAGGTTTGTTTTTGCGCAAACCGAGGCAGCAAGTATGCCAGGAGGCTGCCGTGAGCGTGGGGGCAGGCAGCCTGCCTTGCCTGGAGAAGGCGGCTGGCAGAGCCTCTGCAGAGGGTGTGTTTGGTTTGTTTCTAGAAGGGTAATCTCTCCAGGGGGAGAAGGGTGTCCTCCAGGCAGGAAGGAGTGTGGTTTTCAGGAAAACAAGGGTAGGTACAGAGGGTGGGGCTCCGTTGGGGCAGCACTGGAAAGGCTGGCCCGGGCAGGCAGTGAGGGGCCTGGGGTCCCACCTGGAGCCTTTGAAACTCTGTTTTGCTGAAGGTGGGGATCCTTGTGGGTTTACCGGTAAGAGAGGCCCAAGCAGATTGGAGTTTGGGCGATTCCCGAGGCAGCAGGCGTGGGGTGCCTGGAAGGCAGGCTGGAGGCCTGGGAGGAAGAGCCGAGCCAGGGGAGGGCAGGTGAGCAAGCAAGGGGACCAGGGAGGAGCGAGAGTGTCAGGAGCTCTTAGAGACCAGGGCACCTGCAGCAGCCACCCAGGTGTCCATGGAGGAACGGACAGCCAAGCAGAGGATTCTACTTGAAACTGGAAGAAACCTTGACATGCCCTACAATGCCAGTGAACCTTGAGGCCATTGTGCTGAATGAAATCACCTCTACTCAAAAGGGCTCATTCTGCAGGACTCCACTCTAGCTGCCTGGAACAGTTCATAGACAGGAAGCAAGATGGTGGTGGCCAGGAGCTGGGGGAGGGGAGAAGCGGGGGTTTCTATTGAATGGGGGCTCTGGAGATGGGTGGCGGGGATGGTTGCACAATGGTGTGAATGTACTTAATGCTACTGGAGTATACATTAAAACATGGTTAAAATGGTAAATTCCATGTTTTATAGATGATACCCAAATAACAATAGTGTTAAAAATACTTAGTGACTGGGTGTGGGGGGTTAGGGAGAAAGAGAGGAAAGGAGAAGGCAGCATCCCCTCAGAGAAGTCAGACACACAGGCCCAGAGCCCAGCTCCCAACCCCCAGTCCTGGCTTCCTGATCTCTAGCAAACCCCTCAGCTTCCCAGGCCCTCTGTGTTCTCACCTGTGAAAGGGACCATCAGCAGGCCCTACCTTGCTGAGCCGCTCTGAGGAGTAAATGATGTGTTACTGTTGAGAAGCTAGGATGGTGTATGGTGGCTAGCAGGATGATTGCTTCGGTTTTCTCTTGTATTGATACATAATATTTTACAGGGTAAAATTTTAGTGGTTATATGTGGGGTTCCATGCACAGAACGTGGGGCTCCATGCACAGAATGTGTCATGATCAAATCAGGGTGTTTGGGGTGTCCATGGTCAACTCCTTTCTCCAGCAGGGCCCCTGATATGCCAGGCCTAGCTCCATGATGATACCTCTCTCCGGAGACCTCCTGACCTCCTGATCTGCAGAGCCCAGGAGGCCACGGCCCACAGCCACTGCCCCAGGTGTCCATAAGCATCTCAGCCTCTCCACAGCCCATGCATCTCCTCTTCCATCGGCTCATGGGGAGTGAAGGACAATGTCTGAATTAAATGCCGTGCTTTAAACTGAAAGGGAAACTTAGCAAATAGATGAGAGTAACAACACTAGATCATTGGCCAGTGTGGTTGCAATTCTTCCTTTCCCTCCAGATTTCTGTTTAACCTTTAAATCTCATTTCGGCATGCCTCTTGGTCCTCCTTGGATTGCTATTAAGTTGTACACAGGCTACTTGTAAGACGATGAGAACTCTTGCCGATATTTTACAACGGCTTACTCTGAACTTTCCCCTATTCTTTCTGCCTAGATGCATTATTTTCAGGAAATCTATGTTGTAAGACAGAGGTAGGCAAACTATGGTTGTGGGCCACGTCCTTCCCACAGCCTGTTTTTGTAAATAAAGTTTTATTGGAATGCAGCCAAGCTTGTTCATTTACACATCATCTATGGCTGCTTCTGTCCTGCAATAGCACTGTTGAGTAGTTGCAACAGAGACCACATGACCTGCAAAGCCCAAAATATTTACTATCTGACCCTTTACAGAAAACTTTGCCAATATCCTGTTGTAAGATATGCTGAAATGTTTAATTCTTTGACGACTGGGGCACAAAATTATGTGTTTTTTAATCCACCATGCTAAAAGAAGGAAAATTCATTTACTGTAATATGTCCTGTAATGGTCATGAAGTAATCTCATGAAACTGTGTCCCAGGGTGAATACTAGTAAATTTTAATGAATACCTATCAGCAGATTAATGAAACCTGGGAGAGGATGTAAAAAGAAGACAGTGACACATTCCATCACATTTCTCTCGATCTCACATCTGGGATACAGGCCAGCATGTGAGGTAATCAGATTGAAAGACATTTGGCAATTTTATCTGCATCCTTAAAAGTTTATATGCATACATTTTGGGGGGGGGGATCTTTCTGTTTGGGAATTCTTCCTAAATTCAGGCATCTTGGTATCACCAATTGTATATATGTTTGCATGTTCCAGTCTAATTCTATCCAAAATGATAGCAGGAATCTGGAACATCATGATGGACAAAAGGACTCAGATCTGAGCAGAGTCCCCACGTTCACACCACTTCTATGGGGCACTCCAGGGTCCAAGAGGATTTCCTTAGAGCTGCGCGACTCCCTGGTGTTATCTGTTCGAAGTTCTCCCACCATTTCTGATCAGTTAGACCAGGGTTTCTCAACAGGGGCCCTACGGTCATTGGGGACCAGATCATTCTGACTGCCTTATGGCTCAAACACTGCCTCTTCCAACCACTGCCCCACCCCCCATTCAGATAACCCCCACCAGCTCCACACATTGTGAGATGTCCCCTAGAGGGCAAAATCACCCCCAGGTTGGAACCTCAGAGTTAGTTCAGGTGAAGTAGGAGGCGGGACTCAACTCTGGAGGCAGGGCTCAGACACTGGACCTAATTGAGAACTAACTGTTAAAACAGGGAGGGGGCAGGGAGGAGCAAGGTGAGTGCTGCTCTCCTGCCAGGAGCTTTCACAGGGCCTCTGGTGCCTGGCGCTGCCCTGAGGAGCCAGAAGCTCTCTGAGTCTGAGTGGTGACATCTTGCAACAGGCTCTTAATGGTTCTGGTTCTTCCATCTGTCCAGGGAGGAGATGCTTCCTTCCTGGTTGTCGTTGATCAAAAATGCTGGTGGAAGAATGAGTGCCTCTTTAGTTAAAAAGAGGTATAAATTATTTCAGTGATGGAGAAAGCCCAGTAAACACACACAAATATCTAAAATATGTAGGTATTTTTTAATTGGAGAAACTTTTAAAAGAAAGAGGTTAAATAAAATAAAATCCAACAGTTAATAAACTTGAGGGTAAAATGTTTGGCTAGACAGACAACAACCGAAAGGCTGGAATGCCTAGACGCTTCCAAGAGAACTGATAATTAAATGACTTTCAGAAACTTTATTTCTCTCTGAGTACCATTTTATGTAATTTTCTGACATCGAAACAACAGCTCTTCTCCTTGTTGAAAAAAAAAAAAAAGAAAGAAAGAAAAGAAAATCAGTTCCACCTCACAATCAACAGAATCATGGTTTTGACTAATCTCTATAATCAGAAGCTAATTTGCCTTAAGAATAATAATAGTAACAATGTGCCTGTTATGAAAGAGTGTGCTTTTATCGTTTTATTTGCCTGTGATTATGTAAATTCTAGATATATGGTGTGGAGAAGCTGCAGAATCTGCCCTGTGTTTTCTGTGGGAGCCAAGGGGAGCCGTGGAGAAGGGCCTTCTGCCGAGGAGAGAGCCAGATTTCACCCCCCTGTGCAAAGAATTTATTTTTTGCAGATTGGCTAAAGCATTTGATAGTTTAAATACAATATGTTGGAAAGATGGCTGAGCAGAGTCTTCCCTTCTGTCCGCACCCTCTTTCCTCTGTCTCAGAGCATCATGAATGTTCTCTCTCATGTGCCTTGCTGGAGAGCTCCTTAACCAGAGATGAGAGTGCCTCAGTCTCCATCCTTCCCCTTCCCACCACAGCCCTGCTCCGGCCACACGAAGCTCTGTGGCCCCGGCTCAGGGCCACTGCTTTATTTTCCATCTGGGAGGCTGGAGTCTGGCTTCTGCATCCTTCCAAAGGGTGACCCTGGGAAATTCCACCCTCTGCTCCCTCCAGGCCGAGGTGTGTCGACCTCAGAATGAGAAGATTGGACCAGAGCAGCTCCTCTGGCCCTGCGAGTGTCGGGGGAATGTGCAGATGCACTGACCCCAAGACTGTCACCCTGTGTGTCTTGGAGGTGGGTGCTGAGCTCTGTTGGGGACTGTGCCCTTGGCTCCAGCCAGGGCAGAGAAGGTGTGCCACTCCGTGTTACAGGGGAGGCTTCCATAGAGGGAACCTTGGAAAAGTAGCAGCCAGATTATTTTTGCAAATCACTGCTTTCACTTGTGGATGTTCCCATTTCAACATCTCTGCAAATATCTCCTCCTGGTTAAATCACCATGTTCCGGTTACTCAGCGCCCTTGCAGAACAGTTGTGGCCAGTCTGCAGTCAGGATTGCACAGTGGCTGAGAGGGCAGGCCGTAGACAGATGGAGGGCTTGAATCTTGGCTCAGCTGCTCTCTGGCTGTGTGGGCAAATTACGTGACAGCCTTGTGCCTCAGTTTCCTCTTCCGTGAATGGGAATGGAAACCATGCTTCATGGAAGTGTTCTGTGGAAAGGGCTGCATAAATAGCAGTGGCTTCAGGACTGTCACTGTTGGGGCACCATGCCTGGATAAAAGAATTCTGATCTCATTTCTGTTAATATTGAGCAATTCTAGGTCAATGAAATAATTGAGATCCTAAACGATGATTTCCAATGGGGCTTTACCTGCTGTTGCATGGAGACTTGCATCTAAATGAGTGTTTTCTCCACAGCAGCTGCAGGGCTCAGCACTTTGCATACATTAGTTCACCTGGTTCCCACCACGAAGAGTAAGGGAAGTGGGTGTCTTCATTAGATCCATTTTCAAGGGAGGACACTGAGGCATGGAGAGGCTAAGTAATTGCTCAGCATCACACAGCCATTAAGTGGCAGAGCCAGGACCCAAATGTAGGCCTCCTGGCTTGAGGGCCACACCCATCACCCAGGTGTCAGGTATTGTGGGGGCATTCTCACCCTATCTTAGGTGGCAAAAAGGCTGCCGCCTTCATCTTTCCATGATTCTTCTCTATTTTGAGTCACCTTCCATCCAGGGACAGAACATTCTATGTACACTGGGAGCATTAAGTGAAGTCAGAGGAGGCGTTACTATTTCAAAATATCCCGACTTGGCCTTTTGGTCTGCTTGATCTGATTTTTTTTTTTTTTTTTGCCCAGGCTGGAGCACAGTGGCGCAATCTCACTGCAAGCTCTGCCTCTCGGGTTCACGCCATTCTCCTCCCTCAGCCTCCCAAGTAGCTGGGACTACAGGCGCCTGCCACCATGCCCAGCTAATTTTTTTTTTTTCAGTAGAGACGGGGTTTCACCATGTTAGCCAGGATGGTCTCGATCTCCTGACCACCATGGCCTCCCAAAGTGCTGGGATTACAGGTGTGAGCCACTGACATGACTGATCTGATTAAATGTCCTGGGCTGGGCACCTGTGCTCCACCCGCTGTTTCTTTGGTGCTGCCTCTGCCTGGCCTGCAGGGTCCTCATCCTCTGCTATTCATCCACGTGCTCACTCACAACGATGAAGAAGGAAGAGGAAGAGGAAAGAGAAGGGGAAGGGGAAGGAGAAGAAGAAGCCGCTGCCACAGCCCTTCCCTGTTTCCTGTCTTTGCTCATTGGACAGTTTCCATGGATCTCTAAATAGCTTGAGGACCAAAGGTCCTAAGAAGCGTGGGTCCCAAGAATTCGCTGCAGGCTGGGGCATGGGGGTATCAGGGCATGCGCTTCAACGCAGAGCTCAGCTGGCTACCTCTCCCAGTTGCTAGAAAACACTTTGTGGAAACACATATTTGGTGAAAAAAGAACATTTCACTAAAGACAGTTCGAGTTCTGAAGACAATTTTCTTCGCTATGGCTGAAAACCACATTTTCCCAAACCAAATTACAGTGAAGGTAAGCCAAAGAAGTCCTGCTTTTGTTGAAAACTTGACTTTAGGGTATAATTTTGAAGTTTTAGAGTGTTGGAAAAATTTCTAATTACAGAACGCAGCATAGGCACAGAAGAAAATGTGTAAGAACCTGGAGTCAAGGACTAGAGAAATGGAATAATCACATCCCATCCCTCCAAAAAGCCGAAAGTTGCTCGCGGCCCATATGCATCTTGGTGTGTTTTATTTTCTAAGGAGGTTTTGGAGTTAATTAATTTTCTGTTGGGTCATTTCATCTCTGCCTGGCTGTCAGAGTGGTTCCCCTAAAGCCGGCCAGGAAATCCTACGTGCACAGGGCCTGCCGGCCGTTTACGATGACGCCTGAGGGAAACGCAGTCAGAGATTCCTCGCAAAGCTCAGAGAAAGATCTGGATTCCGAAGTTTTCTCCTCCACATCCTGAGAGGCATTCGGGGACAGGGCAGAGAATGAGAATGCTGAGGATTACTCATCTCAGCTCTCGGGCTGCTCTGCAATTATAAGGAATGTTCCGGAGGCTCTTGCTGGTTGGGGGAGAGGCTGCATTACAAAGCAACAAGATAATTAGGCACAATTGAATTAACTAAAGAATAAGTGTCAGCCTTGGTTGCAATCGTCCTCATTTCATTATGCGCAACCCCCAATGCCTTTTTTGTTTCGTTAAATCATTTTTAAGCAGCACCAAAAACACCAAGAAGACGGCTAAAAAAGTGAAAACAAATGAGGAGAATGTAGACACTATTCGCTCCATCTAGAAAATATCGAATTGGATGAGCTCCATTCACTGGTCACTCCAGTGGAATCATTACCTTACATACAGTTCATACCTGGCCATCACTGGGGTGTGCGTGGGTGTGCCTGCACGCGCTGGTGGGAGCTTTCCTCTCTCTCTTTCAATTCTGCCTCTCTTTGGTGGGTGTGGGTAATCTGGGCAGAAGATATTTTCTATAAGGGATGAAAGTCCAGCTCTGAGAGCACTTCCCAATGCGTTAGCTTTTCCACCAGAAACAGGGAGCGGATGTGTAGAGTGCAGGCAAGGGCTGGGGCGCAGCCTCCTACTCTGCTGGCCAGGCTGTGGGACCTGACGCTGCTGCTTGTAGGAGAAAGGGGGCCGTGTTCCAACTGGCACAAGTCACAGGTGGTGTCCACTCGCTGACCTCTGCGTCTGGGAGCTGTGCTCGCCTGAAGGGGACACCTGTCCTGATTCCCATGCAGGTGCTGTAGGGAGTGATGCTGGCTCTGAGGAAGGGAACAGGCTTCATTGGTGAGCATTTGTTGAGTGCCTTCTTAGGGCCTTGGTGGGCATACAGGGGCATTTTCAGAGATGTCCAATCAAAATGGGATCCCATACAATCACTTTCCTTCCTTCCTTTCCTCCCTCCCTCCTCTCCTCTCTCCCTCCCTTTTCTCCTTCCCTCTTTTTTCCTCCCTCCCTCTCTCCTTCCTTCCTTCCTTCCTTCCCTCCTTCCTTCCTTCTTTCCTTTCCTTCTTTCCTTCTTTCCTTTCCTCCTTTCCTTTCCTTTCCTTTCCTTTCCTTTCCTTCCCTTCCTCCTTTCCTTTCCCTCCCTCCCTTCCTTTATTCTCTTCTGCCCTCTTTCCATCCTTCCCTCTTTCTTTCCTCCCTTCCTACTTCCTTCCTTCTTTTCTTCCTTTTCTCCATGCCTCTCTCTCCCTCCCTCCCTTTCCCTTCCTTTTCTCCCTCCCTTCCTTCCTTCTTTCCTTCCCTCCCTCTCTCTTTTCATCCTTCCAGTTCAGTTCTGCTCAATGAACACATATCAAGGTCTTCTTTGTCCCAGGTAATGTGCCGAGACCTGGCCCTGTGGGTTCTGAAAGGTCAGGCGGGTAATGTAGAAGGAGGGTGACCACCAAAATTGGAGATTTCTTTAGAAGCAGGTGCAGTAGATCCAACCAACCAGAGTTCTTTGTGGGTGCATGGTGGGTGAGGAGCTGGGATGAATACAGAAATTATCTCACTACATCTTCCTTCGAGTGTGCATGCAGTGTTGTTAGGGAATGAGCTCTAATCTCTCCCTATAGAGATTAGAGCACCTTTTGCCTCAAACGTTTTCCTATAAATTTACATTTTATTTTACAAAATTTCCTATAAATTTACATTTAAATTTTACAAAACCCATGCTTTGATGCATTGTTTGGTAGAATGAGCCCCCCAATCCCGGTCTTTGAGGTAGGGTTGCCAGATTCAGCAAGAATAAACAAATGAACAGACTACTCCTCCATCATGCTAGTTAAATTTAAACGCCAGATAAGTCATGGGTAATTTTTTTCATATGAGGAGGTTCCCTGCACCATTTGGGACACACTCACGCGGAAGTCTGTGTGTGACCTGACATTCAGATGTCACCCAGTGCCCCGCGCAGTAGCCCCCTCTTGCCTGTGGTTTTGCTTTCTGTGGTTTCAGTCACTGTGGTTATCCAAGGTCTGAAAATATTAAATGAAAACATTCCAGAAGTAAGTAGTTCATAAGGTTTACATTGCGTGCCGGTCTGAGTAGCATGATGAAATTTTGTGCCATCTCACTCCATCTCACCCTGGGTGCGAATCATCCCTTTCTCCAACGTATTCACTCTGCAGACACCACCCATCCATTAGTCACTTAGTAGCTGTCTTGGTGATCAGACTGGAAAAAAAAACAAAAACAAAAACAAAACATGGTTTATATACGTGCATGTATATGCATGTGTGTAGATATAGACATAAGTGTAAATATGTATATATAGAGTTCAGTACTCTCCGTGGTTTCAGGCATCCACTGGCGATCTTGGAACGTATCCCACAGATAAGCGGGTGCTACTGTATTTTCTCTGGCAACTTTTCTCTGAGAGGACTCAGTAGACATTCATTAAAACCAGGCATAGATTAAGAGATACTGAGGTTTTATGCCTCAATCTTTTAACTTTTGAAAGAATTGAAATACATACGATTTAAACTTTGTAATTAAAAACAGCAGTGTGGCTGCAGAGTTCGTGTGGCGTAGTGGAAAGGACATGGGTGGTGTAGTTGACTAGACTCACGTCCCATTCCTGACTCAAGGACAGCTGCTGTCCAATGTGCCAGTCCTCAGGACTGGCCACCAAATATGTATCCAGGCTCTCTCTCTGGATACACAGTGGGATTTTCTTTCTTCACTTTTTCTCTGTTAGGAAAATGGAATGAAACACGAGATGAAAGCCATTTTTTGCAAGGAGATGTTTGTTCTACTAGGCTTGCTATGCCCTGTGGAACATGAGTGGGGGCGATGCCAGGTGGCTGTGCAAAGTGCCAGAGCCCCGCTGGCCCTGCCTGGCCTCTACCACGGTGACCCACAGTGCTCCACGTGGGTGCCCCATCGTCAACCTCTGCAGAAAGGGTGACACGATGCCACCTTGGAGCAGAGCTCCAGCCCACCAGAGGGAGACATTCAGACTGGGGACTGTGCCAGATGCAGTGGCTCACTCCTGTAATCCCAGACCTTTCAAAGGCCAAGGATGCAGGAGTGCTTGAGCCCAGGAGTTCAAGACCAGGCTGGGTGACATAGCGAGACCTTATTGCTACCAAAAAATACAAAAATTAGCTGGGCGTGGTGGCGCATGCCTGTGGTCGGTCCCAGCTAGTTGGAAGATTAAGGTGGGGGGATCACCTGAGCCGGGGGAGGTGGAGGCCGATGCTGCAGTAAGCCTAGATTGCACCACTGCACTCCAGCTTGGGGACAGAGTGAAACCCTGTCTCAAAAAAAGAGGGGGAGAGAGAAAGAGAGAGAGAGATTGTACTCATGCAGCACCGTGGAGCTTACCTTGATGGGCACACTTGGGTGAGCCTCTTACTTTCCGTGATACTTGACATCCATATCTGAAAAAATAGGGAGGATATGACCAAACTTCCAAAATGTAAGTCTTTATTCTGAAGTAGTTTAAGACTCACAAGAAGTTGTGAAAATAGCACAGAGTTCTGGTGCAGGCTGGGGCTTATGTAAAGAGAATTCAACATAGTTTGTGGAAAAAACTGGCTGGGTTCACCTGAGGCCTAAAATTTCCTAGTAATCAATGGCTATTCCAGAAGTCACCATGGTTAAAAGCTGTTCTCAGAACGTTCGTGCGGTGTACCTGGGAGGCCAGCAGCTCCTGGAGCGATCGGCCGCCCACCGCATGGCCAGGGTGTCCTACGGCCCGCCTGCGAAGGACAGTCCTGCTCATGATAAGCTTGCTCGCTGTAGCTGCAAGCTGACATTTAAGGTTTCTCGTCTCCCGAGGAGCTAGTCCAAAGGGTTATGTAAGTTTTCTGTCTTAGACACACTCAAAAAACACATCAAAACAATACAAAATGTCTACTGAAACTGCATGAGCGCTAAAAAGGCCGGAAGCGCTTTTCCTTCCATTTATAACCAGCCTTCCCTGGCCCAAGGCCTTTGGCTGAATCCTTTGAGGAAATTTTGTCTTGTTTCAGGGCTGCCTGGTGGCAGATTGGCCTATGCCACATTTTGACCCAATGGTATTAGCTGATTTTTACCCTTTCTTTTTCTTTTTCTTTCTTTTTTTTTTTGAGTGGGAGTCTCACTCTTTGCCTAAGCTGGAGTGCAATGGCACGATCTCGGCTCACTGCAACTTCGGCCTCCTGGGTTCAAGCGATTCTCCTGCCTCAGCCTCCCAAGTAGCTGAGATTACAGGCCACTGCCACCACACCCGGCTAATTTTTGTATTCAGTAGAGATGAGGTTTCACCATGTTGGTCAGGCTGGTCTTGAACTCCTGACTTCAAATGATCCACCTGCCTCGGCCTCCCAAAGTGCTGGGATTACAGGTGTGAGCCACCATGCCCAGCCAATTTTTGTCCTTTCTAGAGGTGCTATTGAGACAGAGTCAGTCCAGCAGGGTCCCCATGGGCTCAGGGACAGAAGAGCATCAGAGAGGGATGAAATGGTTCAGGTTTTCATGGGTACCTGTGTCCGAGAAGGCCCCTCCTGACATCAGGCGTTCATGAAGCGTCTGGTCCATCTCTGTGTCCTCAGACTTTAAAATGAAAGGTCGTATGCTTTTCTTTCTAAGTTTCCTTCTAATTCAAGAACTCTGTGTTTGTGGATCCTCCGACATTTGGAAAAATTTCCCCAAACCAGGTCTCTAAGTCTGTACAAGACCTTGTCAGCCATTGACTGCCTGTGCCAACTAGAATCTGTGCTTCCTGGCCAGAGCTGCTCCAGGGGCCCTGAGGGAAGATGTGGGCACCCTAGGTCTTTGACTATTTTATCCATCTTATCTCACCAGCATTTAAATCATCTCAGTATTTAAGCTTTTTGTTATATAAAGATAAGACCAGACCCTTGAACAAGTGAAAACGGAGTGAAACGGGAGTGAAAACCATCTTTCTAAGGAGCTGTTTATTTAAAGTGACAATTTAAGCCCCTTACAGGTACCTGCTTACCTCTTAGCTGAGTTTCAATGCCTGCAATGGATGAATTTACCAGCTTTCAGCCTTGTTCTGTACTTAGAATCTTGTGGTGCGTAGACCATTGCTTGGTTCTTGGGCTCGTTTCCATGTATTATATAATTTTTTTCTGGATACGCTTATTTAATGCCATGTCTCAATGCAGAACTTGGTCTCCAAAGCTGCCAACAGTTGTCTGTTCTGCTCTTGGATGTATTTCAAGTTGTTGAGAGCAGTGATTTCTAAGGCTGCCTGGGCTGAGGATTCTTACACAGGTAGTGGAGAGTAGAAACTCAGCCTGTGGGGAGCAGAGACAAATTATCTCTGAGAATCCAGTCTTGAATTTAGTAAGATCCAATTGTATCCGATGAACTTGGGGCATGATCAAAGATGAGCCGGGTGCACAGTTGGGGTCCTCCTGGGCATCTTTGAATTGTCCTTGTTGATATGCATCCGCCTGCCCCACACCCTGCCTCCTGACAGGTCTTCATAGCAACCCTACCTACCGAATGACATTCCCGTGTTTCGTTTTTCCCTCCCACATTCAATAAGCACCTACTGTATGCCAAGATGGATGCTGGGACTACAGACATTGGTAAGATTTGGTTCCTGCCTTCCTGAAACACATGTTCTGGTCAGAGGCTGACAGTGAACCAATCTTCATGAATCCATGCAGTAAGGGCTGAGCTAGAGACATACGCTGACTGTCGCTTTCCAACTTGGAGGCTTGGGAGGAGTACAGGGGTTCTCCAGAAAGCAGAGGAGGTAGAGAGGGCCCCAGGCAAACCATGGCAGCATGAGAGCACAAGGTGTGTTTAGGGAGACAAGATTGACCTGTGTTAGGTTATGGAGAAGCGGCAGCAGGTGGACAGGGGATGGGTGGGTGGGCTCCATCATGGCGGATCTCGAAAACTGAGCCAAGGTGGTTTGGACGTTATCTAGTAGGTAAGGGGGACAACTTTCCGGGTTGGTTTCTTCTTTTTTTTTTTCTAAGTATAGGAGTGACATGTTTTGAGATACATCTTAGGAAGAACACCCTGGAGTGCTGGACTGCTGAAGGGAGAGACTGGAAGTTGGACGTTTGGTGAAGGGCTTGGTGCAGTGCTCACCAGCGTGAGTTCAAAGAGCTCTGCTCCCCAGAAGAAGGAGCTCTGGTTTTGATCCAGCCTCTGAGGAGTTTCTCAGGTGAGATGTGCTCTTTGCCCTAGCTCAGGTGTCTTTGGCGGCCATTCAAATCTACTTAGGCCTGTTCTATTCAGTGAATTTCTTTAATGTACTTCAAACACCTCCTGGGTTGCTTGTGCTCACACATATGTTCTGCTACAGGAGAGGTAAAGAAACTTTTATCTTGTTTGAGCCACTGTTGTCTTGGGGTCTCATTTGAGCAGGTGATCTCCTATCCTAATCCAGCCTTCTGGTCCTGTGTGCTGCCCTGGTTGTTCAAGCCATCCTTCTCTTCCAGGTCTCTCTGGAGCGTCAGTGCACTCCTGTCGACTTGGTGTCCTCGGGTTCTCCTGGTGTGCCCATTCTCTTTTCTCTACCCACCCATAGTTGGTCAAGCTTAGCTTACGAGGCCCAGCTCAGGAGGGCAGTTTCCGACGGTGCGATTTGGTCAGGTCACCTGGCCTACGTGAGCCTGAGTTTTCCCGTCTGTATAATGTGAATGACCGTAGTAGTGATGTTTCAGGCACCGGTCTGAACTACTTGCACGTATCAGCACCCCGAATCCCTACAGCAGCGCTGCCGGTGAGGGCTCCGTATTATCACCGTGTCACAACCGATGAAAATAAGCCACAGGAAGCCCAAACAGGAAGAAAACAGCTATGCCACAGTGTGGAGAGGAAAAACAGGGTGGAAAATACAGAAAAGAAGCGTGAGATGTATGGGAAATAGTCAACATGCCTAATATTTGTGTATCTGAAGTCTGCAAAGGAAAAGAAAGAGAGAGAGAGAGAGAATGAGGGAGAAGCAGAATGTGAAGTTAGATCAGCTATAGTTATCAAAAAATGTAGAAAACACAAAGCCACAGATTCAATAATTACTATGAACCCAGCAAAATATACCTACAAAGAAGAGTACACTGAGGTACATTACAGTAAAATAGCTGAAGAAACAATTCCAAAGAGAGAAACTTAAAAGAAGCTAGAAATAGAAGATGCACTCCCTTCAAAGGAACAGCACTAAGATTTAAAGGTGACATCTCAACGGAAAGGATGGAAGCTAGAAAATGATGGAATGCTATCTTCAACATACTCAAAGAAATAACCAAAGTCTATGCCAGTGAAATTATCCTTCAAAAGAAAGATGGAATGAAGACATTTTCAAACAAATGGAAACTGAGAAAACTTGTGGCTGGCAATCACACACTAAAGGAAATACTAAAGGATATTTGTTAGGCAGAAGGAAAATGATCCCAAATAGAACAGCACCAATGCAGGAAGAAGTAAAAGCAACACAGAAGGCAAATATGTGACTAAATCAAAATGGATGTTGACTATATGGAGCAACCAAAGTAATAATAATGTCCTGTGGAATTTAACATACATAGCAAATGAAGACATATGAAAACAGTAGCCAAAAGGTATCAAGGAATTAAATTAAGTCAAAGTGTTCTAAGGTCCTTGCATTGCCAGGAAGTGATAAAAGTATTTACTTTATTAGAGTAACTATACACTTTATAAGAGTATCTGTTAAGAGAATAGTAAGAATGAACAGGTTAATAAAGGAGGACATGAGATAATAAAATGCACAAAATTAATCCAAAAGAAGAAAGAAATGGAGAGAAAAAGAACATAAAACAAGTGTGAACACATCAAAACCAGAAAGCTAGATGGAAGGTTTCAATGGAAAGTCACAATACTGGTGCATGAAGGAGCTGGGACTGAAACCCATGTAGTTGGCTTATGCTTTCTATCATCACGATGCACTTTCTTCACAAAATGTTCATAGCAATAAATTACACCTCACAAAGTTATTTTTAGAATGAAATATGGTGGTGAACATTCCTTGCAAATTATGAAATATCGCTTGGTTATTAATTGCACAATTGTGAAAAAATAATCAGTATTTGTGTCCCTAATAGCATCTGACATAGCTCTGAGCACATAATGGAAGAACTTCTGCTTGGTACAGCACCATCGCTCTCTCTCTCTCTATATATATATATTTTTTTCCAAAAGCTAATCCACATCTCGCTTTGCTTTAAAGATTCAGACATCAGAATTTTGCTCTGACCATGAAAGAGTACTGTGTCTGAGCTTACCCTATCACTATTAACAAAATGAATAGTAGATAAAATGTATAAAACAACTTTCTCATACATTGGACATCAATAAACATGGGATTATAATCCAAGGGAGTACCAGACAGGAGGGGGTTACATAGAGAAAGACCTACAGAAATTGCCAAAGAGTTCCTTGAGTCTTTGGCCAAATACTTTTCTGCATTTGCATAAGGTTAAACTCTATGAGGCCAGGCTAAGAACAGTTTCTAGGAAAGGGTAATTACTAGGGAGCTGTAAAGTGATAATTTTCAGACCTCATGCAGGCTTTGGAATGATGTAAGACCCCACCAGTAAAAGAAGAGAGGCTTCAGTGGATACACAGGGCATTCAATAAAGAACAGAGGGGCCTTGATGTAGCAGTGGGGCTACCCCAGTCTTAAGGAAAGGCTGTTCTGAGCCTTCCTTAAAATGGCTTCAAAACCAGCCTCAAAAGGCTCAAGGTGATTTGCAGGTAACTTAACTGCCTGCTACTTTTTATAGGAATAAAACAAACTCTGCTACATGCAAACGTAAAACTCACAGTGTCTATCATCTGATCAAAATTTACCAGACATGTCATTGTGTGGGAAAACATGACCCGTAAACAAGAGAAAGATCAGTCAATGGAAGTAGGCTCAGAAATGACAAAAGATGATAGCATCAGCATAAAGACATTCAAACAGCTGTTAGAAATATGTGTAACATGCTTAAGGATGTGAAAGAAAACATTAGCATAATGGGGAGAACAAGGGACGATATAAAAAATGAGAACCAGATGTGACTTCTAGAGATGGAGAATGGAATAATCTGAGATAAAATATTCACTGGGTAAACTTACAGTAGACTCCACACCACAAGGGGGGAAAAAAAAACCACAGCAGAGCAGTATATGTGAATATGTAGCAAAAAAACCATCCCAAATGAAGCCCATACAGAAAAAAGACTGAAAGAAAACAGAGTATCAGTGACCTCTGGGAAAATATCAGCTGGTCTAGCAAACACGTAATTAAAATTACAGAAGGAGAAGAGTAGGGAACAGAAAAGTATTTGAGGTAATAATGGCTAAAAAAAATTGTCTAATGAAAACTATAAACCCACAGATCCAAGAATCTTTATAAAATTCAAGCAGGACACACACACACACAGACACACACACACAGACAGACACACACACACACAGACACAGACACACACACACACAGACACAGACACACACCCCCCAGGCACATCATAATCAAATTGCTAAAAATCAAGGATGTAAAGAAAACATCTTTAAAGCAGCTAAAGACTAAAGACACTTTACATATAAAGGAACAAGATAACAATACTGCAGATTTCTAATGCAAATTGGAGACAATGAAATGACATCTTTAAAGTGGTGAAAGAGGGCCGGGCGCAGTGGCTCAAGCCTGTAATCCCAGCACTTTGGGAGGCCGAGACGGGCGGATCAAGAGGTCAGGAGATCGAGACCATCCTGGCTAACACGGTGAAACCCCGTCTCTACTAAAAAATACAAAAAACTAGCCGGGCGAGGTGGCGGGCGCCTGTAGTCCCAGCTACTCGGGAGGCTGAGGCAGGAGAATGGCGGAAACCCAGAAGGCGGAGCTTGCAGTGAGCTGAGATACGGCCATTGCACTCCAGCCTGGGCGACAGAGCGAGACTCCGCCTCAAAAAAACAAAAACAAAACAAAACAAAAATAAAGTGGTGAAAGAAACAAACAGGCAAAAAGACTGTAAATCCAGAATTATATACCCAAAGAAAACATATCAAAAATAAAGTTGAAATCTGTACTTGTATGGAAAAAAAATACCTATATAGATGTGTTGTGAGCAGACCTGTATAAGAAATGTTAAAAGGGCTGGGTGTAGTGGCTCACACCTATAATCCCAACACTTTGGGAAGCTGAGGCAGGAGGATCACCTGAGGCCAAGAGTGCGAGACCAGGCTAAGCAACACAGTGAGAACTCATCTCTAAAAAAACAAAAATAGGAAATCATCCAGGTGTGGTGGTGCACACCTGTAGTCCTAGCTATTCAAGACGCCAAAGTGGGAGGATCATTTGAGCTCAGGAGTTTGAGGCTGCAGTGAGCTACGGTTGTGCCACTGCACTCCAGTCTGGGCATAAAAGCCAGACTCCACCTATAAAAAGAAATAAAAATAAAAAGTAAAAAAATAAAAGATAAATGTTTAAGGAAGTTCTTCTAGCAAAAAGTATGATACTAGATGGAAACTTGGGTCTATACAAAGTAATTTAAAGTTGTGGAAATGTTAAATATGTAAGAAGATATAATTTTTCCTTTTAAAATTTCTTTATAGATAATTGTCTAAAACAAACAATGAATTGTGGAGCTTATTGCCTATATAGGAATAAAATTTATGATAGCAAAACACAAAGGACAAGAGAGTGGGAAATAAAACTATAGTCCTCCCTTAGCATACACGGGGAATCAGTCCCAGAACCCCTGAATACACCACACACACTCAGGTCCCATAGTTGGCCTATCCTGTGAATGCTATATTTTCTTTTTTTTTTGAGGCAGAGTCTCGCTCTGTCGCCCGGGCTGGAGTGCAGTGGCCGGATCTCATCTCACTGCAAGCTCCGCCTCCCGGATTTACGCCATTCTCCTGCCTCAGCCTCCGGAGTAGCTGGGACTACAAGCACCCGCCACCTCGCCCGGCTAGTTTTTGTATTTTTTTTTTTTTTTTAGTAGAGACGGGGTTTCACCGTGTTAGCCAGGATGGTCTCGATCTCCTGACCTCGTGATCCGCCCATCTCGGCCTCCCAAAGTGCTGGGATTACAGGCTTGAGCCACTGTGCCCGGCCTGAATGCTATATTTTCTAACCGAGTTTGGTTGAAAAACAAATCTGCACGTAAGTGGATCCACGCAGCTCTAACCCATGTCGTTCAAGGGTCAACTGCACTGTTACAGGGTTCTTAAGTTGTATGTCACATGGTATAATGTTATTTAAAGGCGACTGTGTTAAGGTAAATTGCATATTGCAAATTATAGAGCACCCCTCTAAAATAATAAAACAAAGAGGTGTAGTTCATAAATCAATAACACAGATAAAATGGAAGGTTAAATACAGCTAATCAAAAGAGAGAAGAAAAAGAACAAAGAACAAAATGGATATATAGAACCTATATAGCAAGAAAGTAATGTAATGGATATATATATCGAATAGAAATGGTTCAAACGTTCTGATTAAACGGCAGATATTATCAGACTGAATTTGTTTTAAAAGTTACCTATGTATGTTCTGTTCATAACAAACCTATGTTAGATATAAAGACACAGTGTTAAAAATAAAAGGATGTAAAAAATTATACTATGCAAATACTTAATCGTAAGAAAGCTGGAATGACTATGGTTAGTATCATTCAAAGTAGACAGCAGAACAAGGAAGATTACCAGGCATACAGAGAGATATTTTATAATGATAATAGTGTTAATTAATTAAGAATTCATAATGATGTCAAATGTGTGCACACCTAATAACAGAACTTCAAAATGAAGGAAGCAAAACTTGTAAATATTGGAAAGAGAAATAGACAGATCCACAACTATGTTTGGAAATTTCAACATTCCTCTTTCAGGAACAGAGAGAGTATATAAAAAATTAGTAGGGATAGACAAGACTTGAACAACACGCTAAACCAACTTGACCTAATTAACGATTATGAACAACTCTATCCAAAAACTATAGAACATACTCTATAGGTAAACAGAACAGTCACCAAGATAGACTGCTGGGTCAAAAAGCAAACCTTATGAAATAACAAAGGAAAGAAAACATGCAGGATACATTTTCTGACCACAATGGAATTAAAATAGAAATCGACACAGAAATAAATTTGCAAAACCTCTAAATGCCAGATTTTTAAACACAATCTACACTTCTAATAACCTATGGGACAAAAAAGGAATCACAGAGCAATTACAACATATTTGAACATAGTGAAAATCTAAACAATGTGTGAACTGCAGTTAAAACATTGATTGGGAAAAATTGATCGCTTTAAATGTTTACAGTAGAACAGAATAAAGATCCTAAATCAATGATCACTTTATGCTAGAGGGAAAAAGAGCAAATTTAAGCCAAAGTAACTAAGAAGAAGAAAATAATGAAGGTAGAAGGAGAAATAAATGAAATAGAAATCAGAAAAACAGTAATGAAAATCAATACAATCACAACTTGATTCTTTGAAAAGATCAATACAATTGATAAACTTTTAGCTAGAGTGATAAGAAGAGAGAAGGCACAAATTACCAATACTGGGACTGAAAGAAAGGGATATCACTAAACATTTTACAGTCATTAAAAGGAACATAAGGCAATACAATAAACAAATTCAGGCCATAAGTTCTTCAGCCTACATGACATGCACATATGTCCTGAAAGATGCAAATGGGTGATGAAATAATTGGTACAACAAACCCCTATGACACATGTTTTGCTAGGTACCAAACCTGCACATCCTGAAAATGTAGCCCTGAGCTTAAAATGAAAGAAAAAAAGGATGCACATGATCAAAACTGATTTAAGAAGAAATAAAATAACTGAATGGCTCCATATTCATTATTGAAATTGAATTTATAATAACACACTTTCCCATAAAAATTACAATGCAGATTACCTCATGGGTGAATTATAGCAAATATTTAAGTCATAATTAATAGCAATCCTACATAAAGTCTTTGAGAAAAATAGAATAGGATGGAAAGATTTTCTAACTCATTTTAAATAGAGTAGGATGGAAAGATTTCCTGACTCTGTATAAGTTCAGTACTAAGCCCAGATTATGTCTTTATTGGAAAATAAAACTAAAGACCAATAACTCTTATGAACTTAGAAGCAAAAATTCCTTAACAAAATATTATCAAATTAAGTCTGGCAATATATCAAAAGAATACTGCGATCAAGTAGGATTACCCCAGAATCGTAAGGCTGTTTTAACATTACAGAAAATTGATGTAATTCATTATTCATAGAACGAAAGGGAAAAAACCATATGATTATCTCAATGGTTTCAGAAAAGGTATTTGACAATAATACCCTTTCATGATAAAAGCTCATAGTAAACTGAAACAGAGGGGAATTTTCTCAATTTGATTAAGAGCATCTCTGAAGATCTTATAGCTAACCTGATACTTAATAGTAAAGACTGAATATTTTCCTCTTAAAATGAGAATCAGAGCAAAGAGGTTCACTCTCACCACTTTTATTCAACATTTTATTGGCAGTCATAGCCAGTTTAGTAAGGTAATCAGAAGAAATGAAAAGCATACAGATTGAAAAAAATGAAATAAAACCATCTTTATTCACAGATGACTGAAGAAAATCCTAAGAAACATAATTTAAAAGGTTACTAGAACTAATAAGTGAATTCAGCAGCATTTTAGGAAATGTACATTTCTGTATGGTGGTAAGTAATTTATAGTACATAAGAAAAACTTGGAATAATTAAGCATAAATTCACCAAAGTATTCAAGGACACTAAAAACATTACACTTCTGAGTGAAACTAATGTAGACTTAAATAAAGAGATATACCATATTTATGTATTTGAAGACTCAATAATGTAAAGATGTTCATTATCATCAAGCTAATTTATAAATTCTGTGCAATCACAGTAAAGCCCCTAACATAACTGCTTTTTGGTAGAAATGAATAAACTGTTTCTAAAACGTATATGGGGTTGCAAAAGATGTAGAATAGTCAAAGCAATTTTGCGTAAGTATAACAGTGTTGGAGGACTTAGACTACCTGACCTTAAGACTTACTATAAAGCTTCTGTAGCAAGATAATGTAGACTTCCATAATCAAGACAATGTAGTGTTTGCCTGGCCATACACAGAAAACTGAAACTGGACCCCTTCCTCGTATCATATACATTCATTATTGAAACTGATTTAGTAATAACACACTTTCCCCCAAAACCTCATACAAAAATTAACTCAAGATGGATTAAAGTCTTAAATGTGGCTGGGTGCAGTGGCTTACACCTGCAATCCCAGCACTTTGGGAGGCTGAGATGGGCAGGTCACCTGAGGTCAGGAGTTCAAGACCAGCCTGGCTAAGATGGTGAAACCCTGTCTCTACAAAAATACAAAAAAAGTAACCAGGCATGGTGGTAGGTGCCTGTAACCCCAGCTACTCAGGAGGCTGAGGCAGGAGAATCGCTTGAACCCGGGAGGCGGAGGTTGCAGTGAGCCGAGATTGTGCCATTGCACTCCAGCCTGGGCAACAGAGTGAGACTCCATCTCAAAAAAAAAAAAAAAAAAAACCCAAAACCTAAAAACCCCCAAAAAAAAAAAAAAAAAAAAAGTAAAACCCAAAACCTTAAAAGCCCTAGAAGAAAACATAGACAATACCATTCAGGACATAGGCATGGACAAAAACTTCATGATGAAAACACCAAAAGCAATTGCAACAAAGCCAAAATTGACACATGGGATCTAATAAACTAAAGAGCTTCTGCACAGCCAGAGAAACTAGCATCAGAGTGAACAGGCAACCTAGAGAATTGGAGAAAACTGTTGCAATCTACCATCTGACAAAGGTCTAATATCTAGAATCTACAAGGGACTTAAACAAATTTACAAGAAAAAACAACCCCATCAAAAAGTGGGCAAAAGTTATGAACAGACACTTCTCAAAAGAAGACATTTATGCAGCTAGCAAACATATGAAAGAAAGCTCAACATCACTGATCATTAGAGAAATGCAAATCAAAACCACAATGAGATTCATCTCACTCCAGTCAGAATGGCAATTATTAAAAAGTCAAGAAACAATAGATGCTGGGGAAGCTGTAGAGAAATAGGAACACTTTTACACTGTTGGTGGGAATGTAAAATAGTTCAACCATCGTGAAAGACAGTGTGGCAATTCCTCAAGGATCTAGAACCAGAAATACCATTTGACTCAGCAATCCTATTGCTGGGTATAAACCCAAAGAAGTATAAATCATTCTACTATAAAGACACATGCACACGTATGTTGATTGTAGCACTATTTACAATCGCAAAGACATGGAACCAACCCAAATACCCAATCAATGATATACTGGATAAAGAAAATTTCATACATATATATGTCATACATGCATGAATACTACGCAGCCATAAAAAAGAATGAGATCCTGTCCTTTGCAGGGACATGGATGAAGCTGGAAGCCATCCTCCTCAGCAAACTAACACAGGAACAAAAGCCAAACACTGCATGTTATCACTTATAAGTGAGAGTTGAACAATGAGAACACATGGACACAGGGAGGCGAACATCACACACTGAGGTCTGTTGGTGGGTGGAGGGCAAGGAGGGGAAGATCACTAGGACAAATGTCTAATGCATGCGGGGTGTAGAACCTAGATGGTAGATTGGTAAGTGCAGCAAACTACCGGGGCACATGTATACCTATGTAACAAACCTGCACATTCTGCATGTGTATCCCAGAACTAAAAGTAAAATAAAATTAAAGTAAAAAAAAAAGGTGATGTACTGTTGGCATAAGGTTAGACATATAGATAAATGGAACAGAATAAAGGGGTCTAGAAATAGACCAGGCATATGTGGTCAATTGAGTTTTGACAAAAGTAGTAAGGTTCAATGGGAGACTTAAGATGCAGCAAGTGTTGCTGAAACAACTGCATATCCACATGGAAAAATGTAAAACTTGACTCTGGTCTATGCCATATTAAAACAAAAGCTAACTTCAAGTGAGGTATAGACCTATACCTAAAATCTGAAAGAATAAAATTTGTGGAAGAAAACATTGGAAAAATCTGAAGTAGGCAACGATTTCTTAGATAAGACACAGATATGCAAATCCTAACATTTAGAAAATTAATTTGAAATTAATCAAAATCATAAACTTACTCTTCAGAATATACTGTTAAGAATATTATAAGCCAAGACAAAGAATGGAAGAAAATGTTCATCATACATAACTTGTAAAATCTTGTACCTGGAATGTATAAAGAAGTTTTAAAACTCTGTACTATGAAGTCAAAAATTGTATTAATATTAGAAGAATTTTCTACAGACTTAAAATAGGCTTACATTACATTGTACTCTGTAAATATGTATAATTATTATGTGTCAATTATAAATTTTCAAATTAATTAAAAATGCATTTTCTAAAAAATTTATACCTTTAAGCCCAAGGGGCAAAAAGTATTTCTTTTGATATTGCTGCTTCCACACAAGATAGAGTCCCAGGGGCTCTATTTACTCCCCTGCCTGAAACGAAGCAAAAATTAAAAAGTAAAAACCAGACAAAGATATGAAACAACAGTTCTTAAGTCCCTGGAATATCAGGCAACAAAGGATATAGGTTCCCAAGAAATGGGAAGTGATTGAGTGAGTCCTAGGATTTCCCCAGCTTACTTACTGTCTTGACAAAGTTTCCAGGCTGCAGCACAAGGAAGGGGGACCCAGATGGAGGCTGGCTGGCTTGCTAAGTTGAGGACAAGGAGCTGAGAGTCTGGGGAAACCAAGGTATCTAGAATTTCAGTGCAGAACAGTGGGGAGGAGGTAAGTACACAGGATGAACTCCAGAGAACTGCAAAAGTTCCCTCTGTAGTATTCAGCAGATCTCTGATGAGCATATGCATGTGAGGAAATTACCTGAAGTTGGGGGAAAACACTCAAAAGGCATGCGTACAGGGCCAGGAATAATGCCTGATTCCACCAGCCAGACTGGAAAAACTCATAACTCATGGGCCACTGGTAGAATTCTCAGAAAAGTCTTGCTTCAGTGGTGGGGAATAATTAGACTTAGGCTGAGCACTGTTCCAGACCCACCTAATAAATCATAAAAACAAGACCTGAAAGGATCGACTGTTTCCAAGTAACTTAATGTCAACCTCAAATTATGCCAAGAAAGTTCAAGGATATTTATAGAAATAAATAAAAATACTTCTGCACCCAACAAGGTAAAATTCACAATGTCTGGCATCTGATCGCAGATTACCAGACATGCAAAGAAGCAGAAAAACATGACCCATCATGAGGAGAATAAATGATCAATCAAAATTAGTCAAGGACTGGCAAAGTTGTTAGAGTTAGTAGGCAAGGGCATTAAAATGGTTATTATAACCGTACTCCATATGTTAACAAAATTAAGTAGAGACATGGGATATCTTAAGTAGAGATATCTTAAGTAGAGATATATAATATATACAGACATGAAGACAACAATATGTGAGATGAAAAATACAGTGGATTGGATTAACAGAAGATCAGATATTACAGAAAAAAAGATTAAGGAACTTGAAGACATAGCAATAGAAACTATCCAAAATGAAACACACAGAGAAGAAAAGAACTTGAAAATAACCCCAGAGCATCAGTGATTTGTGGAAAAACTTCAAGTGGCCTAATATAAGTGTAACTGGAAACCTTGAAATTGGGGGGAGTAGGGGAGACAGCAAAGACATTTCAAGAAATAATAACCCCAAATTTTCCAGTTTCTATGAAAACTGTCAACTTACAGATCCAGGAATCTCAATGAACCCCAAGGAAAATAAATATGATATAGAAAAATACGTCAATAATTAATCATAATTAAGTTGGTCAAAACCAATAAAGAAAGTGTTATAAGGGGTAGAGAAAAAAGAAAAGATACAGAAGTAGAGAGGAACAAAGATAAGGATGACAGCAGATTTATCATAGGAAATGATGTAAGTGAGGAGACAGTGGAGCAACATCTTTAAAGTACTGAAAAGAAAATACTCTCCACCCAGCATTCCACACCCGGAGATTTTCAAATTTTTCAAATCTGAAGGGGCAATAAAGTTGATTTCAGACACACAAAAATCCAAAATAATTTATTATTAGTGACTGACACTACAGGAAATTAAAATTAAAGAAAGTCCTTTAGGCAAAATGAAAATGGTATCAGACGGAAATGTGGATCAACTCAAAGGAATGAAGAAGACCAAAAATGATAACTACATGGGTAAATATAGAAGATGGTTTCTTATTATTTCAATCTCTTTAAAGATAGTTGGCTGTTTGAACAAAAATAACAACGAAGTTTGGGGTTTATGAGATAAGTGTAAATTAAATGTATTAAATAGCATCAAGATTGAGTTAGGAGAAATAGAAGTAAAGTTCTTATATGTGAAATGGTATTATTTAAGGGTGAGAATATAATAAGTGAAGATGTATGCTATGGACCCTCACACAACCATTAAAATTCAAAACAAAGACATATAGCTAATAAGCCAACAATGAGGATAAAATGGAATTCTTTGTATGAATCACTGTAAAGACACATCTAATGTATAATAACAAATCTAATGTACAATTTTTGAATGGGGTTGTCATTGCAAGGGGAAGAAGCAGTTGGCTGAAAATGGGTTTATGGGAATTTTCTGGAATGATGGAAATATTCTGTACCTGGTTACTCAAGTATAAACAATCATCTGGAGACTTAAAATGAATCCATTTTGTTGTTTAAAAATGATACCTTTAATCCTCAAAGTGGACTAAAAATGCTTCTTATTTGTCATCATTGTTATCATCATCACCACCATTATCAACAGTAACCACAACACTAATAGTAGTAATATTTACTTAATACTCATTATATGCCAGTAACTAAGCTAGGTGCTTTCTTTATATGTGATAAATCTTTTAGTTGTCATGTCATAATCATATAAGTTAGTGTCTTTGTGATGCTGTAACAGCATAACTGGTAATGGGTAATTTATAAGCAACAGAAATTGATTTCTCACAGTTCTAGAGGCTGGGAATTCCAAGATCAAGTTTCCAGCAACTGGCAAGGGCTGCTCTCTGCTTCCAAGATGGCACCTTGAATGCTAAGATCTCTGGAGGAGAGGAATGCTGTGTCAAGCCCTTTCATGCTGACATTAATCCATTCATGAGAGCTCTGCCCAAACACTTTTCAAAAGGCCTCACCTCCACCACTGCACTCCAGCCTGGGCAACAGAGCAAGACTGTGTCAAAAAAAAAAAAAAAAAAAAAGACCTCACCTCCTGACACCATTGAGTTGGGAATTCCAACACATAATTTTGTGAGATACATTCAGACCATAGTAGAGAAGTATTTTTATTAGCTCTGATTTATTGATGAGAAAACTCAGGCTTAGTGAATTTCAAGGTGGGTATTTAATTTCTGGCAGTACAACTCAAGAGGCCAGTAGATTAACTGTCATGTCCTTCCTTGTCCATAGGAATAACAGTTGTATTTCTCCCTGGAAAAGAATCATACAGCTCAAACCACAATATAAATGCAAATTGCTGATTATTATTGCAAATTCCCTTCCCCCAGCTGTACTGTTTCCTAAAGTGCCCATCACCCCGTCTTGAGAGAGCTCACTAGGTTGTGTTCGGCTCAGGATAGTCTCTGATCTGAAGAACTACGAAAAATTAAGAAACAAGGCAGGTCACAAAGGATTGTAGTGAAATGATTACCACCCTAATCCTAGCATAGGATAAAGCTGATGTGGTCATAGGCTATGAAAAGAAAGGCAGAGAGCGTTATCTTTGAAGTGAGGGGAGGGAGCCGTGTTTTTACGTCAAAAAGTACTTAATGACTATAAGTACAAGAAAATCTCAGTTAGGTAGGAAAATACACAAACACACACATCAATACATAGGTACATGTACACAGATAAAAAGACTAGAAGGAAATGCACCCAGTTGATACAGCTATTATTTTCATAGGTTGGGATTGCATATGGTTTATACTTCTTTCCTATTATTTATCTGTATTTTTCATATTTTCTTGAGTAAACATATGTTACTTGTATACTCAGCAAAGAGTTGATTTTCAAGGAAATGAAAAGTGCTTTCAACATGAGAAATTAAGTGCTACAGATACTGAATTTCAGTCCTAGAGGTAAGGGCTTAAGTAAAATGAAGATGTATTCCAAGCACAGGGGAGTTGAATGGTCCAAGACAGTCTCTCCAAAGTTTGTGCTGGCCCCTCACAGAGGCTGAGCCTACCCATTGAAGACTTCTTCTGGGGTCTGGGATCTGTGCTCTTGCTCATGGCTGCTGATGTTCACAGTGTTCTTCTGAAAGAACTCTTCAGGAGTTGGTGGCTAAATATTTAGAAAAATGGAGATTTTCCTTCCAAGATCAAAAGGCTGGGTTGCATAGAGCTTTGCACTTTTTACCCATCATGGCCAGTGAGAAGTCTCGGATGCCAGGTCTGCAAACTCGTTCCAGGGGTTTGAGCCACAATCATTTTTATTTTCTCTGTTCATTTTCCTCTTTTACTTCTGCTGGTTTGGCCTACTATCACTAAAGTGGAAGATATTTGGAATTGACATAATTTGATCTTTCTTTCTACTGCACAGCCTTTCTTTTTAGGGAGCTCATTAAGCGTTGTGAGAAAGTGTTGGAGGGGAGAGTGCAGTGCACGAGGTGAGACAGGACTCTGGACCTTTGTCCCCAGCTCTCTCTCTTGTGGCCTCCATGGCCTCAAACAATGACTTAACCTCTCTGTGCTTTGAAGACATGAATCATACAAAAGATGATGTTTGACATGTATTTAGACTGTAAAGCAGAGGGAGAAACAACCTACAAACCAATAACTTGCACCTATTTGCTCCCTGCCTCTCCCGGGGATAATCACTACTTTCTTTTTTTTTTTTTTGAGACGGAGTCTCGCTCTGTCGCCCAGGCTGGAGTGCAGTGGCCGGATCTCAGCTCACTGCAAGCTCCGCCTCCTGGGTTCACGCCATTCTCCTGCCTCAGCCTCCCGAGTAGCTGGGACTACAGGTGCCCACCACCTTGCCCAGCTAGTTTTTTATATTTCTTAGTACAGACGGGGTTTCACCGTGTTTGCCAGGATGGTCCCGATCTCCTGACCTCGTGATCCGCCCATCTCAGCCTCCCAAAGTGCTGGGATTACAGGCGTGAGCCACCGTGTCTGGCCCTAATCACTACTTTCTATCAATTTCTTATATACCCTTACTTAAAAAAAGTCAGTCTTATTTTTACGCCTGCTATCATATGGGGATGTTTGTCCCCTCCAAACCTCATGTTGAAGTTTGATTCCCAATGTTGGAGGTGAGACCTAATGGGAGGTCTTAGGGTCATGGGGACAGATCCCTCATGAATGGCTTGACACTGCCACACAGTGATGAATGAGTTCTCACTTTATTGGTTCTCACAATATTTGGTTGTCAAAAAGAGCCTGGCCCTACCCTGTCCCTTGCTTCCTGTCTTACCATGTGATCTCTGCACATACCGGCTCCCCTCTGCCTTCTGCTGTGAGTGGAAGTGGCCTGAGGCTCTCACAGCGTGCCCAGTCTTTCAGCCAGAAGAGTGTGAGCCAAATAAACCTCTTTTCTTTATAAATTACTCAGCTTTAGGTATTCCTTTACAGCAACACTAAGCAGACTGAGGTAATGCCTAAGGATATATTGTTTAATTTTACTTGCTTTTGAATTCTATAAAAATACTATGTTGCTTCATGTAGCTATAGTTTATTTATCTTCATTGCTGCATTATATTCCATTGTGAGGGGTGTCTGGTTAGTTTCTCTTATAGATACACGCTTAGGAGTGGGGCTGTTGGGTCATTAAGTATGCAAGTGTTCAACTTTACAAAATAATGCCAAATTGGTTTCCAAAGTGTTTGTATCAACTCATACTCCTACTAGCAATGTAGAAGAGTATCTGTTGGGCCAGGTGTGGTGGCTCATACTTGTAATCCCAGCACTTTGGGAGGCTGAGGCAGGAGTATTGCTTGAACCCAGGAGGTCAAGGCTGCATGCAGTGAGTCATGACTTTGTCACTGCACTCCAGCCTGAGCAACAGAGAGAGACCCTGTCTCAAAAAATAAAAAAGTACTTGTTTATATTTTCTCCAACACCTAATGCAGTCAGACTTTTTAATTTTTGCCAAGAAAGTGTAAAATGATTGATTATTATGACCTTATACTGTATTTTTTTTCTGATTACTAATGACATAGAGCCCATTTTATAAATGTATTGGCACTTGTGCTTTTTCTGTAAAATGACAATGTGGTTTGCTCATTTTTAATATAATTTTTGCTAACTGGTTTGAAGGAATTCCTTATATATTTTAGATACTAGTTCTTTGCTCCTTATATGTGTTTCAAGCATTAAATCCCAGTTTGTGGCTTTTCTTTCCATAGTTTTGTGGTGGCTTTTGATTAATATAAATTGCCTATTATAATTATTTAAAGTTTATTAATTTGTGGTTTTTTTTTGGAGATAGGGTCTTATTCTTTTGCCCAGGATGGAGTGCAATGCTATGATCACAAAACACTGCAGTTGTGAACTCCTGGGCTTGAGTGATTCTCCCACCTCAGCCTCCCAAGTAGCTAGGACCTCAGATGTGCCAATAGACTGCATTACTTTTTAAAAAACTTTCTGTAGAGATGGGATCTTACTAGGTTGCTCAGAGTGGTCTCAAACTCCTGGCATCAAGCAATCCTCCTGCCTCAGTCCCCCAAAGTGCTGGGACTACAGGTATGAGCCACCTTACCTGGCCTAATTTTTTATTTTATGTTTAATATCTTTTGTGTCTTAAGAAATCTTTCCTTACATTAAGATAAAAAATATATTGCCTTATATTTTCTTAAATTCTTTTTCATATTTAGGTCTTTTAATCCATTTAGAATTGATTTTTGTTTATGACTTGAAATAGCAATCTAATTTCATTTTCTCTTAAATGGATAGCTGTTTGTACCAGCACCATTAACAAATGGCCTAGGAGGCACAGTTTTCCCCTCCTCACTAATCTGCAAAGCAACCTCTGTCATATCCTGAAGCTCCATACATGTGTTGGTCTTTTTCTAGTGCCTCTATTCTGTTCCAGTGGTCATTTTGTCTGTCTCTGCACCAATACCACACTACCTTATTTGCTCTTACTTTATGAATAAGCCTTCATATTAGGACAAATCTCTAACTAATTCTTCAAGAGTACTTTATCCATTCTTGACCATTTTCTTTTCCATATACATTTTCGAATCAGCTTGTCAATTTCCACAAAATAACTCGGTTGAAATTGTCATGGGATCATAACCCCCCTTTGGGGGAAGACTGACATCTTCATGATATTGAATGTTCGTATTTATAAACATGGGCTATCTCTCCGTTTACTTAGGTTTTTTTTTTTTTTTTTGAGACGGAGTCTCGCTCTGTCGCCCAGGCTGGAGTGCAGTGGCCGGATCTCAGCTCACTGCAAGCTCCGCCTCCCGGGTTCACGCCATTCTCCTGCCTCAGCCTCCCGAGTAGCTGGGACTACGGGCACCACCACCACGCTCGGCTAATTTTTTGTATTTTTAGTAGAGATGGGGTTTCACCGAGTTAGCCAGGATGGTCTCCATCTCCTGACCTCGTGATCCATCCACCTCGGCCTCCCAAAGTGCTGGGATTACAGGCTACTTAGGTATTTTTAAATGTATTTCAATAGAGTTCAGTAAGTCTAGAGTTCAATAAAGTTTAAGGGATAAAGATCTTATGCATGTCTAATTAGAATCATTTCTGCATACCTTTTGGGTTTGATTGCTATTATAAAAGGTAGACACATTTTATGGTCACTTATTTCCCACTGACTCCAAGTGTTTGCTGATGGTGTATAGAAATGCAATGTATATTTGTATGCAGCCGGCACCTTGTTAAACTAATTAGTCTAGTGATATTTTATAAATATAAAATATCTTAGGTAAACAATTGCTTTATTTTCTTTATTTTAACATAGTATAATGATAATAATTCACCTGCTTATGAGTTATGAAAAAGTTAATACATGTAAACTTCTGTTAAATGTAAGCTATATATTGCTGTTACTGTCATTATTTTTAAAGTAATGGCTTTAATGTTTTTATAAAAGTTTTGCACAAACGTTATATAAACTAAAGCAAAACAGAGAAGTACAAACAGGAAACCAACAAATTGCTCATTATCCAGAAACAGTTAGTGTTTGATGAACATTATGCCAAATTTCTATGACTAGACAGAAAAACAGATTTATATATATATATATATACACACATATATATGGTAAAATTTAAAATTATATACAAGGTAAAATTATTTTTAAGTAGCATTATATTTTGCATGATTAAAATATTAAACTTTAATTGACTTTAAAAGAAGGAAAATTCTGATGAAATAGCTGACTTTAATTTCCTTACCACAAGAGATCTTAATCTGTAAATATCCTGCTTAGGTCAAGAAAAAAGATTTCAGAAATTAATAAGCAGTTGAGTCAGTAGGTTGGTTTTTTTCATTATGCTTTAATTTTTTTTTTTGAGACAGAGTTTCGCTCTTGTTGCCCAGGCCAGAGTGCACTGGCACGATCTCAGCTCACCACAACCTCCGCCTTCCGGATTCAAGCGATTCTCCTGCCTTAGCCTCCGGAGTAGCTGGGATTACAGGCATGCACCACCATGCCCGGCTAATTTTTTGTACTTTTAGTAGAGACGGGATTTCTCCATGTTGGTCAGGTTGGTTTCAAACTCCCAACCTCAGGTGATCCGCCTTCCTCAGCTTCCCAAAGTGCTGGGGTTACAGGTGTGAGTCACCACTCCCGGTCTCATTATGCTTTAATTTTTTGCAGTATGTCTTAACTCCCCACTGTAGAAAATGAGGTGAGTGGCTTCCTTACACCACTCCATTCCTCCTTTCTCAATCTACCTATTTTTGCTGCATACATTACTTTTGCTTTGCTATGTGTGCAGGCTTGGATTCTTCAAGAATAAAGGGAAGTGCAAAGGTTATTAGGGAGTAACGCTTGTGAAAGAAAAGGGCAGGGAAAGCAGTCAGCCTCTGATGCAGACCAGGAAACTCTGCCAGTCCAGTGAGAAGCTCCAGAGCAAAGACTGTCCCTCAGAGGAGACCCATGTTGGGCAGAACAGGCCAGGCCCCTCCATCACTGCCTTGTTCAGTCACTGGCTGGGAGCTGCCCTAAGAAGAACATGACTTTGGCTCAGAAGCTGAGAGTTAACAGCTGGAGGCTGTTGCCTAACCCCTCACAGCTGCATCCTGAAGCTGGGATCCCCCATTAGGTCCTGAAGGGGGGTCTGAGAGGAGCAGCTCCCTGTCTGCTGCATCCGAGTTTATAATATTTACCATCAGCAAAGCATCATTCTCCATTGTATCATTTCTGCTGTAGTTGCAAATATCTGCATTGCCCACTGACACCTCTTTACCATGGCTCACCTATACTAGAGTTTTTAAAATTTTAACTCACTTTTCCCTTAGCTGGATTTTTTGGTTCAATGTTTCCTTTGAGAAGGATTCGTAGGTTTTATGTCACTGACTTCTTTAACGTTTGAGAATGTTTGCCTTTTGTTTTCTTTTTGAAGGGTAATTTGGCAAAGTAAGAAATCGCTCTGTTGTCTTGTATCACTGAATGATTCTGTGATGTCTGAGATTAACAGATTTTTTCACCTTGTAAGTTAATTTGCTTTTTTTCTAGTTTTATGCTTAAGTAATGAACTCTTTAGCATTTATTGATGCTTAGTAAAAAAAGGGTATATCTGAAGTTTTCCTGGTATATAAGTAATCTTTCAATTGGTATATCGCCTTCTTCCTTCACTTCAGGAAAAATGTCTTGCATTATATCTTGGAATAATGTCTTCTGTTACATTTAGTGAGTTGTCTGCTTGAGGGACATTTGTTTTCCTTCTGTTTGAATGCCCTGCCTGTCTTCCATATCCATGATCTTCTCTTTAATCACTCCCATCTCTTTTTTTTCCTTCTGCATTTTCTGTGATGACCTCAGATCATAACTCCATGTCATTAATTTAGTTTCCAGGTGTCAGATCTCTTCTTGTTTGTCATTTATTTATTTGATTTATAAATTGGCTCTAAGTTAGGTTTCTTAGCTGGTCAATATTATTCTTTTATTTTATACTTGCACCTTTTGGTTTTTGTATAATTGTATTCATATATACCCATATGTAGTATACATATGTACAAATGTATACACATATACTATATGTAGATATAGATATGTACAAACATGCATGCATATCTATCTATGTATCTAATTTATCTATCTAATCTGTCTATGTATCTAGTTTATCTGTATCTGTCTATCTATCTATCTACTTTTCTATCTATCTGCCTATCTATCATCTGTCTGCCTATCTATCTATCTGTCTATCTATCTATCTATCTATCTATCTATCTATCTATCTATCTATCTATCTATCTATCTATCCAACCAGCCATTCATTCTTTGGTATGCAGCACTTACAGGGAATCTGAACCTGTGTTTTCTCCCAAACTTTATTTTTCAGCGATTTCTCTCATTCCCTTCCTCTTTGTTCCCTCTCTCCTACCTTCCCACCTTTCTTTGGGTAGTACATGTGCATTTATTGCCTTGCTATTTTTCATTCTTTTCATGATATATGGCAGAGGCAGCTCCATCTAGCCTTCCTATTTGCAGGATGCATTCTGTGATGCATTTTCTCATCTTACCGGGGGCTAATTTGTTATTCTCTCCTTGGCCTGTACTTTGAAGACTACTCTCAATCCGATATCCTACTGTCTAAGTTTGCAGGGAGTGAGGGGTAGCAGAGGTGGTCCCTGTTGGACACCTCCCTTGAGTGTTCTGTCCCAGGACCACTTCACTCAGCTGCGGGCATGTTCTCCCTTCCGTGGGCCACAGATTGTTGTTCTAACTCAGCACAGTGCCATGGTGGACTTGCCAGATAAAATACAGGATGCCCAGTTGAATTTGAATTTCAGATAAACAATGTGTAATTTTTTAAGTATAAGTATGTCCCCAAGGGGACATTTTGGCACCTTTTTATGTGCTAAATCTGGCAGCCTCGTGCCCTGGAAAATGCCAAATGTGTTTCCTTTGCTGAGTGCCCATTGTGAAGTGCAGGAACTTCTACTCCTGTGAGGTCTAACTTCACTTCTGCCCGGCTGTCCCTGCAGCCCTGCCCCACAGGCCGCCCACTGCAGGAGTTCTGGGGGAATTCTCAGCCTCCATTTCCTTCCTTAGGAAAGCTTCCAGGGGTTGACAGTGGGGTTAGGAATCACACGACCTTGTGCCAAACCAGCATCTCCTGCTTTTCCCTTGGCTGCCTTTTTCATGTTCATGGCAGGAGGTGGTTATTGCTGGTGAATTTTGCTCTTACGAATTTTTTTCCCTTGGTTGGGTCTTGGAGAAGGAGGAGGAGTCTGTGGTTCTTCTTCCTCCTGCCGTCTTCATCTGGCAGTGCTCTTCTGTAATTGTTTATTCATTCGCTGAGTACTTACTGAGTGCTTACTGTTCAACGTCTGCCGTCGAGGGAAAGTAGACGCAGCAATTATCACCTCGTGACAAGGCTGTTATAGACACTAGTGAAGGAGGTTGAATTCTGCAGTTGATTTTGGCTGCCTGGGTTCCTGTCCTGTCTTCCCGTCAGACAGAGAGCTCCTTCAAGGCAGGAATTGGGTGTCGGGCATCTTGGTCCTTGTCTGGAGGGGTGGTCAGTGTTTGTTGCGCTGACGATGGAATGAGTGAATGGGATGCCGGGTAAAAGGAGGGCTGTCTGGGCACGGTAAGCATATGAGTACCTTGATCCTCCGACTGCCAGAAACAAAGATAGAGACAGCTTGGCTCTGCCCTTAGTCACACAGTGGTTAAAGACAGGGTGTTGCTAATCACGAACTGAGCATTCCAGGTCTGGGTTAGTCTTCGTTGTCATAAATTAATGGTAAATTTGTTCAATGAATCTAGAAAATAGCTGTCAAGGCCAAGGTTTAAAAGGAGGACAACTGTCCTGGGCAGTGGAGATTCAGGATCGCTGAGACCCAGCTGTGGTTCTAAGTGGCATTTGTCGTCTGGTAGGGAAGACAGACAGGCAAGCCCACGTGGGGCAGAAGGCTCATTGTGGGACACAGGAACTGAGTGGACTGTGGGCCACATGGGAAGCCGAGGGCAGCCCAGCCGCAGCAGCGAGGCAAAGGCAGTGAATGCTGAAAAGCAGGGTCTACCTGAGAGGTCATTGAGCTGCGAAGGAGCGTGGGAGGCAGATGAGGCTGTCTGCAGACATGAGATGGCAGAGGGGCCTGCGTGCCACGTTAGGGGTTGGACTGAAGTCCAAGCGGAGTCCTGGACAGGTGGGAACACAGGTAATGGGGCCCTCCTGCTTCTGCCCCATCTAGGGAGCATGAACAGAACCGCCTGAAAGAGCCAGGCACGCTCCACTCTCCTGACAATCGCCAATCTGTTCACGGCAGCCCTCCTGTGGCAAAATCCTGACCCTCGGGACAAGGTGTTATCTCATATGTGTCTTGGAGGTCAAAGAAGGAGGAGAAGAAGCCACTTTGCCTGCACAGCACGCTGGAGGTTGGACGTCTCCGGATTATCTTAGCGACTTCTCTCAACCACAGTGTCTCTGACCTTTCTCTGTGGTGACTCAGTGGGTGTAGGTGGTTGTACTTTGCCCTTTGGGTTCTGGGTAATTCTATAATCTTCCTCCAAATTGTAATGTAGCCCACTGGAAACACAGTTTCAGAATTCTCATTTTGTGTGCACCTAAGATGGCATGATTTTCTCCGAAAGTGTGCTCCCAGAAGAAAGCCTGTGAGACTTAGCTCTCCTCCGGGCAAGGTGGGCCCAGAGAAGTCACGTGGGTATGTGTCAGACCCTCTCCCGTGTGAGTCTCAGTGAGTGGTGTCGAATGATGGGATGTCTGTTTGCAGCATGCGTTGGCACCAGTTGACAAGCATTTGATGAGGACTTCTGACCCTGGTTGCTGGGCTGGGCTATCGGGACACAGGACTGAAAGGCTTTGTTACTGATGCCCCAGGAGCTCCCAGTCTAGAAGAGAACACCAGCCAAATACATGGGAGCCAATCGTGAGGCTGTACAAGATGACACCGCCTGTGCCAGGTGTTCTGCTGTGCACGCCACACCCTGGGCCTGGGGTATGAGGTACGGTTCCTTCCTTTCAGAATCCCAGGACTCCTCACTGGAGCAGGCAGCGGACCAGACCCTTTGTTATGAGTTTGAGAGGGTTTCTTCCTGCATGGCTCACTTCCCTCTATTCTAGGGGAACCCAGAAACGACGTGCAGTGGTTGAAGAGTGTCCTCCAGAAACGTCGTGTTCACCTGGAACCTCAGAGGGTGACCTTATTTGGAAATAAGGTCTTTGCAGGTGCAATTAAAGAAAGGATCAGGGTGAGAATCTGCTGGGTTAGGGTAGGCCCTAAACCCAATGACTGGTGTCCTTATGGGAGATAGAAAAGGACACATGGAAACAGGGAGGCCGTGTAGAGATGGAGGCAGAGGCTGGAGTTCTGTTCCCACAAACCAAGGAATGCCTGAAGCACCAGAGTCTGAACGGGGCAAGGAGCCTCCTCCCCTGGGGTCATGGGAGGGGCACACTCACACACAACAAAACACATTCCCCATGTGATTCTAAATCGTTGCCTCTTTCATCTTCCAGAGGCTCAGCCAGGACTCAGGAAATGGGCAGCAGAAAGGGAAGTTGAAGGGCTGGCCTGGGCAGCAGAAGGAGGATTGGCTGGCCGGCCTGGGCAGCCCCGGCCCCTGCTAGCTCCCTCTCTAATTCTGCTCTCAGCCTTTCTGCTCTACTGCAGGGCTCTCCTCACTGCCCTCTGCCCCTGCTCACCCCGCTGTGGTCCCAATGTTTTTAGGACCAAGAGTGGTCGATGGTTATCCTGAGTTCCGAGGTAGGACAGATGACCAGCGCTTGCTCCCAGCACTCAGGTAGGGTTGCTGAAAAGCTCAGCGTAGAGCGCAGTGTCCCCTGGAACCCTCTTCCTGCACCGCGCCTCTGGAGGTGGCCTGCAGAGGGTCGCTCCGAGACTAGGGGAGTGCCATGTGGCAAGACTGGATTTTACGTCAGGAAATCTGTGCCCCATGCGCCATGCAGGTAACCACACATCATGCTCTGAGTAAGTCTCCTCAGCTGCAAATTAAGAAACAAGGTGCCTCCTGAGATTGACCTGAGAACTAAGTGAAACAAGGGATACAGAACCACTTTATAAACATAAAAGCAGTTGCTAAATGGAAGCTTTTATCACTGTCATCTAAGGAGCTGCGAATATGGATCAGGTGTGTGAGACCACACTCCAGTATCTCCAGGCCCCACATGCAAATTGTCTGCTGGACACCAGCCAAGATGTTCAGGGAGATGTCCATTGCCCCCCAGTCAACTCAGCTCTTGCAGACGAGCCTGGAAATGCAGTCTGCACCCCACCCTGCTGCTCAGGGGGACCTACTTGCCATCTCTGCTCAGGATCAGAGGAGCATCAGACCCCGGCCAGAGGCCATGGCAGCGTGGGACTGGGGAGGCTGACACCTGTCCCATGTTTATGTGGAGCGGGGGCCAGCCCACTTTCTCTGCAAGGGCCAGATGGTGAACATCGTGGGCTCTGTGGGTCTCTGTCACAGCCGACAATTCAACTCTGCCACTGTAGTGTGAACACAGCCATAGGTGATATATAAAGAAATGGATGTGGCTGTGTGCCAATAAAGCTTTATTTACAAAAACCAGGTGGTGGGTTAAATTTGGCTCTTGGGCTAGAGTTTGCTGACTTTTGTTGTAGAGGGGTTTGGGGAAAACTTTGGCTGAATTTTATTTTTTGGAGTAGTTTGATTCTTGAGATTTTCATTATCAAGCTAAGTCACCAGTATGACGCAACTCGACGCCTAGAAATGGCGACTTCTTTGATGAGTGTCTCTTCCAGGAGAGCCACCCAAGAAGGAGAATTGCATTTACTGTGTCTTTAGTGACCAAGCCTTGCTCACAGATTGAGGGAAAGCCTTCGCTGTGCCAGGAACTGGGACTTCTTTCCCGAACTGGCGTGTCCGAGTACTGCAGTGGCCTGACAGCCAGTGGTTTCTGGAAGTGAAACAGAACAGAGCTCCTGCAGAGGAATTTCTGATTCTACTTTTCCTCCAGGTCCGACAGAGCAGAGAAAGCCAGTAAACATTTGCCAGGGACATGGTGGGGCTGGCGAACCTTGTGGGCTAATTCACATTTTTATTCGGACACAGATGGCTGGGCCCCTAGGAAACCTGGATGTTGTTTCCCTGTCAGTCTGACTTCAGCAACACTCCCGTGTCACCAACTCTGTCTTTGTTCTTATTATAAAATTATTACTAATGAGAGCGGCCATTTATGAAGTCAGTTCTCTGAGCCAGGCTCTGTGCAAGGCACTTTCCATTTATCTCAGTCTTGACAGCAGCCCGGTTGAGGTAGGAGGTCTTGACCCCCTTGACAGTGAGGGGTGGAGACTTACCAGGTAACACAGGTTCTGTTCATCAAACAGCTGTTGAACGATGAGACTAGGGGTGAGACCAGGGTTGTTCACCTATGAAATCCATGCCTTCCACAGAGCCATTTCCACTGGGATCTGAGGGGTGCCTCTGGTACCACTCTATAGTGATCCCCATGGCCTGGGTTTCCACTGGGAAGACCCCAGTTCCAACCCTCCTTCATTTCTTGTCTGGGTCCTTCCCAAGCTCTGCAAGAGGATGTGCAGGGTCAGCTATGCAGAGCGCATGGTGGATCCTCATCATGGCTCGAGGCCCACATTGATGTGGACATCGCCCAGGTGCCCCGAGGTCTCCAGGGCTGATGTACCTCATGGGACCTGGTGTGCCAGCCTAGAGAGCTTTGCTCTACCCTGCTGGGCACCTGCCTCACTGCTCAATGACACCTCACTTCTCCATGGCGCCTCCCTACTCCTCACCCCAGCATCCTTCTCTCTGCGCACAGGGTTACCCCTGTGTGCTCCTTACGTGGTGCCCTTACCACACAGAGGCAGCTGTTTGTTTCCTCCCCAGCCAGACCACGAACACCCTACGTCCGGGATCTGGGTCTCTGTCTCTGGGAATCCCCCGTGCCTAGCATGGTGCCTGATGCACAGTAGGCTCTCAGCCCGTGTTTGGTGACTGCACGAACAGATGTGTGAACTTACATGAGCTGTCACGTGACATGATTTAATGTCATTCTTATAACAACTCTGAAGTGGGCAGAGTTGTCCTCCCTTATACAAGAGAAAGCAGGGCCCCTTCTGTGGGGTTGGCTGAGGACCCGATGGTGGGTCATAGACTGAAGTCATGGTACCAGTGATTGCATCCTTCCACGGAGCTTGCAGCACATCTGAGCACTGCTTTAGGTCTTGGACCCAGCAGTGTGCATCATTCTTTAACCTTTACGAGACTGTAGAAGTCTTACCTTATTCCCGTTCTATGAAGAAACCAAGGCACAGAGAAGCTGAATATTTTGCCCTGGTCCTGGATCTCCCTGAAGTTAATGCCCAAATGGGAACCCTACGCGAGGGCACTGCCTCAGCCACACAGCCCCAGGCAGTAGTGAGAATGAAGAGAAATGCCTGGTATGTGCTAGGCTGGGGCCTGGAGGCCCCTTCCCTGGCTTCTCCCAACCAGGAGCTCCTGCTTCTCAACACCTGCCAGGGACCGGGGTGCTGGCAGAGGGCGTGGCCAGTGTTGTGACCTTGGAGGTGGAGAAAGGAAACCAGTTCTGGGTGCCTTCCTCCCTAGCATCCCTGGGAGCCCTGGTCCTTCTCAGAGTGGCCGCAGGAAGCCTGGTGTGGTTCTGGATGGGGTCTTGGAGAGGGCAATGAAGGAGGAAGAAATGGCATCCTGGGGAGTCCTTTCCTGCTCCTTTAAGGCTTGTGGAGAAAGGAAATTCATGGGGTGGCCGAGGAGGAGCTGACGTAGAAAGATTGCTGGCTTCCAAGCAGGAGGCTGTGGTTCCAGACTCTCTGATTTTGTGGCCATGGGCTTGTTTCTGAACCTCTTTGAGGCACAGTAGAGTTATTGCAAATCAGGGATACAAGTACATGCCCTGCAGGTCGTCTCTGACGCATTCTGAATTCCAGACTTTGAGGATGCTTTGGTGGCGTCATTCACTGCGACTGACTAGCGGGCAGAGGTTATGATTATAATGGAGGCCTACCATGCATGGGGTGTTTCTCTTCATCCTCACCACTGCCTGGGAGGTGGCCATGGGTATTTCCATTTTACAGGTGAGGAAAACTGAGATCCCAAAACCTAAGGGGTATGCTTAAGGCCATACAGATCTAAGTGGTGGAATTGGACTCCGGGCCCAGCCACGCCATGGGCCACCTTCTCTCGGCCTGGCCACCGCTCACCCCAGTGCAGCATGTCCTGTGCCTGACTGGGCTGGCTGATTCCAAATATGCTTTGAAAAGATTTATTAGACACATCAGGAGTTTTCATCAGCTGGATTTTTTTTTTTTTCCTTTCTGGGTTGTTGTTATTTTGCATCAGGAAAAAATGAAAAGAATTTAATTCATCATTAAATGCTGGGAAGAAAGAATGCAACAAGAAAAAAACACCACTGCCAGGGAACAGCATGAAGCCAGAGGGTGAGGAGGGCGAGGCCTGACAGAGTCCACCGGGCAGGGATGCAGAAAAAGTCTTGCCATTGGTGACTGTTCCCTGGGGGCTCACGAGGGCTTCTTCACGGACCTTCTTGGCTGGCTCATGAGTTCTCTGGCCAGCTGGCCACTTGGCAAGTGTCCACAGGCAATGCTTGTTGTAAGGAAAATTAGAGGCCTCCAACTCTGAGTATAGAGGGTGCTATGGCTAGAACATTTGTGTCCCTCCAAAATTCGTGTTGAAGCTTAATCCCCAATGCAGTAGTCTAAGAGATGGGGCCTTTACAAAGTGATTGGATCCCCAGGGCTCCACTCTCACAAATGGCATCCGGGCCCTTGTGAAACGGCTCCAGGGAGCCTGATCGTCTCTTCTGCCCCTTTGTCCGTGAGGACCTGGGACAAGCGCCACCTCAGAAGCAGAGAACCGTCCCTCCAGATGCTGAATCTGCCAGTGCTTTCATCTTGGACTTCACAGTCTTCAGAATGGTGAGAAATAAATTCCAATGATTTAGAAACCACCCATCCCAAGATATTTTGTTATAGCAGCAGGAACGGATTAAGACAGGGGACCCTGTGGTCTTTGTGTGACAAAATGTTTCTGGTTCTTGACTGGGACAGCTGCTGGGCACCGAAGGCCCAGGAGGGAGGCAGGCAGTGAGGTGAGTGCTGCTCCCCACACCGGCCCTTAGGACAGAGGTAAGCAAGGGCAGTGCCTGCACCTTCCATTTTTCTTACATATAATCTAGGGTCCTAGTCCCTGCCTCAGGGAATATGCAGTAGAGAAGAGCCTGTCTCTGCATGCAGTGGTTTATACGTAAATGTGTGTCTCAGGCTGCCGTCCTCACCAGCTTGGTACCTGGGGCTGGGCCACCTAACCTTCTGAGCACATGTTGAGCTTATCTGTGAAGAAAGGAAGTTGGCTTGTCTATGGGCGTCCCACAGCCCCGTCTGGTTTTATGATTCCGTGCTCTATTCGTGCGCGTGTCATTAGATATTTGACCAAGGGGTGCAGCAGAGGGACACTGACTACTAAAAGTGTCATCACAGAGGGTTCCCCAATTCCTCCTCTGTTCTGTGTCCACCACCATCACTTCCCTCTCTTTACTGGGACATGCTTGCTGCCTTGGCGTCTGCCTCCCCACGTCCAGGAGCTCCCTGCAGGCGGGAAGCTGTGTATGGCTCCTGTGATTGTACTGAAGAATTCAGAGTCATTGTGACACTAAGGACAGCCACGCGTCCACCCAATGGCAACCGGGGCATAAAACTGCCCAGCAGGGATCAGCACAGAACATTGATGTGCACGAGGGGCCCTCGCCGTCCCGCTCGCCCTCCCGCTCGCCGTCCCGTTCGCTGTCCACGTGGAATCCAGGGCAGAGTGTGAGACGGATTTGGACAGACGCCCTGACCCTCCGTGGGCGCATGCTTAGCAGGCCCCACAGCAGTGTGGACCACTCTGCCTCCAGTGGTGATGGTAACGGTCCAGTCACAGAGACCTAGCACGGTGCCACAGGCCTCAGTTGGCTATGCATATTCATCGCATGCCTGCTGTGCCCATGGAGGCAGTGGGGAGCGGGAGGCAGGGGCTGGAGGGAAGAGGAGGGGGGATGGGCAATGGAGGGTCTGGAGAGCTACAGGAGCAGGCTCTCCATCAGCTCCCGGAGCCGGCTCTCCATCAGCTCCCGGAGCCCTTCCCACACCCGCTCCTCTTCTCCACACCTCTGCTTTCACCCTCTGAGACCGGCCTCTATCCTCCTGGCTTCCAGCAGCGGGGGGCTGCCCTGGGCTCCCTGGGCTGTGTGTGTGCAAACTCCTGTTTGCCTTTGCACTTCCCTGGGGCTTCTGGGGGTTTCTTACTCTCTAGCTTCCCTGCTGGAGCCAAGGTGCTGGATCCTGCTGGGGCTACAGCCCTCCTTTCCCAAGAGCTATGTCTTGGAGAATGAGGAGGAGTCGACAGGGAGGGGACACAAGGCACCCAGAGGGATAAGGAAACCGTGTCCTCTGTTCACCTGAGGCTGCAGACCTGGTGGGGGACCCGGTTCAAGTCAGAAACATCCGTAGGTTCAAACTCAGGAAGCCAAGACCAGGAACACCTGGAAGGGAAGTTAGTTGCCTGAAGATTTTAAAGTCTCTGTTGGAGAAAGTTTTAGCTCATTTCATGGGCGATTGAGTCCCAGCTGTTTAAAGTTACGGTGAAGTGATGTGCAGACATGATTTAGTAATCATCAAATGTTAGCTATATGCTGCAGGAAGGTATAAGGGGTGACGCTAGTTCTCCCACTCTCCTCCAGCCCCATGCCACTCACTCTCGGCTCAATTCTTCTGATGAGATTTTCCCATAGCTCTAATTAAAATATTTGTCCTGGGCGCTGATTTAGCCGTTTAAACCCATCTGTGTACCCCCCACAAAATACACAAGAAAAGACAAGACTTGGCTCAGACTCCCCCCCCACACCACCCAGCTTCTCAATCTTTGTTATTGTTTTTATGTTTAAAACTTTAAATATGTTTATGCAATTTTTACACAGTTTATATATATCATGAATTAAATTCTACAAACAAGGTCATGTTTATATAGAAGTGTAGTCTATCCTTTCTTTTTTTTTGAGTTTTTTGTTGTGGTGCAATGTACCTCACATAGGATTTACCATTTGACCCATTCTCAGTGTACAGTACAGTGGTGTTAAGTACATGTATGTCCCACCATGCATCTCCAGAACGTTTCATCTTCCCAAACTGACACTCTCTCTGTTAACATAACTTATCCTCCCCTCCCCCTGCTCCTGAGAGATACCAATTGCCCTCTGTGTCTGCAAATTTGATTTAGGTGAGGTACCTCTAGAAGGAGGAACTCTACTGGATTTGATCTGTAATCCACTCTTTCTGAAATGACCAACTTTTTTTCTTTTTTGTTGAGATGAAGTCTCACTCTGTCACCCAGACTGGAGTGTAGTGGCGTGATCTCAGCTCACTGCAACCTCCGCCTCACGGGTTCAAGCCATTCTCATGCCTCAGCCTCCTGGGTAGCTGGAATTACAGGTGCCCGCCACCATGCCCGGCTGATTTTTGTATTTTTAGTAGAGATGGGGTTTCGCCATGTTGGCCAGGCTGGTCTTGAAGTCCTGACCTCAGGTGATCCACCCGCCTCGGCCTCCCAAAGTGCTGGGATTACAGGTGTCAGCCACCGCCCCCAGCCTTGAAATGACCAACTTTCAACTGTGTGGGTGCCTACTCGCCCTGCCACATGAGATGAGGACATCAGCCATGTGCCAGGGTCACACAGCAACTCAGCTGCAATTCCGGGGGTCACGCTTGGGTTGTTCTGATTCCAAACAGCCTCCAAATCCCCCTCGTCCTGGGATCTAGGCATGATTAGGCATCAGGACTGAAGGGATAGGAGGCTCTTTGGGAAGTCCCGTCTTACAAAAGAGATACATTGCTGGCTGGGGTTTGTGTCAGAGCCCTGAGGGCTGGCAGGCACTGTCCTGCTGGCCCCAGGTAGCTCAAACGCCTCTGTGCTGTGTGAGGAGGAGAGTCTAGGATGTGGAGGGTAAGGAGCCGTTGTCTTGAAGCCTGGGCCCTGCCTCCTGGTGGCTTCCGACTCCAGGAATGTAGACAGAACTCCTGGCGGCTCGTGTGGTGCAGGCCTGTTTTTGCAGGCTGTCTCCTTGTTTATTCCACTTGTACCATTTCTCCTGGCAAAGACCTTCCCCAGCCATGGCCGGAGTCATGTTGGGACAGCTGACCCCTGAGCTCTCTTGAGCTGGCTTAGGAGCCTGGATGCCGCCCTCTGCGTTGAGTAGCAACATTCCTGGCCAGACATGAAAGGAGAGATTATAACAGCCCATTTTCTCCAGGCAGCTTATCCCGATTAAGTGGGAATCAGGCACAAGTCCCCACCCTCAAGTCCTTTCTTCTCATCCTGCCCCACCAGCCGCCTCACCCTGATGAAGTCTGACAAGACTCGGGGGGAGTCTCGGAGCACGTGGAGCTCCCGCCAGTGCCCCATATATGTGCGGGGCTGAGCCCCCCAGCACAGCCACTCGCCGGCAGCCGAGGCCCACAGTGGCACAGACAGCCAGCAACGGCACTGGTGGGACAACCGTACCTGCCCAGGGCAGCACCTGTGCTCCTTCCTCCCTGCTATTTGCCTTCTGTGGGCCCGAGGGGCTGAGCCTCGCCTGTACATGGTGTTCTCTGGTCACATCAAGACGAGGTTGCGTAATCCCCGGACTGTGCGTGGGGTGTTGGTGCCTGGGTGTGTGGCCTCGGGTGTGAGGTCAGGCTCCGCCAGGCCCTGATCCCGCCCAGCCCGCAGCAGCCCCCTCACCCTGGTGCAAGCCGGAACGGGAAGTGCCAGCCAGAAGTGGAGGCCAGGCTGATTTACGAGGATGGAGCCTTCGGGGAGCTCCGATGCGGCCTGGGAAGCTCCTATTCGTGACGCTGCCCTGGGCTGGCCGTGCCGCTCGCTGGCCTCCGCCCACACCTATTTTGAGCATTTTTAATATTTTCATAAGGACTCTGGGGCAGATGATTTATGGCTCCCTCTCCCCTTCCAACCCTTGTACAGGGCCGTGGCAAATGCATCTGGAAAGGACAGGAGAAAATACAGATGAGTGAGAAAGGCGCCAATGAGGCGATCTCGGCCACACTCACTTGAGTTAGAAGGGTCAGGGCCAGCCCCTGGAGCCCAGGGCAGAAGCCAGGCTGAGCAGCTGTCTGTGGCTCTCCAAAGCATCACAACGTTAGAAATGAACTTTGGAGCGCGCAGACCTGGCAGACGAGGCTGCTGAGGCCAACTTTGAAACAAGCAGTTCAGAGGGCAAAGCGATTTGGGCCGCGTTTGGGCCGTGCTGGCACTCCCCTGGCCTTTCCATTTGAGAGCAGTAATTCATTGTAAGATGGAAACTACTTAGAGATAACTGGAGAACACTGGCCTTTAACACACATAAACAAAGTGATTTCAAAGGAAGGGTGCTTGTTGGCCCTCCAGCCAGCCAAGGCAGAAAGCCCTGCTCCAGCTCGGAGACCTGCAGTGAGGGCCTTCCCAGTGCCTGTGGGGTGCCGGGAGCAGGGATTCTGCCTTTTGTCCTGGGGCTATATCTTGCTAGCAGTGTGCTGGGAAGGCAGGCGGGGACCTGGACCCCCACACACCCTTGAGGGCCTCCGGCCTGCAGATCCCTAACCCCGGTCCCAGGCAGTGTGGGCCTGCTTGGCAGGGTTGGTGCAGGGGAGGACGATCCATCAGGGAGGTCCACAAAACTGACCACAGTTGGGGTGGGGGTGGGGAGGGCTCTTGGGCATGAAGGATGATGGACAGCAACAGGGAGGTGAGGATGGGCCACAGGCAGAGGAGCTGCGTGCACAGTGTGGTGTGTGAGGTAGATGGGAAATCTGGGGGGGCACGAGGCAGCATCTGTGGAGGGGAGGGTGAGGAAGACAGATGCCAGGTCACAGGGATACCTGAGGCCACACTGAGGATCCAGGCCACGCCTTCAGGGCAAGGTAGCCGATGGTTAGTTTTGGTAATTGACACATATTAACTGTATATATTATATATTTATGAGATACAATGTGATGTTTTGATATATGTTTACATTGTAGAATGTTCTAACAAGCTAATCAATAATCTTTCACCTCACATACCGATGTTCTTTTGTGGTGAAAACATTTAAAATCTACTCTTTTAGCAATTCTGAAATATACAATGCATTAGTATTTATTCTAGTCACCATTCTGGGCAATAAATCACTGAAACTTACATTTCTTATCTAACTGAGATCTTGTACCCTTTGACCTTGTCCCCTTGCCCCATCTCCCAGCCCCTGGTAACCACCATTCTGCTTTCTACTTCTAGGACTCTTTTTAGACTCCACATATTAAGTGATATTTCTCAAAAGAAGACATCCAAGCAGTGAACAGATCTATGAAAAAAAAATGCTTGTCATCACAAACCCTCAGGGAAATGCAAATTAAAACCACAATGAGACATCACCTCCCCTGTTCGAATGACTTATCAAAAAGATGAAAGACAGCAAGTGCTGGTGAGGATGTGGAGGAAAGGGAACCTTGTGTGCTGTTGGTGGGAGTGGAAAGTCATACAGCCACTGGGTGTTGGGAGGAGAAAATGCAGTGATTCACTCAGCAGATACCCTCATTCATTCAGTGTTGACCAGCTGCTGTGCTCCTGGTCCTGGGTTGGGTGCCTACTAGAGGATGCAGAGACAGCATTGGAGCTAGACTGCTCTGGCACTGGCCTGGGGGCAGGGTGGGGGAGCGGGAAATGGTCATTCCTGTGAGAGGCTGGGATGGAAAGGAGAAGACAGATTGGGGATGGTAGGAGGCAGAGGGGTCAGGCTTAGAGATCACATGGGTGTGGACACGGCAGATGGGGTTGGCTGGGAGAAGTGGGTAGGGAAAGGTGGCACCAAGATAGCAAGTTCTGGTGACCAGGCAGATGGCACAGTACTTCCCAGAGATGGAGGCTGCAGGAGCTGGTGAGTGCCCCGGGCCTGGATGTGGGACACATGAGGTCATGAGGAGCAACCACAGCAGCCATCCTGTGGGAAGCTAATATGTGAGTGTTAGGAGGAGATGGGGTGCCAAAGGTCAGTGGTGTTGCGTGTGTGAGTGCAGAGCGGAGGCCACGGGAGGCCAAGGCAGTGGTCAGGATGCGAGGGGTGGAGCAAGCACCGCGGGCCTGGTGGAGGGACCTGAGGGGCGGACGTTGCCATCTCACTGGCAGGTCAGGGAGAAGGTGGCCGGTGGCAAGGGCGTGCCCTCGGGTTATAAGGAGAGTTCCTGTCCAGACTCTGGACATGTGTGGTTGGGAGACTTTGGGTAGCTTTTCTGAGCCTCAGAACATCCCTAAGTTAGATGGGGGTGATGATGCCTCCCTTACAGGGTGTGAGGGATTAATGGGTCAACCTTGGTGCTGACATGCATAGAGTGTGCAGTGAGACCCCAACCTCAGTGATGCCTCTGCCCCAGATGCAGCTGAAGGTTAGCACCCACCGACTGTAACATCATAAGGGGGCAGGACACACCCAGATATTTAGGACAAACCAGAAATCCTGGTTGGATGCCTCTTTCTATGTGTGTGAACACATTCTGGCTGGGACAGGGCGAGGGGCCTCTCAGAGCAACGGAAGGGGCGGCTGCGAGGGGAAGGCCTTGCTTGCTGGGTATGCCCTATGGGTGGGCGTGAACTCTGTGGCCCAAAGGCCAGAGCCCCTTTTGGAGTAGCCCCTTTTGTAACGGTAAAGGGTTTTAGAAGGGATTCATCGATGTGACGGTGGCTGAGGTTCATCTGAAAAAGCTCCCTGAGGAACCAAAGCCCAAGACTCACTGGATAGGAGGTGTGTTTGGTGCAAACCAGGTTGCAGAGAACATGGCATCAGGTCCCAGTTTCCAGTCGCCAGGCCAGCCCATGATTAGACAGCCTCAGGTGGAGGGAACATAGCTTCTGTGTCCCTGCCTGAATGAACGGTGGTATGGGAGTGGAATTCGAGATGCCCTGGGAAACACGGAGAAACGCTGGAAGTGGGTGGGCAGGAACAGTCTTGGAGCACTGTGTGGACCTAGTCACAGACAAGCCCGGCTCACATCGTGCCTCATTCTGCTTATCTGTGTTGGCTGACCGCCTCAAGGCCAGCAAGGTATCAGGGCCTACAAGTTTCCAACAGCTTTGCAGGCTCTGGAGGACAGCAGAAAGGTCACTGTCCACAAGCAGGCACAGCCACCGTGGAGAGGGGACACAGGTGTAAGGGACATATGCCTAGGTGGTTCAGGAGTACCACGGTTAGTCCAACCCCGCCACCCTACAGAGGAGGAAAACATGCTGAGGAGACTTTCAGGGACTTGTTTATGCCCCAGTTAATGATCTTCTCAACTTGGCATCCCCTGGTACAAGGTTTCCAGAAATGTCATCCTTCAGATGGGATATGGGAATGGCCAGGTCCTGACTGCTCAAGGTTTGTCAAAGATTTCCAGGCCCACGTTGAAGACAGCAGAGGGGCAGTGTTACCAGTGTTACTTGTGGTTAGACATCTGGTCAGCACTTTCTCTGCCATTAGAAATGTCATCTCCAACTCCCACAAATGTTGCCTCACCGTCAACCGGGGTGACGTCAGGTGGTTGCCTCTGCTCTGCTCTGGGGTCAGGATTTCATTTCTGCTTTTTTAACAGGTGTAAGTCTGGGTTGTTAACAGGCGTGGCCCAGGAACCCAAGGACATCTGTTGGCACCACGGCTGCCTGCACACAGGACGCAAACTTCAGACGCCGTGTCTTTCCCCATCCACTCCTGCTACCCAGCCACGAAGCCCGGCCAGCTCTATTTCCTGGGCCTCTGGGTGATTTCTGACCCTAATCCACCTCTTTGGGGAGGTTTATTAATTACTGTACTGGGGACAGCTCCGTGCCAAGAAGTTCAAAGCATCTTCCAACCTTGACCCATTAATCCCTTTAGCATCCCAGGGAGAGCGGAAGGCAATGGCTGAGTCCTGTGATTCCCATCGCCCGCCGTTGCACACACGGTGGGGGATGGAGGCGGGGGAACTTCAGCAAGGAGAGCTTGGCCTGCACGTCCTCGGTGAGTCAACAGCAGGCCTGGAAAAGAAGTTGAGTTTCCCGACTGAGGCCAAGGGCCTCACTGCCAGCACAGGCTTCCTTCCTTACAAAACAGTTGTCATCCACGCCTCTCAAGATGTACCCGTCCCTCAGCACCCCATCCCCCAGCACAGGCCGCCTCAGTATCTTAGTGCCAGCAGCACTACCGCTGTTTACATTGAGCTCTGGAGAGCAGCATGTTATCATCGGGAGCAGCCAAACAGGGCCCTCTCCCTTCTCTGAGTATCCTCTGCAGAAAACACCCTCCCCCACAAAAGGGTTTGGTCTTGGAGCAGAGGCCACATCCGTCACCTGTTCAGGGAGCACCACAGCTGTGCGGTCCCCGAGGGGGCTACCTACCAGGGCAGGGCGGCTCCCCGGGGTGCTCGGAGGACCCCCAGCCAGAGGCAGCTGGATAAGGAAGAAACAAGATGTTCTTTCTCCTGCGTGTATTTGCCCTGTACTCTTCAGATTCGACATTGTTTTTAATTTTCAGCCTAATTTTAGTCCAAGAACTTGGTGAGGCTGGAGAAGAGTCTTAAAACCTTTTTTTTTTTTTTTGTAAACAAGTGTACTTTTCTGGCCAGATGTTTCTTTTTTCCTGGTCTTACGGGGCTGCGCCATTGAGCTGTCTGGCTGAAACTGAATAAATCTTTGTTTTATGGCTTCTTTGGTCCTTTACAACTAAGAGCCTCAGGAAGGAATCGGATATTTTAATCCTCCTGGTCTTAGCCTTGAATGACCTCGCAAATGCACCATTAGCTAAGAAATCTTAGAAATATTTTTGTGGCTGACCTGAAAGCACATTAGCAAAGTCCCAGGCCCTAACCCTGGGATAGTTAATCACCCCTGGGACGGAATGACCAGGCAGAGGCTGTCCCAGCAGGGTGCCACAAAGAGTTGAAAACATTTCTTTTTCATGAGCGGTATGTCTTGCATGATTAGGTGCTTCTTAGCAGTGACCAAGACCACAGTTACCTTCTGTCTCCAGCTGGATATCCTGTTTAAAATCTGACCCTGCATTTAAACGTGTGCAAAATGGGTCCTCAGTGCACCCTCCTGAGGTTGCTCGGACGGGTTCCTCCAGGAAGTGTGCTGGGGTGTGGGCTGACACAGCAGTAAGTCGCAGCTTGAGGTATGGTGAGATGCGTTCATGGTTTAGGGAAAGCAGAGGCTTATTCCAGCTATTTTCACTTCTAAAAGGGTCCTGGCAGAAGGACAGGCTTGTAAAATCTGCTGTGAGTGATACAGCTCCGGCCAACTGTGGAGCCCTCCAAGTGCTGGGGAGAGCAGGCAAGAAACCGGGCCTGGTTCTTGGACAGGTTTTCATGTCCTAGGAGGAAGAACAGTTATTGCTTAATCTTGAAAATTAGGCTTTAGACCCTCAGTGTCACAGCAGACCACAGGGCTGGCAAAGTTACAGATGAGGCAGGGCCCCGCTGCTCCTCCTGATTCCTCTGCCTCAGGGGCCTCCCTCCATGGCCCCAATCCTACTCCACGGCTGCAGCATCCCATGCTCCGATGTCTTAGAACTTTGAGCAGAATGTCCCGTCTCTTGTTCTCTTCTCTGTGGAACTGTCTTTCCCTGGCCCCCTCAAATGGGCTTGGGGCCATTGCCTTCCCTGTCATCCTTCCCTTTCCCTCCTCACTCACCATCCTTCCTCCCTCTCACGTCTAATCAGTCTTCAAACTGTGTCAGTTCTACCTCTGTCGTCTCATCACCATCCCTGCTCGAGTCTCTGTTACCTGGGCCACGTCCACAGCCCCCTAACGGCTTGTTTCTGCCTCTGATCTCTCTGAACCGCCTCTGCCTGCATGTGCTGCTGTTGACTCTTCCCAAGCTCAGCCCTGGCCGTGGCATGCTGTGTTCTTCCAGGAATCCCTGCTACCCCGGCGTCCAGTCCCTATGCCCCCCCTCACAGGCTCAGGCCCCTCACCATGCAGCCCCAACTCACCTTTCTGGACAAGAACTGTGTACCTTCTGACCACTCTGGATAGAGGCTCTTGCTGCTCCTGTATCTTTGCCTGCTTGATTTCTCCCGCCTGCATGGAGCCCCCTGCCACTCCCAACCCAGGTGAATGTCCAGAGGCCTTGCTGTTAGCTGCTGAGAGGAGGAGGTACTGGACCCAGATAGAAGAAAGTGTGGGAGGCCTATTTAGTTCTGAAACAAAAAGAAATCTGGAACCACACCAAACACCAGGGAAGATATTTTGCTGTGGCTCCTTTAACGCAGTTGTTTAGACACGAGGACATTTTGGTAAGTCATCATATGTTCAGCTATATTGTGCCATTAAGTGTCATGTGACATGGGCACCCTGACCTCCCTGCATCTCACCCCACTTTTGGGCTCACCCCAGACGTGAGAAGGGTGGTGGGACACAGGGATAAAGTGGAGGTTAATCAGGCTTCAGAGAACCGGGCACCTGGAGCTTAGCATGCAATTCCCTGGAGCACGGCCGCAGCTTCTCTGCAGCCCCTCCCCTCAGGAAGTGGAGTCCGTTTCCTCCACCCTGGAATCCGATGGGTCTGTGACTGGTTCTGATCAATAGAATGAGGCTGGGGTATTTCGAGCCCAGGTCTCCAGGTGCCTTTCAGCTTCTCCATCTAGCTGCTCTGTGGATGCAGGCTAGCTTCAGCGGGGGATGAGAGACCACGTGGAGCAGAGACCAGCCCTCCCAGCTGCTCTGTGGATGTGGGCTAGCTTCACTGGGGGATGAGAGAACATGTGGAGCAGATATCAGACCTCTTAGCTGAGGCTTCCCAGCCAAATGCCAGCATAAGAGGGAGGGTCTAATCTATCATTCAGCAGCCATTGGCCCACCAACAGACCACAGATATTTGAGAGCACCCAGTGGAGATCAGCCAGGCTAGCCCAGACCAGAACAGTCCAGCTGACCCACACAATTGTGGGCTTCATAAAGTGGACATCATTTTAAGCTGCTGGATGTTGAAGAGGTTTGTTAAGCAGCAAAGCTAATGATAGCAGTGCCACTGGTCATCTGAAGGCAGGTCTGTGCTCATTCCGTGTGAATTGGCCTACAGTGGTGTCATCTCTGTTGAGGATGGTCTGATCTCTCCTGTAGTATTCCAGGGATCCTGCTCATTGACTTATAATCAAGATATGGAATTGGCTGCTTAATGGAAATTAGTATGGTGTCCATTTGATCTCTGCCCTTTTTTGGCGGTAAAGTACAAATGACATATTTTTACCATTTTAGCTTTTTTAAAACGCACAATTCAGTGGCATGAGGTACATTCATGATGCCACACAATCATTGCCACTATTTCGTTCCAGAACATTTTCGTCAAACCAAATGTTTCATCAAACCTCCTGTTCATAGGCATGAGTCCACGGAAGGATGCCCTCCACAATGTCCTGAAGGCGGTGGGGGTGGGGAGAGTGGTCTGCACCCGCTCCCTGGCTCTCCAGCCTGGGGCTTCTCATGCAGCTTCCTGGCTTCCCCTCTGGATAAAGCAGAAAAGCCCCTTACAGGCTTGGAAAAAGGCTGACTATGGATTGGTCCTCACCCCTCATGAAACTGGAAAGGAAACCCCGTAGCCATTAAGCAGCCACTCCCAGTATTCTCTACAGCCCCCACCCCATCCCAGCCCCCGGCAACTAGAAATCTACTTTCTATCTCTATAGATTTGCCTGTTCTGGATGTTTCTTTCTTTCCTTTTTTTTTTTTTTCTTTTTTTGAGATAATCTCACTCCATCACCCAGACTGGAGTGTGGTGGCATGATCTCAGGTCACTGCAGCCTCCACTTCTGGGGTTCAAGCCATTCTCTTGCCTCAGCCTCCGAAGTAGCTGGGATTGCAGGTGTGCACCACCACACCCAGCTAATTTTTGTATTTTTAGTAGAGACAGCGATCACCGTGTTGAACTCCTGGCCTCAAGTTATCCATGCGCCTCAGCCTTCCGAAGTTCTGGGATTACAGGTGTGAGCCATTGCACCTGGCCTGGATGTTCCTTGTAAAGGGAATCATCTGAAATGTGGTCTTTTGTGCCCGGTTTCTTTCATTTACTCACATTCATCAAAGCTCCCTCCTGGCATGTGCATCAGTGCCTCACTCCTTTTTATGGCTGTACCTTCCTAGGGCCCCTGTGCCTTCCTGGCTGCTTGTATCTGTCAGCTGTATTGGGTTGTGTGTGTGCTGATGGCTGTGCCGTGCTAGGTGCCTCTCTGGGTGTCTCACCTGGTTCACCTCTTTCACTCCTCACAGTCACTGATGAGCTCACTGTTGTTCCCATTTGCATTTGACAGGTGAGAGAACTGAGGAACAGAGTTTCAATACTTGACCCAATGCCATGCAGCTGGCACAAGGTAGCTCAAAGATTCCAGTTGAGGGAGTTTCATTCTGGTGCAGAGCTGTCCTGTTGGCTCCTGGATCATGAAGGACATGAGGAGACTCTCTCTCTGGACCCTGTCATTCTCAGCTTCACGCTGCCTGGGAAAAAAAGCCATTGAACTGGTAGCAGTCCATTACATCCACAACACAGTTGTGTTATTTATTGTAAGATATTTATCATTTTTTGATGATAAAAATAATACCCACTTATAAGAATCTAGACAAATCACATGTTAAGAAAAGAGAGAGCTACTGATAAAAAACAAAAAAGAAAAGATGTAGAAAAGGGAACTGGAAAAGTGAAATAAATATGGAAAATACAGGGGAACATCTATGGTAACATAACTGTGGGGGTAAATGGGTTGAAATGTCCAGGAGACCTGGATGAACATTAACTGGTAAAATAATAGACATTAAAAAAAATTGACAAGGCCATTTTGACATAGAAGCATCAAAAACTTTCTGGTATCAGAACAGCCCTGTTAAGAGTCACTGGGTTAAAATGGACACACTGGATGCCCAGAGAAAGGAGGGTAATATTAACGGGAGCTGTCTTCCAACTTCTGCAGGGCTTGAAAAGAGGAAAATTGCACCAAATGATATGTCAGGAATCTGAATCCCAGGCACCTTGCTCAATGCTTTTACAGGTAATATCCCATGAACTCTCCCCAGCCTCTCTCTAGGTTGGTGCTGGCACCTCCAGCACATAGGCATGGGCCCATGGTGCGATGCCCTCCCCAATGTCTTGGAGGCGCAGATCTGCACCCATCCCTGGCTCTCCGGCCTTCCACTCTTCCTGCAGCTTTGTGGCTTCCTCTCAGGTGAAACAAGTAAGCCCCTTATATCCCTGCTGAGCTGGGGAAAAGACTGAGTACGGATCGGTCCTCACCTCTCATGAGAAGTCCAAAACAGTTCAAAGATCACGTTCTACTCATGATCTCCTCCATGTTCACATTACTTGCTGGTCAATGAATGTTAGCATCTTGTCTCCACCTTCTTGTTGCTTTTGAAACATAATGTTCCCTTGTCCAACCCTGTGAAATGCCTTCCTTGACCAGCCCACGCTCTGGTTGCTGTCAATTTATTACTACTTCTCCTTTGCTCCCCAATGATTAAGATGGGCTCATGAAATCTATGCACATGTGAAAACAAGAATAGATCAAGAAAGCAAGGCACACGGAGGCAAGGGTGCTTCCCAAGGAGCCCAGGAGAAGTCTGAGCACAGGGAGAAGAACTGCCTGGGCCTCACAGCTGCTGGGGTGAGTGCTCAGCACACTGAGCCCAAAGAGGGCTGTGTCCACTCACAGAACAGTCACGGGTTTTCCTTTATTTGTTCTCCATTGGCACTGAGGTTTCTTCTCTAAGCCACTGACCAGGAAGGCTGGGGTGGATCCAGGCCACACAGGCCATGGCTCCACTGATGCAGCAGCATCCCTGACAGGCTGTTTGGCTGAAGGACACACACATGGTTATGGCTGTGGTGACTCTAAATGATTACTTCATATCACGGGACACAGCCAGGGCTCTCTGCAAGGACACAGCAATTCACAGAGCACCAAAGAAGCCAAGAGAATTAGGGGTGGAAGTAGGGAAAGGCCCTTCACCTGGGGATGGTGGAAGGTACAGGAAGAAGGCCTAGAGAAAGCCCCAGGGAGGGGCACCATGCCTTGTGCAGCCATCAGCGCACTCATCAAACATAGGGCCCATTGGGTTTCCTTGAAAATGGATGATGTAAGTGTATGTTTTAAATATCTCTCTTTTTCCTTTTTTAATAAAAATAATTATCATAGAGCAGGTGGAACTTATGGCCAAACATATTGCCATGCATTTTCTAAAAATAGAATAATTGTCATTATAAAACAAGAACATAAAGCAGAGATGCAGCTCAGGGAAGGTATGGCAAGAGAGAAGGAAATGAGGCATTCTCAAACTGGCAGAACTCAGGAAGATGTGAAAGGGAAACGTACAATCATTTGCAGATATAAAGAAGAATGGACACTGTCAAGAACATAGCATGTACATAGAGGACAGGATTGTGAAGAAAGTGAACAAAAGAAAATGGAAGTAAAGAGACATTGAAAGGGACTTGAGTATGGGAAGGCAGTAAAAAGGATCCCAAATATTTTTACTTGATAAGTCTGAAGGATAAAAGAACTAAGATCATGAATGAAAAAATTTTAAATTAAAATTATAACTTAAGAAACATTTCTGGAAATAAAAAGAAGACTTGAACCTATAGATTGAAAAAAAATATTGTGCCCCAGAGAAACTGCATACAGAGGTCAACACTAAGGCATTTCTGATGAAAGTCAATAAAACCTGATCCCTTTCCCTTGACTCTCTTTTTATCTTTGAAATTTGACTTGAGTCTTCTTCCCAGCTAGAAGAGAGAGGAGCTGGCCTATGATGTACTCAAGAAAGTTGTTTTGTGCCTAACTGTATTACGCCATTCATACACTGCTATAAAGAAATACCTGAGGTTGGGTAATTTATAAATAAAAAAGGTTTAACTGGCTCACTATTGTGCAGGCTTTACAGGAAGCGTAGCGGCATCTGCTTCTGGGCAGACCTCAGGAAGCCTCCATTCACAGCAGAAGGCAAAGGGGGAATAGGCACGTCACAGCAAGAACAGAGCAAGAGAGAGAGTTGGGGGAAGGTGCCATACACGTTTAAACAGATCTCATGTGAACCCAGAGCCAGAACTCACTTATCACCAAGGGGAGGGCACAAACCATTCATGACAGATCTGTCCCTGTGACCCAAATACCTTCCACCAACCTCCACCCCAAACACTGGGGATGACATTCCAACATGAGATTTGGGTGGGGACAAATATGCAAGCAATGTCACTAACCAAACTGACGTGCAAATGTAAAGGCAACAGACACCTTTGAATATGTAAGAATTCAGGAAATATAGTTTATTTGAGCCTGTCTTGAAGAAACTGGTAGCCAAAGAATTTTAGCCAACCAAGCGACGAAAGAGGAGAATTAACTCGGAGCATTGAATCCATGTAACTCTAGGGTTAAGATATAAGGTGGGCTGGGCATGGTGGCTCACACCATAATCTCAGTACTCTGGGAGGCTGAGGCAGGTGGATTGGTTGAGCCCAGGAGTTTAAGACCAGCCTGGGGAACATGGGGAAACCTCATCTCTACAAAAAAAAAACACAGAAATTAGCCAGGTGTGGTGGCAGGCGCCTGTAATCCCAGCTACTTGGGAGGCTGAGGTGGGAGTATGAGGTGGGAGGATCACCTGAACCCAGGAGGGTTTGGTGATCAAAGGTTCGATGATCAAAAATGCCATGAGTCATGATTGCACCACCGCACTCCTGCCTGGGTGACAGAGTGAGACTGTGTCAAAAAAAAAAAGACATAAGGCGATGAAAATGTTCCAGGAGAGAGAGCGTGAATAGTGAGGGGGAGAAGAGCGAATGGCTGGAGAACACCGTGCGGGGGATGTGGGATGGCTCTGGAGCACAGGTGGAACTGCCTTCAGGTTGGGCATGAAACATTTCTCACTAGCCGTGGGAATGAGGGCTGAGTGTGTGGGTGCAGATGCCGGCATGCGGCTGGATGTGAGGATAGACACTTGGGAGAGTTCTCTGCTGGCTGCTGCTATTTCTCAGCAAAGTCTCAGCTGAGAGTGAGGATGGGAGAAGAGGGCTTGGGACATTGGAGGAGAAAGGGGAAGATATGAAATGGCCATTTGTGTAGCAGTGTCTAATTTACTGTGTGATCATCTATTATGGTAATTATTTCTGAAATTATATTTTTCATCTCTCCAGGTTCCCGGGTTCTCCTTGGTATGTTTTCTTTCTTTCTTTTTAGAGATGAGGTCTCACTGTGTTGCCCAGGATGGTCTTGAACTCCTGGGCTCTAGTGATCCTCCCAGCTCGGCCTTCCAAAGTGTTGGGATCACAGGCATGAGCCACTGCGCCAGGTTTTCTTGGTACATTTTCAGCTCTGCATGCTAGTTCTTTATATGGGCTCTTGGCCTGCCTTTAGAAATCCAGCCATGTTTTCTTTAAATATCACTATCCTATCTTCTGTTTCTGCTACTTCTGGTGTCTTAAGTCCTTAGGGGCTAAGTCTTTTTGCCATTTCTACTTGATTCTCACCCGTGCGGCCACCTCTTCTGTGCTTGGTGACCTTCATAAATCAGTATCTGCTTCTTTGGGGTACGTGAGAATTCTGATAGCCCAGACTGGGAAGGTTTTTTCTCTAAGAGCAGCCAACTCCCTGTCTTCAAGGGTCCTGATGCTGCAGGGGCCCCAGGGCCAACCCCCACCTGCTGCTGGCCAGCTCCCTGTCAGGGCATGCTCCCGTGGCTCGCGTCTTCAGGGAGGCCTCACCCTTCCCACTTGCCTGTAGCTCTAGGCTGGTTCTGGTCTGGTTCAGTCCAGTTCTCTTCTAATTGGGTGTGTGTTTTGGGGTTGGGGCCAGGGGTAGAGAGTTGATCTTTAGGAATTTCCTTACTTCCTGTGAGTCCAGCAATGTGTTTTCTTTTTGTCAATCCAGAAGCTGGTTGTCTCTCAGAGTCTTACAGAGATGAAGGAGAAAGCTTTGTTTTTACTTTAAATCCATTGGTACATTTTGAAACTTGTACCATGGTTCTCTATCAGCCATCCTATCAAGATGAGAAACTAAAATGCACTAGACACATGGTGAAATATAGCAATGGCGCACACGAGTCAGCACACAAAACACTAAGTGATACTTTTGGCTCTGACTCTGAGCAAGCTCCTGGCTGGCCATTCTGTGCCCCCAGCCCCCTCCCCCACCCATCACACTACATGGTTTTTTTTTTTTGAGACAGAGTCTCGCTCTGTCGCCCAGGCTGGAGTGCAGCGGCGCGATCTCGGCTCACTGCAAGCTCCGCCTCCCGGGGGGTTTACACCATTCTCCTGCCTCAGCCTCCCGAGTAGCTGGGACTACAGGCGCCCGCCATCTCGCCCGGCTAGTTTTTTGTATTTTTTAGTAGAGACGGGGTTTCACCGTGTACACCAGGATGGTCTCGATCTCCTGACCTCGTGATCCGCCCGTCTCGGCCTCCCAAAGTGCTGGGATTACAGGCTTGAGCCACCGCGCCCGGCCCACACTACATGTTTTATGCAGCAACCTCACCCTTTACTTCCGTCCCTTTACTCACATTGATTCCTTTTCCTAGAATAGACTTTCTCCTGGTCCCTGCCTTGTCTGGGGCCACCCACTCCATAAAACCATAGCTTAGCTCACGTCCTCCTGCAGCCTGTCCTTCTCGCCCCACGCCTTGCCCTCACTGGCCCTGCCCTCTGAGTGTCTCTAGACCAGGACTTCTCTCTTTTCCCCTGTCTCCTGCAGCACCTGGGGGCTACTGCGTCTGGGCTGAGCAACACCTTCCCCTTACCTTCTCCAAGTGATGCAGGACCCAGCCAAGGGAGGACACACATTTTGTTGGGAGAAATGAATGAATGTGGGGTAACTTCAGGGCCCCCCCATTCCTTTTCAGTCTTAGCCATCTAAGATGCTTTCTGGTGCTTCTGAAACAACTGCCTGCAAAAGCAAAACATGGAACGCAGAGAGGAGTGTGTTCTGGAACTTGTCAGGCCCAGGACACCCGAGTTACTGGCATCAGGAAGGGCGTTGGCTGGAGGTGCAAGTGGACTCCCATGAGGGTCCTCTTGGCGGTGCTGTTCTGGGAACTCATGGGAATGTGGGGGAGAGAAAGAATGTTCAATGAAGAATGAACTGTGGTTTTTGGGGGCAGAGTCAGACGGAGTTGCACTCCGCCTTTCTGGAACCCACAGAGGGGCCTCCATCCAAAGGGGAAGATGCTACGTGAGTCAGCTCAACTCTGGTCAAAAGCTGGAACCCATTGACCTGGATTTTTATCTATTTTCTGGCGTCTTGGGGAACAAACAAGGGATCATTACAGCTCTATCTAACTCCTTGCCTCACCTTATGAAGGCTGGTGCTGGCCTAGTCTCTTCCACAGCTTCCCCTTGCAATTCTTGGGAAGGCCAAAGATCCCGGTGCACGCCAGAACTAGACAGAGGGAATGCACAAAGGGCTCCTTTAGAGACACAAATGGTTCACTTCTCTGTCCCTTTTTTTTCTGAGCAGCAGGAGGGTGGCATCTGGGATGGATGGAGATCATGCTTCCTGGCTCCTGGCTTTCTATCATCTTAGCTTTTTCTGCATCTTCCAAAAGGAAGCCTTGTTCAAGCCCTTGTTGGAGACCTATCCCTATCCTTGTATTTACCGAGTCCTGTATTTGCTGAGCACCTTTCTGGGGCCAGGCGTGGTACTGTGCACTAAGCCTAAAAGATCAAGCTTCCCAAAGCATCCCAGGAGTGACCCATGGATGAACAGTCACTCATCTCAGACCAGGCTGATAGTGAGTACCAGGCAGGCAGGTGTCTCAGACCCAGCTGCAGGATCCAAGAAAGATGTCCAGGGGGAGCTGACTTTTGGGCTAAGTTTCTTCAAATCAACAGCAGTTAGCTGAGCAAACAGTGGCAGCCAGGCAGGGCAGGCAGTGTGGGTGGGGGAGCTTGTATTAGCCCAAGTCCTTTTTAGCTTCCTGTAGAGTAGGCAAGGCCTGGATCCTTTAAGACCCACAAATATGCCATGCTGACCCCAGCAACAGGCCTAAAAAGCTGGTTTTCTACTCCAAGAGTATTTTTTAATATGAAAATGGCCATGGTATCACCTATTTGATAGGGTTATACATGAAGTTTTATAGTTCATGTTTTGTAGCTTTACTGCAGTATAATTGGCTTTAACAGTAAGCTGTACATATTTAAAGTGTATAATTGTGTAAGTTTTAACAATGTCCGTGAAACCATCACCCGGATCAAATGATGAACATAACCAACTCCCCTCAAAGCTTCCTTGAGCTCCTTTGAAATCTATCCCTCCATCCACCCCCATCCTCACATAAACACTGATCCGCATCCTGTCATTATAGTTTTTATTTTCCAGAATTGCATGCAAATGGAATTATATAGTAAATATTTTTTGTCTGACTTCTTTCACATGGCATATTTATTTTGATATTCTTCTATGCTATTGATGGCAGCTGGACTCTCCCTGCTCCTGGCACTTGCTCTGATTTCAGAGCAAAGTTGAAGCCAAGCCCAGGCACTGTCACAACCCAGTTAGGAGCACGCATGCTTGGGGTTGCACTGACATGCTAGTCCCCTGCCACCACAGCCCCCTCTGGACTTGGGCACTGATGAGCATGGGAGGGAGGCCAGTGGGGGCCTGAGGGTGGCTTGGCCTGGGCCTGCAGGTGCCCCTTGGCACAAACAGCCTGGGTACCATGAATGACATGTAGATGGCAGCAGGAGGCAGACAAGCTTCTGGGTGGAAAAGGGTGGGTCCCTGGTGAAACCCCACCTTCAAGCCAGGGATCATCTGAAGCATGGGGGCTGGGCTGTCAGTTCCTGGTGGAGTCCACAGCTTGGAGTGAGAACTTGTGGTGCTTTTTCCACGCCCACTCATGGCTGCCCATGAACCAATCAGCACACACTTCCTCTCTTCTGAAGCCCATAAAAACCTCAGACTCAGCCAGACTCAAGCAGACGTTGGGACAACCTGACTGCAGAAAGGAGCTACCCACTTTAGGTCTTCTGAGAGCTGTACTGTTACTCAATGAAGCACCTCTTTGCCTTGTTCACCCTCTGGTTGTCTGCATACCTCATTCTTCCCAGACATGAGACAAGACCTTGGGGCCTGCTGAATGGTGGGACTGAAAGAGCTGTAACACAAACAGGGCTAAAGCACATCCTCTCCTCTTGCCACATTGTGAGCGATGAGGAATGAAGAGCTATGGCCCTTCAGGGAGCCCAGACCTAGGGGCTGTGACACCCTCTTTGGGGCTCTGTGGCTTCTGGCATCTCCAAGCTTCTGGGCACCACCATGTACCCCTCATCCAGATGTGGGTGTCCATAGTGGAAGCTGCTTGTGGTGCATCTGATCCAGCTGCAGGCTTGCATGGAGCCAGTGCCTGTGCCAGAGCCTGGAGCTGTCTGCCCTGCTGCAGCATCTAACATGTCTGGCTGTGTGCAGTGACTAGATCTGCCTATGCTCACTCACACACCCCTTGCTGCTCCACACCTGGCTACCTCTTGGCAGGCATGGGATCCAGGCTGTTAGCACAAGCTGAGCATAGCATGCCAGGCCGAGTGGGCAGAATGAGCTCAGTGGGCCTGAGCAAAACCCAGACCAAGGTGCCGCAGACTACAGAGGCTTCTGGTTGGAAAAGTGATACCCTGAGGATCCTGTGACACTATCATGCATATGTTCATTCCTTTTCTTTCCATTGTTAAGTAGTCTTCCATTATATGGATATACTGCAATTTGTTTATCTGTTCACCTGTTGATGGACATTTGTTGGTTCCAGAGTCTCACTATTACAAAAAAAGTTGTTATATTTGTGAGCAAATCTTTATGTGGCCATATGCTTTCATTTTTCTAGAGTACATACCTAGAAGTGAAATGACTATATCATATGATAGGTGTTTGTTTAAATTTTTAAGTAACTGCCAAACCATTTTCTAAAGTGGCTTATTCATTTTATAATCCCACCAGTAGTATATGAAAATTTTAGAAGCTCCACATCCTCTTCAGCACTTAATAGGCCAGGCACAGTGGCTCATGTCTGTAATCTCAGCACTTTGGGAGGCCAAGGTGGGCAGATCTCTTGAGGTCAGAAGTTTGAGACCAGCCTGGCCAAAATGGTGAAATCCTATCTCTACTGAAAATACAAAAATTATCCAGGTGTGGTGGTGGGTGCCTGTAATCCCAGCAACTCAGGAGACTGAGGCAGGAGAAATACTTGAACCTGGGAGGTGGAGGTTGCAGTGAGCTAAAATCATGCCATTGCACTCCAGTCTGGGCAACAGAGTAAGACTTCATCTCAAAAAAAAAAGAAAGAAAGAAAGAAAAGAAAAGAAACCCTTAATATAATCCGTCTGATTTAGCCAATCTAGTGGATGTATCTCATTGTGGTTTTCTTTTGCATTTCCATAATAACTAATAATGCTGAATATCTTTTAATGTGCTTGCTTGCCATCTTTTTTGATAAAGTATGTAACTAAATATTTTGCTCATTTTTAATTGGATCACTGAACTGTAAGAGTTCTTTTTACATTCTAGATTCAAGTTCATTGCTGGATATATGCTTTTTGGATATTTTCCCCCTATATTTGAAATATCTTTTAATTTTATAGGTCTATTTTGAAGTTTGTTTTTAATGCAAAAAGTATCCAATTTATTTATTTTTTTCTTTTACATTTCATGCCTTGTGTGGTATTTAAGAAATATTTACCAAACCAAGATCACTAGAATTTCCTCTAGAAGTTTTGTAGTTTTAGTTTTTATAATTAGGATTATGCTCCATCTTGAGTTAATTTTTCATGTGGTATGAAATATTGAAGCTCATTTTTTTAACTTTGTATATGGTTATTCAATTTTCCTAGCATTATTTATTTAAAATATTATTCTTTCCTCATTGGTTTACCTGGAAACTTTTGGTGGAAATCAATTGGCTATATATGTCTGGGTCCCTTTTGGGCCTTTGTTCTGTTGCATTGTTCTGTATGTCTATATTTACATCAATACTATAGTTGTCTTAACTATCGTGTCTTTGTAATAAGTCTTAAAATCAGATGGTTTAAGTTGTCCGACTTTATCCTTTTTAAAAAAGGTTTCATTGTGTGTCTCTTCCAGGTGCATTTTAATATAAATTTAGAAATTTGTTCATCAAATTTTATAATAGGCCTATAGAAATTTTGATTGGGATAATATTGAATCTGTACATTAATTTGGGGAGAATTGACATCTTAGTGACATTGAGTCTTCTAATCCATGAATATAGTATATCTCTCCATTTACATAGGTCTTCTTTATTTCTTTTAGCACTGTTTGGTTGTTTTGGGTGTTGTTTGTACATCTTTTATCAAATATAATCCCAAGTATTTTATCTTTTTTGAAGATATTGTAAATGATTTTGAGTTTCAATGTCTTTTTGTTTGTTTTTAATGTATAGAAATGTAATACATTTGTATTGACCCATATTTTGCAAGCTTGCCAAACTCACTTCTTAGTTCTAGTGGCTTTTTTGGTAGATTCCTTAGGATTTTCAATTTAGAGAGTCATTTCATCAGCAAATATGACAGTTGACTTCTGCTTTTCAAATCTGTATGTTTTTTATTTCTTGTCTTTGCCCTATTGCATTAGCTGGAACCTCCAATACAACATTGAATAAAAGCGTTAAGAGCAGACATCCTTGTCTTGTTTTGGAACTTAGGGGGGAAATCATCCAGTCTTTCAAAATTAGATATGATGTTAATTTCTAGATACTTTTGTTGATGCCCTTTATCAGGTTGAGGAAATGCCCTCTAATATAAATTTGCTGAGAGTATTTATAAGGATGAGATATTAGATCTTGACAGATGAATCTCCTGCATTTATTGAGATGATCCTATATGGTTTTCTCCTATATTTGCCAATATGGTGAATTACATTATTTGATTTTCAAATGTTAAGTCAATGTTGCATTACTTTATAACTCCCCTTGGTCATGGCATATCGTTCTTTTTGTGTATTGTTTGATTCAATATGCTCAGATTTCTTTAAGAATATTTGCATCTGTGTTCATAACATATATTACTCTGTAGTTTTTTTGTAATACTGTCTTCTTGTTTTGGTATCAGGATAATACTACCCCATGGAATAAGCTGTAAAATATTCCCTCTTCTTTAGGTTATTGAAAGAATTTGTGTAAACTTGATTTTGTTTCTTTCTTAAATGCTTGGTGTAATTCTCCAGTTAAGACAGGTGGCCCTGGGATTTTCTCTGTGAGAAGATTTCAAACAACAAATTACATTTCTTTAATAGATAGGAAGCTAGGCTATTTGGATAACCTGTTCTTGAGTGAGATCTGGCAGTTCATGTCTTTCAAGGACTTTCTCCGTTTCATTGAAATTATTGAGTTTATTTATAGAAAGTTGCTCATAATATTCTCTCATAGTCATTTTATTGTCTGCAGTATTTTCAGTGATATCCTCTTTCTCTCTTATTTCTGAAACTGGCAATTTGTTTTTTTCTCTCTCTTTTTCCGGGTCTGTCTGGAGAGTGGTTTATCAATTTGATTCTTTTTTTTTCTTTTTTAAGAGATGAGGTCTAACTGTTTTTCCCAGGCTGGTCTCAAACTCCTGAGCTCAAGTAATCCGCCTGTTCTGGCCTCCCAAAATGTTAGGATGACAAGCATGAGTCACCTTGCCCAGCATTTTGATATATATATATATATATATGTATTTTTTAAATAGAGGTTGCTTTAGGACTTTCAGTATAAATCTTAAATTTATAACAGTCTGTCTTTGAATAATATTAGACTACCTCCCATACAGCACAACCATCTTACCAAGCTGCACTCCTGTTTCTCCCTTTCCAGACTTTGTGCTATTGCTGTCATGCCTTTCATTTCTTCATCTACTTTAAGTCTCATTATTAAGCTTACTTGAAATAGTCAATTATCTTTTAAAGAGATTTTTTAAATAAATGAAAAAGCCTTTTATATTTATTCAATATGGACCATTTATCATGTCCTTCATTTCTTTGCATACATCTAGATTTGTATCTGTTATCATTTGCCTTCTGCTCAAAGGGCTTACTTGACCATTTCTTGCAGTGAAGGTCTGCTGGTGATGTACTTCTTCAGCTTTTGTGTGTCTGAAAAGATCTTTCTTTTTTGCCTTTATATTTGAAAGCTAATTTTTCTTGGTGGGTAAATAATTCTAGATGGACAGTTGTTTTCACTTTCAGATGTTGCTGTATTATCTTCTGGCATGCATTGCTTCTGACAAGAATTTGGCTCTCATTCTTACATTTGTTCTTCTGTACATAAAGCATTTCTCCCTCCCCTATGCTGGCTGCTTTTAAAGTTTTCTCTATATCACTGCTTTTGGGCAATTTTACTATGATGTACGGTGGTTGAGGTTCTTCAAACTTCTTGTATCTGTGAGTTTATAGTTTTTATAGAATTTGGAAACATTTCAATCATAATTTCTTCAATTTTTTCCCATCTGCCTCTCCTTCAGGGACTCCAATTACATGTAGACTGGGACGTTTGAATTTGTCCCAGCAATGCTAATTCTCTGGTCAGTCTCCCCTTCCCCCTATCTTTCTACTTTATTTTATTTTGGGTGGCTTGCATTTCTGTGTCTTCAGGTGCACTACATTTTTTTTCTATAATGTAATCTACACTTCATCCTAAGCTTTAAAAAAAACTCTATCAATTCAATTTGTCTCTTCTTTTCTATAACTTCCAATGCCTCTTTTTCAATATTCTTAAGTTCTCTTCTACCTTCTTTATATACAAAATATGATAACTTTTTAACATCTTTGTCCACTAACTCTACATACAAAATATGATAACTTTTTAACATCTTTGTCTACTAACTCTACACACAAAATATGATAACTTTTTAACATCTTTGTCCACTAACTCTACATACAAAATATGTTAACTTTTTAACATCTTTGTCTACTAACTCTACACACAAAATATGATAACTTTTTAACATCTTTGTCTACTAACTCTACACACAAAATATGATAACTTTTTAACATCTTTGTCCACTAACTCTATCATCTGTGTCATTTCTAGGTCTGTTTCTATTGATTGATATTCCTCATTCTGGGTCATATTTTTCTATTACTTTGCATTCTTTTTAATTGGATGCCAGCATTGTACATTTTATTTTGTAGGTGCTGGATAATTTTATATTCCTTTACATGTTCGTGAGTGTTATCCTTGGAAGCCATTGTGTTACTTGGAAACAGCCTGATCCCTTTTGAGGTTTACTTTAAAGCGTTGTCAGGGGAAACCGGGATGGCCATTGGTGCAGGGATGATTTTACTTTGCTCTTGCGACAACAGCCTTCTGAGTACTCTACCTGATGCCTCGGGTATTACAAAGTTTCTCTGCTTGGACTGGTGAGAACACAATCTGTTCCTGGCCCACTGAGCCTCACACATTTTTCTGCCTGTTCCTTTCTTGTGGGAGTTTCCTGGCCTCGGTAGTTGTCTTGCAGGCATACGTCCATCGGTACTCCATGGAAGTCTCTAGGCGAAGCCTTGTTGAACTCTACCCTACAATTCTAGCTTCCTGGGCCTCCCTGGGTTCTCAGCTCTGCCTCCTCCTTTGAGGGAACAGCAGGCTCTATTTGGGTCAGCTTTCCCTGGAGCCTAGCCTGGAAAGGATTTCTAGGTGGTAAGTGAGGACCATCATAAGGCTTGCCCATTTGTTTCCCTTCTTTAAAGGATCTCTGTTCTGTGCGGCCTGTTGTTCTGTGTCCAAAAATCGTTGTCTTTTTTTTTTATAGTTGTTTTGTCTGGTTGTTTAGTTGTTTAGTATGGGAGGGCAAAGCTAGTTCCTGTGACTGCATCATGGTCAGAAACAGAAATTCTACCTATGGGCAGAGCACGGTGGCTCACACTTGTACTCCCAGCTCTTTGGGAGGCCCAGGCAGGTGGATCACTTGAGGCCAGGAGTTTGAGACCAGCCTGGCCAACATGGTGAAATCCCATCTCTACTAAAAATAAGAAAATTAGCCAGGTCTGATGGTGGGCACCTGTAATGCAAGTTACTCGGGAGGCTGAGGCAGGAAAATCACTTGAACCCAAGAGGCAGAGGTTGCAGTGAGTTGAGATGGCATCACTGCACCCCAGGCTGGGCGACTCTGCCTCAAAAAAAAAAAAAAAAAAGAAACTTTACCTATACATTTTGTATTGTGGTAAAATATACATAACATGAAATTTACTGTCTTAGCCATTTTTATGTGTATAGTTGAGTGACATTATGTACATTCACAGTGTGGTGCAACCATCACCATCATCCACTCTAGAACCTTTTTATCTTTCCAAGTTAAAACTCTGTACCCATTAAACAATAACATCCAATTTCTACCTTCCACCCAGCTCCTGATAACCACCATTCTACTTTCTTAATCTTGAAATAGTACAGTATTTGTCCTCTTGTGTGTGGCTTATTTTATTTAGAATAACATCTTTAAGGTTCACTCATGTTGTAATATTGTGTCAAATTTTCCTTCCTTCTTCAAATGTTTAATTGACTCATAAGACTTGTACATGTTTATGGGATGGATGTGATATTTCAATACGTGTATACAATGTGTAATGATCAAATCAAGGTAATTAGTATATCCATCACCTCCAACATTGGCCATTTCTTTGTATTAGGAGCATTCAAAAATCTTCTGACTGAAGAACATTCCACTGTATGGATGTACCACATTTTGTTTACCCTTTCGTCTGTTGATGGGTACTTGGTTATTTCCACCTTTTCGTTCTTGTGAAGAAAGCTGCTATGAACACAGGTGTACATGTATCTGTGTGAGTTCTTTTCAGTTCTTTTTGCTATCTACCCAGAAGTGGGATTGCTAGATCATATAATAATTATATTATATGTCAACTATTTTGAGGAACCACCATACTGCTTTCCACAGTGGCCGTACCATTTTACATTCCCACCAGCAATGCACAAAGATTCCAGTTTCTCCATGCCCTCTTCAATGCTTCTTTTATGCTTTTTGACAGTAGCCATTCTAATGGGTGCGAAGTATCTACATTGCAGTCTTTAAACTTTCTTCTGAGAACACAAAAGAATGGGTTTCCAGTCAAGCAGGGCTGGGGGATGGTGGGCAGGGCACTTTCCCAGGGTCGGGGTGATTGGAGCTGGGTCCAGCCCTCTGCAACGCTGCTTTACATTTACTCAGCCGTGAACTGTGAACTCCCCGCAGCCATCGCTGTACGCAGTTCTCATCACAATGCCCAGTGAGCCCTGAGTGCTTGGTTGGTTGGCAGACATGGCAGTGTAGACAGCCGACGGCTTTGGAAACTGATTCAGTGTGACTGCAGCAAAGGAGATGGATGGGGGGGGCACAGGGGATGAGGCTGGAAAGTGTGGGGGAAGGTCACACTTGGGATGTAATTTGTATCTTGAGAGCTGTGGGAGGATCTTCAGTAGGGACAGACTTGCCTGTTTCAAAGATCACACTGACCACAGGAGATTGTTCATCACCTGCGGAGAAGCGACTCTACGAAACCAGTGAAGACATAAGAAATGGAGGATCAGGTTGGCAAAGTGGGGATAAGGCCGAGGTGGAGTGTCTTAGGGTTCTCCAGAGAAACAGAACCACCAGGGGATATATCCAGTCATGCCTGGCTTGATGGCGGGATACCTTCTGAGCTATGTGTCATTAGGTGATTTTGTTGTGCAAACATTAAAGAGTGTATTCATACAGGCCTAGATGGTAGCTCCCAGGCTGGAAAGACATACAGCATGTGACTGTACTGAATACTGCAGGCAGTATTTGTGTAAGTATTTGTGTATCTAAACATATCTGAACGTAGAAAAGGTACAGTAAAAATATGGTATCATAATCTCATGAGACCACTGTAGTATATGCAGTCTATCATTGATTGAAATGACATTATTCACTGCATGACTCGTGTGTGTGTGTGTGTGTGTGTGTGTGTGTGTGTGTGTGTAGGAGCCTTATTATGAGGAATTGGCTCGCATGATTGTGGAGGTAAGAAACCGCATGATCTGCCTCTGCAAGATGGAGCCCCAGGAAAGCCCCAGGTGCTATGGTTCAGTTGGAGCTAAAGTCCTGAGAACCAGGGGAGCTGGTGGTAAGTCCCAGGCCAAGCGCAGAAGAAGATGAGACCTTTTCTTCCAGCTCAAGCAGGCAGAAAGAAAGAAAGAGGGGTGAATTCCTTCTTCCTCCACCTTTCGTTACATTCAGGGTCTCAAGGGATGAGATGCTGCCCACTCACACTGGGCAGGATGATTTGCTTGACAGAATCCGTCCACTCAAATGCTCACCTCATCCTGAAACACCCTCATAGGCACACCCAATCATGATGTTTGATCTGGGCCGCCTGTGGCCTGCTCGAGTTGACACATACCATTAGCCATCACACAGAGGAGAGTCAGTTCCCACCTTCCTCTTACGACGATGGCTAAGCTCTAGCCCAGGAGACCCTGTCTCCTCACGCATGTCACAGGCCACCATCTTTGGCAACAGGTGGCAGAAATTCAGTCCCTGTTTGGGAACTCACAGATGATATGAAAAGAGACGAACATGGGAAAGGGGAGAGGAGTTTGTCTCAATCTGGGCAGATATCTTCCACTTCTAGAATCTGCGAAAGTGATAAAAGAACTTACTGAAGAAGCACACGTTGCTCATCTTGGTAGCTGAGCAAAGGAGTCCAATGAGATTAATTTCCCTGCTGCTGAAAATCTGTTGCATGAGGTTTGGGTTTCCCTTTGTCCTTTTCCCCCTTGGCTTCTTGTATGAAAATGACAGTCCCACATTTGATTGACACTGTAGAAACTACGAAGTCAAGAAAACAGAAGGCTTCCATTTGTTTTTTATAGGAGCGCTAATGGCCTCTTCTCAGATTTGTGTCCACCTCTGGGTAAATGGCCAGTGCCTTTTGCCATGAAATTAAAACCATTGAAGCACATGGGAATTATAAGTGTGTGACTATTATCGAAATGTATCTTTAAATTTCATCAGCTCGTAATTCTGGATACGTTAATTCAGGGTACATATTATTTTAGGTTTCTGGAGTTTTTCAAAGGGTATTCAAGCTTAAGCAAGGGCATGGAAAAAGATCCGATTGTATTGAGAAATAAAAACAAAATCCTAAGTCCCTCAACTGACCGAATGGACCGCCTCTTGGTCAAAGAGACCCCCAGAGAACCTTAAAAGCTGAGTTCCCGGCCATGGCATGGATGGGAGGTCAGACACACCTCAAGATAGCCCCTCCCTCGCTCACCGCCATTAGAGTTTATTTTTTAAGAGTTAAACAGAAACCAACCCGTTTGAAAGATTTGCTCCACTGCTGATTTCAACCAATCACCTGATGTTACGGCCAGACCCCCGGCTTTTGCAGTGTAGACACAACAACCGACCAGCATGAATGCTAAACAGAGATAATCAGACTGACGACAGGACGCCAAATTGTAAGTGAGACCGGAGGCTGTGGCAGGCAAGGGTTAAATCAGGTACCGCTGTGCTTCGGAAATAAAGGATGCTGGTCCCTGCCACGAGGTTTTATCTTTTTTCTAATAGCTAAACAAGCACTGGCCTCAAGATAAGCAATATTAAAACAACGGCAGCTCCACCAGACGTTGACTAACTGATTCCTGTTCTTCAAGCCATAACTATAGCTTCCAGTGAACAAGAGACTGATTTCAGTAACTTTCCCCTGATGGGAGACCACCCTCCCTCTGGGGACTGGTTCTGGCTGGTCCATGGGGACTGTGCACTGAGTGCCTTGGACTCCCAGCTGCACCTTTCGACATATAGGGCCAACTGTAAAACATTTAAATGTGACGTCTTCACTCCCAGGTGAACGTGTGTGTGTTGACGTATGTAACAAAGATGTTTGCTTACTACACATGCACACACGCCCTCTTCATGAATCTTCCTAGCTCCTCTTACAACCTGCTAAATTTGTACACTTAGCCAACTCCTTCAGCATAGTTTCCTGTCTTACTACTGTTCCTTCTTCAAAGTGCCTGTTTCTGGTTTAACAGGTTGTTAAACAGAACAGCCTATAGGTTGTAATCATTTATAAAAAATAAAACTCCTCTTTTCTAAATGTATAGATCTCATGATTTTAAGTCAATAGTATCAATGGCAAAATGTGTTATCTGTCCACCAACTTCCCATTCCCATTGGCTTCAAAGTTTCTGGACAATTTCTATAATTAAGAAGAAGCTCTGTGGCTGGGTGCAGTGGCTCACGCCTATTATCCTACCACTTTGGGAGGCCAAAGCAGGCAAATCACTTCAGTCCAGGAGTTTGAGACCAGCCTGGCCAACATGGTGAAACCCCATCTCTACCAAAAACACAACAACAACAACAGCAACAAAATTAGCTGAACCTGTTGGTGGTGCATGCCTGTAATCCCAGCTACTGGGGAGGTTGAGGCCAGAGAATCCCTGGTACCCAGGAGGTGGAGGTTGCAGTGAGCTGAGATCGCACCATTGCACTCCATCCTGGGCAACACAGTGACACTCTGTCTCAAAAAGAAGAAGAAGAAGAAGAAGAAGGAGAAGGAGAAGGAGAAGGAAGGAGAAGGAGAAGGAGAAGAAAAGAAGAAGAAGAAGAAGAAGAAAGAAGAAGAAGAAGAAGAAGGAGAAGGAGAAGAAGAAGAAGAAGAAGAAGAAGAAGAAGAAAGAAGGAAGGAGAAAGAAGAAGAAGAAGCAGCAGCAGCTCCATGACACATTACCCCACCCGAGACTCCCCAGACCCTGGTCCGCGGAATCGCCTCTCAGCAACACGTGTGCCGCTCTGCAGCTCCTTTCCAGCCTCCGTCTTCCATCCTTCCCCTGCCTCCTGCCTTTCCTCTCATTCTCTCTCTTTTTAAGACCCGATTTACCTGTTGCTTACTTCTCTTGGAATTATTTTTGCTGCTTATGAAGATTGGTTGTTATGTTCTAGTAGCAATGACAGATATCCAAGCCATTTCTTCCTTGGAGAATTTCTCTGCTTTTAAAACAGGCCCCTGGATATTTGATAAAAGCAGCTGTAGAAGCTGTGAAGAGTGGCTGACACCTTTGTTTCTAATGATATTTTAAAGATGTTCCCATTGGGAAACATGGAACTGTGTTTGAGAGGAAAAAAAACCCCCAAAGCTTATAAACAATGACATTAATGATGATGGAGGCTTTCTTCATAATTAAATAAGCAGTCCTAATTTTATAAAATACAATTGCCAGGAGTTTAGATTTTTAATCTCCTGTGTATTTTGAAGCATGGCTAAAATACAATAAATCTGAATTGATTTCTTCCAAACAGGCAAAGCCTACAAAAATCCATGGAAAAAAATTTACCTTTAAAAATAAATATTTAAACATCCCCACAAATTCACTATTTCCCAGCAGAAAAAGCACTAGCCCTTTAGAGAAAGGACCCTTCTTGGTCTCCAGGAATGACACTAAGAGGGAGCAGATCATTCCTATTCAGAAAATGTGAGGTGAGCCTCCACATACCCTTTTCTTCTAGGAGCAGAGTCCGGCTAGTGGAGGTCAGAAGACTGAGGTCCTAGAATGAGGAATTCAGGCCATGGAGAAAAGGAAGCAAAAATCATATGACTTGATGTTGAATGTTTTCATGGCTGTGGCAGATAAACCCGTAAGTTCATGCTACAGCACCTTCCTCCACACTGCTTGTGTGGTTGTTTCTTCAAACCAGACTGATGAGCTATTTATTTTATTAATTTGTTAAATATAGATGGATGCTGGGCAGACAGCAATGATTAAGACAAAGCGCAGCCTGCTGCCTCGATGGAGTTTATCGCCACTGGTAGAGACGTCCAACTCGCAACTAAATAACAACCAATGATTTCATCTCATTTGCCACCAGCGACCCGCAGGAGAGGCTGCAAAGCCTGGAATGAGTGGGCTTGACCCCAGATTGAGGCTTGGGAAAGAAGGCTTCCTTGAGGAAGTCATGTTTGAACACTCGGAGGATACAGGCAGATGCACACAAGGTGGGGAAGGGTGTTTCTGGCAGATGGCATAGCATGTAAAGGTCCCCAGGCAGAAAGGGCAGAATGAGGAAAGAAAAGGCAGACAGACAGTGTGGGTGTGACCGGGGGAAAGGAGAGCAGTTCATGGAGCCAGCCTGCAGGGGAGGGCACTTCTGGGCACCACGTTGCCTCATGGTGGCAATATTTTGGCACCTTCCTCCAGCCACAGCAACTCCTCAAATGTTACTACTGGCTGAGTAGAGCAATTTTGTCTTCAAGGTCTTGAAATGCCTTGGGACGGAATCCTGTGGCCTGGGAGCATAGGACCCTCCTCCCCTGAGCAGCAGTCCCAGCCCGCTCACCTCTTCCCCTGGCTACTGCTTATTCTGTTCCCTGCAGTCTGAGGTACTTCTCGAAGAGATGATGGCAACCAGCGAGGAGCTAAGGAGTGTCTTCTTCATCCCTGACATCTGTTCCTGATACACCATCTGCCCTAGACAACAAGCCCACGTCTTTCTTCTTGTTCTTCCTTCTCCACTTCTTGTTTGGACTCTGGGAGTGGAGGAAGTCATTATGCCTCACGCTCGGGGAGCCTGCAAACATTCTGCAGAAGAAAAGGGGCTTGGGGAATGACTCTCTGGGTTCCTATCTTCTCTTCTTGACATGATTTGCTTGGGGGCTCAGCTTTCCAGCTGGCTGGAGCAATTCAGAGAGGTCTGTCCTTCCCAACAAATGGAGGGGAGGGGCTCAAGGTTACTCTGTCCTACACAGGTGGACATTGGCCCAGCAGGCTGCAAATGTAGATGAGATTTTACATAGACTCTAAGAATCACCATGACATTATCTAACATTTAAAAAAAAATCCTACAAGCAAATTGGACAGAGGACTGAAGCAGGGAGAGATGCTGGGAAAACCTGTTTTCTTCTCAAAGCACTATCAGTGACATGCCATATGGTTTTTGCCAAACCATTTGGCTGCTTTAAGATTTTCTATTCCCAAATGTAAAACTGAGCTAATAGAATTTGCCTCCCCACTGGGATATCACAAGCACTAATCAGAATGTCTATAAATGCCTTTGAACTCCTTTGGAAAAACACGCAACCAAAATACCAAGTGGGATTTACATAAATGTCATGCTAACCCCAGATCTTCATTTCGACAGTGGGAATTTAGGACTTACGTGGATGCATTTATTACAGTTCTCACCGAAATTACACATGACTGGATGCCTTGAGCTTTAATTTTTTTTTTTTTTTAACAAGACTGTGCAACCTGCCAGGTTGAAACTCAGGAATTTTTCAAATGTGAAGTCCGTTACAAAGAACAGTGTGCACTGAAGAAGTTTTCTGTGACTATTTGGGTCTATCCCATATGCCATGGCCATTGAGGTCCTGTCATGATTTTTGGTTTCCTTGAACTGAAAATAAGACAACCTGATCTTTTATCCTCAAATCTTTGGGGTGTGCTACGGTGCATTATCTTAATACTCATGCATTCTCTCTCCTTTCTGTTGGGAGAATTGAGAAAAAAATTTCTATCAACATATCTGCAAAGGTTCATCCTTTAGAAAGCCCCATGACTGTTTATTTGACTCTTGGATAATTATACTTAAATCCATGTGTTTACTTCGGAGATCTCCAAAAAGAGTAGAAAAGATCTAGCAACCCCAAATTAGTTTAGGAACCAGCATGTCCCTTGCTTTAAGGAACACAGTAAACATTTCAAAAGAGCATGCCAGCTCATTATCTAACTCTCTCTTCAGTGACTTCAGGGAAAACAGCAGCAGTTAAGCAATGTTTGCCAAAAGCAAATCTGGGGACGGGTGTTGATTTTAAAAGAGAAGGAAAGAAGAGCTAGTTGCTCACTGCAGGTTCTCCTGGCTCGGCGGTGCGGAGGCAAAGGCCTATTTCTGCAAAGACTTTGAGGACCCGTGACTCTTCCTCAACCTCCAGACCGCTGGAGGTCCCTGATAGTTGAATAAGCTAAGTGCCATGTGCCCGCCTAGTTCTTTCCTGGAAGATGAAACGCAGCTCCCGAGTCGGGAGACAGAAGAATGGATAAACATTCCTCAATTGCTGTTGATAGGTTCTCGCCCCAGAACCCGGGCAGTCGGCTCATGCTCCAGAGTGCAGGTCCCATAAGGTGTGAGTATGGGGGTGTTTTCCACCATGACACCACGTGCATCCCCACACGGCCCCCAGACGTAATGAACATGTCCTGTGGCTGTTGGAGATTCTGGCTTGTTTAGAGAACTGGCTACCTGGCACTCCAGGCTCAACTGCAAAGAAATGCTCTTTTGTGATAATGCGTCTGGACATCCAGTGCAAGAAACTGAGCGTTAGCCCACCGACCCTCCCACCGCCCAGAAAGACTCCAACTGAAAGGTTGCACAATGGCTGATCAAAGTCCACCACATTTCTTTCCAGGGCTACGATTTTGTTCTGTCTCCACTCTGGGGAGTTGGAAGGCTGGAGCACGGACCAGCCATCCCTCCCCCTACCTCCTGGTGATGTTTGGAAATCTTAATTTTGTTTTATAGGTCACAGGTCAGCCCATCCATGCGGATCCTTGTAATTGGACAGGACGTGCTTTGTGTGGTCTGATTACATCTTTTCTTTCAGACCCAAGGGGAGCCGTCAATTAGAGCCGTGCTTGAGCCTAAGGCTGACCTGAACCGTTTGAAGGCAGATCTTCCATGGAGTGCCCCGGTACTACTTCATTTCCAGGAATCTTAATTACAAGGCATTACTCTGATGGATTGAATGTATTAAGTAGCCTCAATTCACCCCAGTTTGCAGCCCTTTGGGAGGCGGCTCCCGTCCCATCATTTTCTGCCCCCCTTTGCTGCCCCAGTGCCATTGCACCCGGAGGGCTTTGTTCCAAACCAGCTTTGAGTCCTGAGTATTATCAGAAGCCCCTCCCTTGCCTGGAGGCCTTTCAGAAACTACTTTATATCTTGCAGGTCCTTTTCTGGAAAGGTCAAAGGGACGAAAGGGGTCTCTGCAGTGTCCTGGATCTGGTTTCAACCTCACCTTCTCCATGAATGAGAAAACAAGTCACTTGGATTCACTGTGCCTCGGTTTCCCCAGATGGCAAGCAGGACTCAGTCTTTTGGTGAGAATTAGATAAGACTCAGAATGAGATGAGAATTACACGTGAATGCACAGTTGGGATGTGGCGCGTATCTCACGGTGGGGCTGTGACGCCACGCAGACCTGAGATTGCTTCTGAATAAATGCTGCTGGCTGGTTCGTGGGCCATCTTGGCAGGATGTGTGCCAGGAGCAGGTGCTCCTGACCTTTCTCTGTGGCTCCTGCTAAGTCCTCAGTGATACAGAATGCTAGCCAGGCCCCTGGGGGAAGGGACATAGGGCCCCTCTGAAATCTCAAAGCTGGTGTGCACAGCAAGTTCCAGGAGAAGGTGGGCACATTTGCATAGTCACCAAGGAGCCTCTTTGTTGGAAGGGAATCAAGACAGGACCCTCCTCCTTTTTTTCAATTTAATAATGAACAGCCGGGCATGGTGCTGACTTGGGGCTGCTGGCAGGGACAGGCACCAGCGTTGCCAATGGAGAGCTAACTCGCTATGACAGAAATTCAGGGGCAGTGCCGGGGGCTGAATGGGGGTGCCAGCAGTGTGTGCTGGATGGGAAGGGGGGCTGGGAGGCCTTGCTAGGAGCAGTGGCTACCGACGTGTGAGCAAACCAAAGGAGTTGTCACCCTGGAACCTGCTCAACAGAGCACCCTGTGATCACCCTGCTAGGACATCCTTGTGGCTATGGACAAGTGCCCGCTGGGTGACACAGGCACAGTATCAGAGCCCCTCCCCAGCCCCACGCAGTAAGTGCAGTCGGATTCACTCTTTACCAAACAGCAGCTTAGCATCCACTTTTCTCCCTTTTTCTTCTGCGTCGCCGGAGGGCTTAAGTGTGACTAGTTGCAGCTGTAGCATTTGTGGCCATGTGGGAGACCACACATGGCTGATGTGGAAGAGGCACTGCAGGTGTGATGGAGGCAAGGCATTGAGGAAGCAACTGCATGCCCTCTGGCCTTGCTGGTATGGTTTGCCAGGTGACGTCTCACACCCTAAGCTGGCCAAGCCATTCTTTGGGATGGCCTTGGAGCAGCACCCACCTACCTGCCCGCTGCAGAGGTGACAGCATTTCATATGGCAAAGGCTTCCCAGGGGCCAAATGGAGAGGTCATCAGAATCTTGTGGTGAGAACCAGGTCCAGATTTGGCTTTCTGGAGGTGAATGGCTAACATGATCCACCTATGACCACAGACTGTTCTCTGAAATAAGTCACAATTTTGAAAGAATGAATAAGCTTTCTCCTGGGATTTGATTTGGTTAGAGGATAAGAAGCACACTGCTTTGGCCACACTGTGGGTCTCTAACACGGTCTCCAACCCTTTGTTCCATTTTCTCCCCTCCCTCTTCCCCTTGTACCCCTCTTTTACTTTCCTTCCTTTGAACAGTACCCGGCCCATCAGAGGACAAGCTTTCATGTGTTAGCCATCACCTCTGTCATCACCATCATTGGCATCATCATCGTCCTCATCACCTCAACACACTGAGCTTTGTAGCTTAAAAACAAAATGCCTTTAACAATGTGGAAGATGCCACCTTTGGAATCAAATGGGAGTTTGGGATTATTTCTATTTTCTAATTGTTCAGCCCCCTCCCACTAAGTGTGAAGCATAGAGCCATTAAGTTGAAATGGATTTTATTCACCACATGGGCCCTCAAATCCTTTCTGGAACAAGAGTGGATGTAAAAATAAATCACATAAATACATTTTCAGCGTGTGCAACCCAACCCAGAGCTCCTTGCAGATAACTTCTTCCTTTAAAGCACGTGGAGCCCAGCCAGTGCCACTGGGAAAGTGGCAAAGAGAAAAGCCGGCTCTGGCCCCGGGCTGCATTGGGGCAGTCGATTGAGCTCTTCGATTCTCAGCACTTCAACACTGCTTGCCTCTTAAGGATTTTCTGAAGGTCACTGATGCTGACAGGGAGTGTGGAAAAAGGATGTGGATGTTTATACCTGGGGCTGGGAGATGCCCTCTTTCAGGCTGGGAGAGACTGGCAGAGCTGTCTGATAATGAGAACAGTGCCATCCACGCCGTTCTGAGCACATGGTAAGCCTCAGGCACATGGCACACGTGAGAGGCGCTTCTGTGTCTTGTGGGTTGTTTATGACAATCATGACAGGTAGCTGCCACCTTCTCATCTCGCAGTGAAGGAAGTATGGTGTGGACAGATGCAATTGCAGTTTGTATCCAAGATAGGAAAGTGGCTGAGTTGCAGGCTGGACTTCTGTCCATATTATTATGGGTCGAACCGTGTTCCTCCCCCCAGATGTATATGTCACGGTCCTTCCTCCCAGGACCTTGGAATGTCACTTTACTTAGAAGCAAGGTAGTTGCAGAGGTAATTAGTTACCATAAAGTCATGCTGGAATGGGGTGGCCCGCGTCTAATAGGACAGGTCCTTATCAAAAGGGGAAATTTGGAGACAGACCCACACCCAGGGCAGATGCCACCTGAAGATGGAGGCAGAGGTCAGTGTGGTGCCTCTACAAGCCAAGGAAGGGCAAAGATGACCAGCGAGTTAGGAGAAGCCGGGAGAGGCCAGGGACAGATCCTCCCTCACAGTCTTAGAAGGAAGCAGTTCTGCTGACACCGCGATCTGGGCCTTGCAGCCTCCGGAACTGTGAGCGAGTACATTTCAGCTGTGTAAGGCACATGGTCTGTGGCGCTTTGTGAATTACGGCCTCCCTGGGAGACTGACATAGACGTCAAACCAAACCTGTCCCCTTTCCACTATGTTTCCTCGAGCTTTAACGGAGCAACGAGAAGACTTTGGAGGCCACCTTGAGTCCTCTACAGGGCAAGGACGGAAAAGACGCAGGCCTGGGGTCCGGGGTTCCAGGGCACTGGCAGTAGACTCTTGACTGCCTGCTGGTGGCTGTTTCCTCCTCCTCTCTGTCAAGGCACTTTTCCCATTTCTGCACTTGCACTTGGGCTGAGACTCCTCAAGAGGGGACTCCCTTGGTGCCGCCATCTGTGGCCATGGGAGGGATCAGGGTGGCCCAGCAGCCATGCAGAGGGTGTGCAGTGCTGGAGAAGTCATGGAGGTGAACCGCACTTGTGAGGCTTCTGAAAATGTTCACTTTGGATAATGAGTTGGGTTTTTTTTGTTTTTTTTTTTTTGTTTGTTATTTTTTTCAGGAAACTGATCTCTTACTAGAACCAAGTCAACAAGAGCTACTCTTGGACTCTAGATGCCTGGGAGGATCTGGAGTCGTCGGGCAGAAGCAGAAGGTGGAGTGGGTCTTCCCGGAGGCCGGCTCTCACAGGGGCGGCCAAGGCTCTGGGCCTCTCAGCGTGCCTCTGGGGATCCTGTTGGATCCAGAACTGTCTGGATCATCTGAAGAGTTATTTGAAACCAGCTGATTTTCCAAGGGGACAGTTGACATGGGTGGGGATATCACAGGCAGGCGCACTGCCTTCAGAATTAGAGGCCAAAGTGTGGACTCTCTCTGTCACTAACTCAGTTCTGCTCTTCAGCAAAACCCTTCGCAGCTCGGGCTAACCTGTCTGTGAGTGGAGGTGGGCAGCTCCTGTCTCAGAGTCCTGGTGGGGGTGAGGTGGAAGGCCCCGGGGGGGCACCCTGCAGTGAACTCTGTAGCTCCCTCCGCTTTATCTCCCACGTGGTTTACAGTGTAGCTGGGGGTCAGGACGCGGTCCCTACTTTATATGCTTTTTTTGGTGATTGCGATATTTAAGCCTCTGTCAATTCAATCAAACTTCGCTACAGAAAGGGCAAGACGCCAGGAAATGCTGATAGTGGCTAAGCATTGTTCTTCATCTTGAACAGTGGTTCTAAGTTGACTCTGTGGTGTATTTCTAGTGGCAATACTAGATATTTTCCTTCATGGCAAAAGTGAGAATCTTTATTAAAACAACTACGTATTATTATTTAACATCCTGATTCCAAAGTGACAGCAGTAAGGCACGGCTTATTAATAAAGTTTATATCTAGGTGCTTTGACAGTTTACTAAATCTTTTTTTAAAAAGTTATTTATTTATTTATTTTTGAGAGATGGGATCTTGCTACATTGCCCAGGCTGGTCTCAAACTCCTGGCTCAAGCAATCCCCCTGCTTTGGCCTCCCAAAATGCTGGGATTACAAATGCCAGCCATTACACCCAGTCCAGTTTACTAATTTTTTATGATTAAAGGCTTTATAGCCCTAGTCTCACCTCATTCTTTAATGCCTGCTTTCCACCTCCTAAGCTAGAATGCTCCTGATGCATACATGTGGGTCTAGGGTGGTGAGTGGGAGTTTTCTCCCTCCCTGATCTCTGCTAATAATATTGAAGGATACAGGCCTAGTTTTTCACCATCCCTATTCTGAGCTAGGGAGGAAGGAAAGAGAAAGAGAAGGGGGGAGTGGAGAGAGAGAGAAAGAGTGAGAGAGAGAGAGTGGGAGAGGAGGCAGGCAGAACTCCTGTCCGTGGGCCATTTCCGTGCCTTTGAGAATGTTAATCCCTGTGGCTTCCCCCAGAGAGAACGAGCACTTTTCCACTCTCATGAAGAAAAAAGACAATTTCCTTGCTCCCAATAGGAGTTCGCAAGGACCCTGTGCTGCTCTGGAAATTGCACGAAATGTCAATACTATAGACGGACATATACGTCAAGCTCTTCTTAGCCTGGCTCCTTAACAACCACTCTGGTGTCCACAGCCTGCCTTAGCGACACACTGCATTAGCAGTGCAGTCCAAGATGACAGGTTTTAAAAAGAGCTGTGTCCTCCTGGTGCGGACAATCTCATGGTGAGAATGTGTCAGGCAGGAAGCGATGTGGGTCTTCAAGCAGAATCCCGTGACTCTGAGCTGAGACTTACCACGTGGACCCTGAATTACTTGGAACCTTGTACTTTTAGTGTTGGAGGGTGCAATGGGGTGGGGGCCCTCTCTCCTAGCAAGATTTTAAGTTCATGAGAGGCATGTCCTGCCCCATGACTCATTGCCAGCATCCTGTGTAACCCTCCAGAACCTGAAACTTACCATACCTGTGTGGGGAGGGCCTGCCAGAGGGCGTGGCTTTGACACTTGTTTATGGGGCAGGCAGGCGTGTTGCAACCCTGTTTGCAAAAATGGGGCTGATTTTATTCTTACTGTGAAAGTCTTTAGCTATTTTCTTCCAGAGAAGTACTACCTTTCCTGTTCTCTCTCTTTTCTGAATGTTTCTTTGAAATACAATACATAGGCAGAAAAGTGCATAGGAGTGTACAGCTTGATGCCTTTTCATTGACGGAACACACCTGTGTAACTGGCATCCGGATCAAGAGACAGAACATCCCATAACCTCTGAAATTGCCCCACTCCCCTCTTAGAGCTCCTGCTCCCCGCCAGGGTAAATCACTAGCCTGCCCTCCAATGACACAGAGCAGTTTTGCCTGTTCTTGTACTTTACATTAACGGAGCTACACAGTATGTGCCTTCTTAGCGCCTGTTTCTTTTGTTGCAACATTTAGTCATTTAGTCAGATTTAGCCACAGTCTTGCCTGTGGTTTTAAATCCTTCATTCTGGTTGTTATATGGTAATCCACTGCATGAGTGTACTACGCTTTATCTCCTCTACTGATGAGGAGCACGTAGTTAGCTTCCAGTTTGGGGCTATTACAAACAGTGCCGCTGGGAACATTGTAGCTGACACTTTTTGTTGCACGTCTGTGAGCATGTCTACTGGAGGGCATACCTGGGGGTGACATGCTAAGGCCAAGGGCTCATTAATCTTTAACAGACAGATCCAACCAAGGCCGTGCCAGTTTGCAGCGGCCAGGAGGGAAGAGTCCTGCTTGGGTACATCTTGGTCATACATTTTGGTCAACGCTTGGTATTTTTCTTGCGCACATTTTCGTTGTTTGCCTTTTCTTTTTCCTCCCCTCTCCTCTAGAAATACAGCCATTTGGACTGACAAAGATGCAACAGCAATTCAATGGGGGAAAGAGTAAATAGTCGGTTCAACCAGTGATGCTGGAACAACTGGACATCCATATGTAAAAAAATGAACCTGGGCTGGGTGCGGTGGCTCACGCCTGTAATCCCAGCACTTTGGGAGACTGACGTGGGCAGATCACAAGGTCAAGAGATCGAGACCATCCTGGCCAACATGGTGAAACCCCATCTCTACTAAAAATACAAAATTTAGCTGAGTGTGGTGGTGCACACCTGTAGTCCCAACTACTGAGAGGCTGAAGGAGAAGAATCACTTGAACCCGGGAGTGGGACATTGCAGTGAGCCGAGATCTCGCCACTACACTCCAGCCTGGTGACAGAGTGAGACTGTGTCTCAAAAAAAAAAAAAAAAAAATGCTGAACTTAAAGTTCACTCCTCATATACTAAGAGAGTTCTTTTCAAACACCTATGGAATATTTACAAAAATCCTGTTAGGAATAAAATCTCAGCAAAGTCCCCAAGGCGGAATTCACTAGACTAATTTCTCTGACTTCAATGAAAGAAAATTAGAAATTAGTATCCAAAGAACGGCTCTAAGAGGCGGAGGGTTTTTGTTGCTGTTATTTGTGGTTGTAGCCCCAAAGCCTAGAATAGTGCCTGGCATCAGTTTTTGAATTAGTGAAAAACGTAATGAGGCATACTGATTAGAAAGCATCCCATAAAAACTAGCAGTGGAGCTAAAGTAATAATGTGTATTATTCATTGAATGTCTAGAGGTGCCTTTTCCAGGCTCTAACATCCTCATGGAGAATCCAAGCCCGTTCTTTCTGCAATGTATTCTCATTGCCTTGGCCTCACGGTCCTGAGATGACGATGATGGCTGTAATAGTATTAATAACTATCATTATTGTTATAATGATAATGAAACTTTGTATAACTTGCTTTGTGCCAATTGTTGTTCTAAGCCCCTGATGTATTGTCATACATTCCGTGCTCACATCTATCCACGAGGTATGTGTTATTTTTCCTCATTTACAGATGGGAAAATAGAGGCACAGAGCGATTCAGTAACTTGTTCAAAGTCATACAGCTAATAGTTACTATAGCCAGGAGCTAAGCTCAGGCATAGCCCATAGTCTGTGCTTACTTTCTAAGTTTTATTGTAACTCCAGGTGTTGTATTTTCACAGCCAAAGTAGGAAGAAAGAGGCCACACGAGGCCACGTAGCCACACCAATCTCAAGGGAGGCCAGGAAATCGAGTATCTGAGAAAAAAGAGCAGGAGTTCCACCTTAGATGAAGCAGAAGCCGAGCCTGAGAGCCAGGACGCACTGCCATGGGGAACAGAGGGCCTGGTCCCTACCGCAGGAAGGAGTCAGGAATCACAGTTGGCATTGACAAATGATAACTCTGCCTTATTAAAAAACCATCTACCTGCAAATTTAAAAAAAATTCTAGATAACTTGGGTTAAAAAGAAAATGAAAAACTATTTAGAAATAATTGGGAATAGATTAACTAAAATTCAGAAGAGGAGAAAAGATCTAAAGAAGGGGAAAAATCTAAAGAGAAGGATAACCCATAGAAAAAAATGGAAGGAGTCATCAGAGAGGACTACAGGCCCACACTGCTGTGCAGGCATATTCTGCATTTCTAAGGAATAATGACATTCATATTAATATTATAAGAGCTATTCCACAGACTATAAAAAGATGATCTCCAACTCATTCAATAAAGCTAGTATTACCCTGACACCAAATTCAGACATAACTAGTGCAGAAAATACATAGGCCACCCCGCTTGTGCAAATGACTCAAAAAAATTCCAACTAAAACATGAACAAATACAAGAATGCGATGTACTAGAAGATCACATTTTTCCTAAGAATGAAAAGATGGTTTGAGGTTAGGGAACCTATCAGTGTAATTTCCGGCAATAACAGTTAAAAGAGACCGACGATGTGACCATCTCAACAAACGTAGCAGATAGTGCGTTGCTGTTCCATCTTCCACCTGACCTTCTGAGGTCTTCTTGCAGGGATTAGAAGTCTGGAAGCTCCGTTTCTGGCATTGGTTCCAGTTTAGTTTCTACGACTGAGAGGTACTCAGTAATTTGGCAAAAGGGGAAGAAGGCTGGACTGGAGATGTGAGTGCTGTTGGAGAGGCCACAGACTGCCTGAGCCTGGTTCCACACCAATCACATGAGACTACCGTGGGAATCCTCCTCCTGGAGCTATACGATGGGTACACCCTGACTTGGGGCGGGGAGGGGTTCTGCAATATAATTTTTGCAGAAAAGAATGGCCATCATCTTTTCAAAGTATTCAGTACTAAGGGTTCCTCCTGAAAGATGTAAGTTCCCTTCTGTTGGCTGAAATAATATAAGAAATGGAAAAAGTACACTTTCAAGAATTTCAGTTTAGATACTGTTTGTATTTGTGTGTGTGTGTATGCAAAACAGTTCTTGTGTTTTTCTGTACAAGATTTGGCACAATAAATGCTGATTTTTTTGGGGCTATGGATAACATTTCTGGAGCGGTGTCTCACTTGTTTACATAGATTACTGACTTGTGGGCATTCTTGGCTCTGTGTCAAATGCCTCTGTGTTAACTGGTTAGAAACTAGACAAGTTAGACCTGGCAGGCTTCAAGTCTCTGTAGGCAATAATAGATGTTATCAGTTATTGATATCGAACATCTTTATGAGCAAGCATTGTGTAAGTTGCTTTAAAATGTCATCTAATTTAGTCTTTGCTATTGATTGATTGATTCAGTGAATTTTTGAGGGGTAACTCCTATGCAAAAAACACTGAGCTAAGGCCAGAGGATGAATAATAAGAATGATAATAAGCCAAATGCAGTCTCTGCCCTCATGGAACTTACAATATGTCAGAGAACAATCTATGAAAATATAATTGGGGGCTGGGTGCGGTGGTTCACGCCTGTAATCCCAGCACTTTGGGAGGCCGAGGCAGGTGGATCACAAGGTCAGAAGTTCAAGACCAGCCTTGCCAAGATGGTGAAACCCTGTTCTCTACTAAAAATACAAAAATTAGCTGGGCATAGTGGTGTGCACTTGTAATCCCAGCTACTCGGGAGGCTGAGGCAGAGAATTGTTTGAACCTGGGAGGTAGAAGTTGCAGTGAACCGAGATCGCACTCCAGCATGGGTGACAGAGCAAGACTCTATCTCAAAATAAATAAATAAATAAATAATAAATAAAAACATGATTGGGATCAAGATGAGGTAAGTACGCTCCCCTGGGGCTCCAAGGAGTGAGTGAAATGGAAGCCCTGGACAGGAGGCGCGGGGCAGCCTTCAGGATTCCTGGAAGTAGATGGTAGCAGGCTGACTGGAGGAGGAAGCTAGAACTGAGAGAACTATTGTATCAGCAGCAAGTCTCATTTGACACCCATCTTTCTTCTTTTTCCCTCCAGTGTCTTCTAATTTGACCTCTAATGCAGCTGAAAACCAGGAATTACATATTGAGTGTGAACAGAAAACTCCCAAGGCAAGCCCTCTGGTTCTAGTCTGAAAGACAGGAAAGAGGGGCCCTACAGTTCAGAAAGGATGGAGGAGATTATTTTCCCTCTCATGTGTTAGTGGTTGTCCTTTCTTGTCCTTTATGGGAACAATAACTCCGACAACTGCAGATTTCTATCACACGCCCATGAGTCAGTAGCAGTGGGATGGCGTTTTTTTAACTGCTGAAAGAAAACTGTCAACACGGAATTCTTTATCCACTGAAAATTTCCCTCAGGAATGAAGATGAAATAAAGACATTTGCAGAGGAATGAAAACCAGGAGAAATTCTCCGCAGCAAACCTGCTTGCTTATTTGATTTTGGTACCTGTCATTAACCCTCATAAATAAAATCGGCTATTGTGATATTATGGAAGTTGCTAATTTTATCCTTTTTCTTAAAAAAAATAGTGTTAGAAATACATTTTCAGTGCTGCAAAAGAAATAGCACTGGAACATAAATTTAATTTTCTCAGCAAGGCAATTTTATTTCTATAGAACAGTGCGACTCATAGATGGAGCAATGGTGAGAGCACACCTGGACAAGGGAGAGGAAGGGGTTCTTATCCCTGACGCAGGTAGCCCCTACTGCTGTGTCATTCCCCTATTGGCTAGGGCTGGACCGCACAGTCTAAGCTAATTCCGATTGGCTATTTTAAAGAGAGCCAGAGTGGCGGGATGAGTAGTTTGCGGGAAGAATGGTTACAGAACAGGTGACTCAGGATGACTAAGAACAGAGCAGGTGACCAAGGATGACTAAGGTCAGAGCAGGTGACCAAGGGTGACTCAGGACAGAGCAGGTGACCAAGGATGACTCAGGATGGATCAGGTGACCAGGGGAACAGATGTGAACTACTGATTAGCACTGGTAGGTTGTTTACTGAGACTAGGGGCAAGGAGACAAGGAGAACAAGGAAGTTAACCTTCAAAATGAGGAACAAAGAACAGGGGAGTTGAACATACTGATACATTAGTTCTTCAGAGATGATCTTATAACTCATTGTACTTAACAATTTACAGGCTAAAACCTTTGAAGAGGAATTTATTATCTCCTACCATCTCCCCCCTTCCAATTTTCAAAGTCCTTCCTCTTCAAACCTTTATAACATGTCTTGGCTTTGCTGCTTGACTTAATCCTCTAAAAGAAAAAAAGCTGATCTGAATAAGGTGGAGGAGAGTTAAGGAAGGTTTTAGTAAGTGCTGCTTTTGTAAGTCTTTGCACTAGCCCACAGATACAGGGTATGACACAACACCTAACAAGAATGAGTACACCTATTACAGCTGCAAGAGAAGTAAGAATTGAGGCTATGAGTTCTTTCCATTTACTGAACTACTTTTCTAGCCACCCTGAGAAAGGGTGATTGACTTCAGGATTTTTAGCTAACAGATTGGATAAAGCAGTAAGTCTTTGTAAGGCCCTTGTTATGCTCCCAGAGGGGGCAGTGTTGTCTGGGATAAAGGTACAACAGTGAGTTTTAATCATAACACAAACACCACCTTTTTCAGCTAATATCATATCTAGGGCCATTCTGTTTTCCCAGTCCATCTGGCTAGTGGGCCTCAATTGTTCTGCTATTCCTTTGACAGCATCCCTGGTGTAATTAACAAATCCCTGCTGATTATAATAGGTGTAATTTATCCAGTCTACGTTTTTATTGTCACCCATGAAAATATTGAGTCAAATCCTGCAGCTATTTGATCTTGAGCTTTAAATTTGTCTGATACTCCTCATGGAACTCCAATAGCATTTATATAAATATAGGGGTCAAAGGACTCATGCTGAGCACTTCTTTTATGATTTTCTTAATCATATTGACGGAATGCTAGGGTGAAAGGGATGGCCAGCTGGACTAGGGTACAAGTGTTGCTCTAATTTCTTGCAAAGTACACAGCAATAGTCCCCTGCAATACCACCACACACCTGCTTGAGGATGAACAAGGGCAGACTGATTGGTAAGCTCTTGAAAAGTCTTGGTTTCACTGCACCCTGTTAAGTCTCCAAGGAATGCTAACTTTACCTCCTGCCGTGAAAGGCATGAGATGAAGTTAACATCAGGGGCTGGAGGCCGGATGGCCCATGGGGACTGACCTACAGGGCTCTTGACCTTAGGGAACAGCAGTGAAAGAGTCTTGCATGACTCATTGCCCCAGACTGTGGGGTTCTGGAAGAGAGCTACCATACAGCTCATGCCCGGTCCATGAGAGGACCACCCAAGTGGAAAGGGGACAGTTTGGGTCTCTGGCCTGCCTGTCGCACAAGCTTAACAGTCTCTTTTGTTCAGCGTGCAGACAGAATATTTAATCTATTCCAGCTAAGAATTTACATCCTGATACCCTGTTTCAATTGCTATAGTTTGTTTTAAATCTTTCACCTTTACAACAGCTACTTTGGTTTTATCATTAGGTATATAACAAGAGAAGGTTTGGTTAGCAGAGAACCTAGGAGATGGAGAAGAGGGTGCAGGAGGTGAGGAGGCAATGAAGTGCATTTCAAAAGATCCTGTGGGGTCCTTCCCTGAGACTTGTGCTCCTACACCAAAGAAATGGCTTGATGAAGGGGACGAACTCTGGGGAACAGAGATGGTAATCTGTGCTGGATTACATTGGCTCAGCTGACAATGGGGAGGGGAAACTCCTCTAGTAAAATGAATATATGGTTTTAAGAAACTGCAAGTACTAGTTGGGGTGATCCACTCTTCTTCTGTAGTATTTTGTAGAGCATTGGACCAACTTTGGCAGAGAAGCTCTGTGCTAGGAGGACAAGATTCCCAGTTCATACTAGAATCTTCGTCAAACTCCTCCCAAATTAACTTATCCCAGTTAACGATTTGCAGTCTGAGGAGAGCTAGGAAGGATAAAGATACTTTTCTGAAGTGGAGAGTTGCCTCTAGTTTGGCAAATCTTCACAGGGCATCACAAGGCAAGCATTAAAAGTAATGGTTTGGGGTGAACTTGACCTAATTACATTACTAACGAGAGGACTAACAATAGAAAGGGAAAAGAAAGAGATGCAATATAAGATCAAACCTGTTTTCACTTTAGCTTAGTTGGAGTTGGCCCTGGAATAGCTGTCCATGATTCTGGAGGGGGTGGTGCTCTTTTGACCCAGGTGCGATGAGTCCTTCCCCTTTCTGCTGTTCGAACTGCAGTCTCGGTGCTTAGAAGCACTAGGCAGGGTCCTTTCCAAGCCAGTTCAAGTTTTCCTTCCCGCCAACTTTTGATGACGATGTGGTCCTCAGGCTGATGTTGGTGTACTGGAAACTCTAGGGGTGGTACCTGTGCTGAAAGACCTTTAGTTCTGAGGAAAGAGAAGGTGGAAGATAAACCAAGTATATAATTTCCGAGAAACTGATCTTTTGTTTTGAAGGTGGGAATGTCAGCAGTGGAGTGCAAACAGGGTAACCTATACAACACTTCATAAGGGGATACGCCAACATCTCTTGGAGCAGCAGTTCGGATTCTCAACAGGGCAATGGGAAGGCATCTCGTCCATGGCACCTGAGTCTCTAAGACTAATTTGGCTAGGTGGCTTTTTTATAGTTTGGTTCATTCTTTCCAGTCTTCTTGATGAAAGTGGGTGCCAGGGAGTATGATATTCCCATGTTATATCCAGTACCTGGGCTAATTTCTTAATGGCATGTGCAGTGAAATGAGTCTTATTATCTGCATAAATGTTTTCTATTAATCTCAACTTAGGTATAAAATTTTCAACTAATGCCTTGACTACATTATTAGCAGTTGTACTTGAAAAGGGAGTAGCTTCTACCCAATGAGTAAGATGATCTACTATTACTAATAAATACTTTAGACAACCAATTGGAGGCATCTCTATGTAATGAATCTGGGTACTTTGGAACGGCCTTAAGCCTGGACTCCTACCGGCAAAGGGTAATCTTTTTATAGTTTGTTTATTCGTTTTTTTATACACTAAGCAACTGTCTGTAACCCGTTTGGCCAGGATATAAATTCCTGTGCACCCATAAACTCTGAGGACTGAGCCACACATGGCTTGGGGCCCCCACTGGGTCTCTTGATGCAGTTGGAACAAGATTTCCCTCAAAAGGGGTTTGGATAACACTTCTCTCTGGTCTGGTGATATCCATTTTCCTTCGGAATTCTCTTTAGCACCTATTTCTTATTAGTTTTTAGACCAAAGAAAGCCAAACACCATTTTATATTTGACAATGCTTCCTGTGTGATTTTATACCAAACAAGCTAAATTTCACCTATATATTAGTGTGCTATTAATATTAAACTCAATTTTAATAAAATCTTGTAGACATAGTTATCCAATTTTAATGTCTGATCATAAGGTAATATTTTTATAAACTCTTTTTAACCCTTTATAATTTTTGTTAAAGAACAAGTTAGTGCGTTAAGAAAAACCCATTGTGCTTTTATTTTAATGTCCAGTTTACAGAAAAACTGGATGATACCCCTTTAACTTTAGCCAATATGTTTACACAATACTTCCTTTACAATTAACTTTTCAAAACTTGCTTAAACCTTCAAAACAATTTTTAACCTTTTAATGTCGGTAAAAATCCACATTCTTATGCCTCCTTATAATCCTTTTACCAAAAGTATATTTTACTTTCCTTACACACCTTGCACATAAACTGTTTCTTCAATAGTTCTACATTGAGGAGGACTAATTCCTTTTAAATTATACAACATTTCTTGCATACATTCTCTTTAATAACATTTTTCACAACTTCCACAGACAATCTTTGACATGCCTTAACTTTCTGACTTGTTGTAAACATCCCTTTCTTTAAACAACCAGTCAATTTATTTTAGGGTAAGAATTCACCATATAAGATTCTTTTTACATAAACTCTCCTTTTTTTAATGTCAAAGATGATAGCCATTCTTTGCCAAAGCAAACTTCCTTCGTATCTGTGGACTAGACTGCCTAAGGTCACAAGGTTAGAAGTTAGAATAATACATGTTACACTGTTAACTTTTAGTATACTTTACTTTTGTTGAAAACCTTGGAAGTTTGGGATTTTAATTATGTGCTGGGTTTAGAACCTAGACAAAAGTGCAGATAAGGTCTGGCTTATTCTAGAATTTAACTCCATGTGTTCTAGGTTTTACCTAGCTGCAAAGCAGGCCAGGTGTACAGCTGAGGAAAGGTAGCCTGCTTGGCTATCTGATCTGCTAGGTTATTTGCTAGGTTATTCCCTCAACTTCCAAAAGAAAGGCGTTTCTGGTGTCCGAGGCCATGGACAATAGCTATTTCTTTTGGCACTGAAGGTTATTTAATGCTTGGGTGATTAGTTCCTTGTGGACCAGGTCTTGTCATTTGCTATTAATAAGAATTGGTTAAGTCCAATTTTTTCCAAGTGTGTAAGCCACTCCAAAGGCATACTTAGAATCGGTATAGATGGTTCCTTCCTGGTTCTGTAAGTATGTTAAGTCTTGGCTGAGTGCAAACAGCTCACACGTTTGAGCAGACCATTTATTAGGCAATTTTCCTAACTCTATTTCTGTAAGAGTTTCTCTAACAATTACGGAATACCAATTGTGTGTTTTTCCCTCAACCACCTGGGAGGAACTATCTATAAATAAGTGTCCTCCCATCCTGAAGGAGTTTCTCCTAGGTCTGGTCGGACCTTTGTATGGTAATCAATTAAATCTAAACATGTGCTCTCTCTTTAGATTTGGATCCCTTATTAGGAAACCTTCTGGGTTCAACAAATTATCAGTGATTAATGTTAAATCATCTTTTTTCTAACAGAATAGCCTCATGCTTTAAGATTCTTGAATCAGTAAGCTACCTTTTTGCTTTCCGACTTAGGATAATTCTGACCTGGTGAGGTGTGATCACAATGAGGTTTCCTCCAAAAGTTATTTTTCTACATTCTTCTGTTAGCAAAGCAGTTGCCACTACAGATTGAATGCATTTGGGCCATCCGCGGGTTACGGGGTTAAGGATTTTTGATAGGAAGGCTACAGGTTGCCAGTGACTTCCGTGTTTTTGGGTAAGTACTTCTAAGGCTACACCCTTGTTCACATTGACAGAGGGATCAAAGGGCAGTTCTAGGGAGAGTAAAGCTAGGACAGGGGCACTTACTAGGAACAACAGGGTTGGTGGTTTGGACTACCTGATTCATAGCTCTAAGGTCTTGCACCAACCCGTATGACTCGTCTGGCTTCTTTACAGGCAGTATTGGAGTGTGATAGAGAGACATATAGAGTTTAAGAAGCCCATCACGTAGAAGACCTTCAATGATCAATTATGGGCTTTAAATTTACCCTGGCTTTTAAAGGAATGGGATATTGCTTTCTCTTTACTACTTCCCCAGGGGTTTCTAATGTAACGTGAATCAGAGGAATCTGTAACTTTCTTCCATTCCCGTCTGTTGACCAAACCTCGGGATGAACGTGCTCTTTGTCTGTTGTGGTGAGCAAATTCAGGGAGGGGAGAAATTTTCCATGATTGATTTGGAGGCCTAAGCCTAATTTTAGCATTAAATCACTTCCTAATGGATTTGTCCCTGCTTCTGGAATTAACAGAAATTTAATACTAGCTGATCAGTTTTTATATTTCACTTCTGTCTGCTCTAAGACTTTTGCTCTAAATTCCTCTCCTTTTACCCCAGAGATACAAAGTTCTTCTTGTGAACAACTTACGCTAGATGGAAGATAAACTGAGAAGTGAGCTGCTCCTGAATTGATTAAAAAGGTAATAAGCTTAGGTTTAGGTCCCACTTCTGAATTTATCAAGGGCTCTTGGTGGGACTCAAGATAAAAAGATAGCGCCCCTGACTTCCCTAGTCTTCTTCAAAAGCCATAAGTGGGATGACATTTTCTTCCTTTTCCCATTTGGGACATTGTCTTTTAAAGTGATCTATTTTTCTACTTTTGAAACATTTGTTCCGTAATTTCTTAGTTATGTCTGGCCAGTTATTGGTAACAAAGTGGAGCTTTAACATTCCTTGTCTAAGGGGGTCTTCTGATTCTAGGTCAGCGTATTTTCTCTTTTGCTCTTTAAGACTTTCTAAAAATTCTGTTGGTCCCACATCTTTTTCCTGTTTTATATTAAAGCCGTTGGTAAGATTCTGGGTGTGGGGCACCAATTCTCAAATTCTTTTTATTACCATCTCCCTAAGGTCTTTCATATTTCCTTGATGGGCTATATTGTTGTTATCCCATTGAGGATCCTGGGCTGGGAATTTTTGTTCAGCTGCTGGGACATTCTGACCAGGAGGGTATTTATATTCCCAAATGGTCATAGCGGCCCTGCGTATCATGCTGCTCTCTTCTCCTGAGAATAAGATGCCTAAGATAGACATTAACTTGGCCCAAGTATATAACTGCAGTCCTAAAACTGATCAATTTGATCTGCCACTCCATAAGGGGCATCTTAGAGTGGTTTAAACTCCTTTTTTTTTTTTTTTAGGTTTAGGGGAAGGGTCTGGGGTGGCAGCTGGAGAGGAAGGTTCTTTAATCCAAATAAAACAGCAGTATTTTATCATTTGCTACTTTTTCTTGTGTTTGGACCTTCCATTATCTTTCTAATATTCATTCTAACATTAGGCCTAGAGGACTGTTAGAGGGGATATTATCATGATCACAATCTTTCCTATCTTTGCTTACTGTATTTCCCATCCTGGAGAAAGTGTTTTTCCCTGAGTCCGTGGGGCTCAATCTCTCTTATTAGAAATTTCTTGCACCCTAGCAAGTCTGTAGGGCTTAACCTCTCACCCTCCAGCTTCCGATTCATCCTTGTCCATCTGCTTCCCTTGTGGGGATTTTCAGGTCTTTCTTAGCATAAGCCATGTGAGGTGACTGCAGAACCAGATCCGGACTCTGCACTTGCTACACACTCAATTGTGTGTTTCACTCACACACTTTCAACCTCCAGGGTGTCCTGACCACCAAGGAATACCTCACTGCCCCCCATGGCTTTTTTTACCTTGATATGTCCCAACCAAGGAATACTTCGCTGCCCCTGCGGCTTTTCTTATCTTGTTCCTGATCCACCAAGGAAATACTTCACCATCCCTGTGGCATTTCTTACCTTGGTCTGTACACAGAGTTACCTGGTCACTGTGGTATGTATTTGTGGGACTTTTCTTCCTGTGTTGCTGAGATTCTGGCTTTATTCATGACACTGGGTGGGTCCCAATTCCTTACCCCTGAGGCCACCACAATGTGGCAACAGGGTGTGCCTCCTCACAGGAGAGGACGGGACCCTTCCCCAGAGGAGAATGGGAATCCCGGGCAGACCCGCAAATGTGTTAGAAATAAATTTTCAGTGTCGCCAAAGAAATAAGACCCAAACATAAATTTAATTTTCTCAGCAAGGCAATTTTATTCCTACAGAAGCGTGTGCCTCATGGATGGAGCAATGGCGAGAGTACACCTGGATAAGGGAGGGAAAGGGGTTCTTATCCCTGATGCAGGGATGCAGGTAGCCCCTACTGTTGTGTCATTCCTCTATTAGCTAAGGTCGGACCACACAGTCTAAGCTAATTCTGATTGGCTATTTTAAAGAGAGCCAGAGTGGCAGGGAGAGTAGTTTGGCAGGAAGGACAGTTACAGAACAGGTGACTCAGGATGACTAAGAACAGAGCAGGTGACCAAGGATGACTAAGGTCAGAGCAGGTGACCAAGGGTGACTCAGAACAGAGCAGGTGACCAAGGATGACTCAGGATGGATCAGGTGACCAGGGGAACAGATGTGAACTACTGATTAGAACTGGTAGGTTGTTTACTGAGACTAGGGGCAAGGAGACAAGGAGAACAAGGAAGTTAACCTTCAAAATGAAGAACAAAGAACAGGGGAGCTGAACATACTGATACATTAGTTCTTTGGAGAGGATCTCAGAACTCATTGTACTTAACACTTTACAGGCTAAAACCTTTGAAGAGGAATTTATTATATCCTACAATAGCAATGCATATTTGAGACCAAAAAGTCTAGAATTATTATGAGCCAGCATTAACTGACTTGTCTGAGGCTACACATCTGGTTTGTAACTAGGCAAAGTTCGGATGTAGATTTTCAATGTCACTCATCCAGGGTGCTGATTTATACCAACGTACACTGGCCAGGGGCACCAGGGCAAAGAATGCCAATACTGGTTTGAATGATCATCTTTTTGGGTAGGCACTTCTCGTTTGTTGATTAAATTTTACAATCAATTTGGAACTTTTATGTTGAATTTCTATGCTTTTGGTTGCTTCTCTAATTTGGCCTTCTTGCAGCCCATTCCATTGTGAAAGATACAGTTGCAAGCCATAATTATTATTATTATTATTATTTATTTATTTTTTTTTGAGACAGAGTCTCGCTCTGTCGCCCAGGCTGGAGTGCAGTGGTGCGATCTTGGCTCACTGCAAGCTCCGCCTCCCGGGTTCCCGCCATTCTCCTGCCTCAGCCTCTCGAGTAGCTGGGATTACAGGTGCCTGCCACCGTGCCCAGCTAATTTTTTGTATTTTTAGTAGAGACAGGGTTTCACCATGGTCTCGATCTCCTGACCTTGTGATCCGCCCGCCTCGGCCTCCCAAAGTGCTGGGATTACAGGCGTGAGCCACCGCGCCCGGCTGCCATAATTATTAATAAACAATAAGGAACAGAGTTTATTCACTCACTTTGAAGATACTCTATCTCTTCCCAAATAACCACCTATTTTAGTATACATTAAAATATTTTTAATTGACTTGATTGAGGTATGATTTCATGAGGTTTGACTAATCATAGTGAAATATTTGTCACCAAAAGTTCTGCCATGTGACCTTATAGTCAACTCTCCCTACCCTGTGGCCACAGGCAGCCACTGCACTGCTTTCTGTGAAAAGACAGGCTCCTGCATTAGGCATTGCTTGTGTCTGGCTGATTTCATTCAGCATAATATTTTGGGATGTTTATCCACATTACTGTGTGTATCAGTAGTTTGTCCTTGTTTATTGCTGAGTAGTGTTCTATTGCATATATATGCTCTAATCACCAGTAAGTAGGCATTTGGGTTGTTTCCAGTTTAGGGCTATTAGGAATGAATGTGCTTTGAACATCTGTATATAAGGTGTTTTGTAGATGTGCATTTTTCATTCCTCTTGGGTAGATATTTACAAGTAGGATTTTTGGGTCATGGATAAGTACATGTATGTTTAACTACTAAGAAAGTGTTGGCTGGGCATGGTGTCTCACACCTGTAATCCCAACACTTTGAGAGGCCAAGGCGGGTGGATCACCTGAGGTCAGGAGTTCCAGACCAGCCTGACCAATATGATGAAACCCCACCTCTACTAAAAATACAAAAATTAGCTGGGCGTGGGGGCATGCATCTGTAATCCCAGTTACTCAGGAGGCTGAGACAGGAGAATCACTTGAACCCAGGAGGTGGAGTTTGCAGTGAGCTGAGGTCACGCCATTGCACTTCAGAATGGGCAACAAGAGCAAAACTCCCTCTCAAGAGAAAAAAAGAAAGTATCAAATGGTTTTCTGAACTGTGTATACCATTTTGCTTGTCCACAAACAATAATGACAGTTCCAGTTTCTGCATATCCTCACCAGCACCTGGTATTCTGCAGTGGTATCTCATTGGGGTTTCTCACTTGCATTTCACACATGACTCACGGTGCTGAGTCTCACATGCTTACTAGCCATGTGTATGTCTTCTTCGGTGAAAGGTCTGTTAAAATCTTTTATTCAGTGTTAAAACTAGGCTATTTGTCTTTGTAACTTTTTAAACAGGTAAAACAAGGCTCAGGAAGCCACGCCTATACAGACCCACAGACAGGCGCACCCAGGGACATGGGACACACAAAAGGAGGGACATTCACACGGGCATGCCAGTCCTCTCGGGGAGACACATACACACGTAGGCCCATGCAGGAGGGCAGAAGGGGGTGCACTTCAATCTGACAACATGTCCTCACATACGCATGCACACGCATGCATGCAGACACGGTGGAAGATGCCCAGTCACGCAGCCTGGTGCTGCTCCTGTTCCCCTAACAATCTGGAAAGGTTTGTTTCGAGGAGGGATGTGGAAGGTGAAGGAGGACAAGGTAAGGTTTCTTGCCCTCCAGTCCACAAGCCATCAGCCCTGGAGAGCATTCTGCATGCCTGCAATGGGCAGCAGGAAGAAACAATAGATGAGTACAACGAAGGAAGAACCACGAAAGCATCGAAACACCAGCTTCGAGGAACTGCCTGAGAGAGCAGCCCACGGGAAGCCTTCCTGGCCATGTTGCCTGTTTGGGGGGATGAAACCAACTTGAGGGCAGATGAAGGGGGCTCTATGGAAGGGAGAGCAGAGGAAGAAGCAGGTAAAGGCAGGTGTCTTGGCCTGATACCCATCGGCCCTCCCCGGATACCACAGGCCAGGGATGCAATGCAGACCACCCTGTAGGGGCATCAGACACAGAGCCACTTACACAGGGGCCTCTCTCCACAGCAGGAGGCCACAGGAGGTCACAGCTAGTGTCCCATTGCTGTGCAGGGCTCTAAATGCAGGTCTGGGGACGGCAGATGAATCTTAGAGACCTTTTTTCTCTTTAATTAGTAGGCTTTTTTTTTGTTTTTGTTTTTGTTTTTTAGAGTAGTTTTGATTTTACAGAAAAATTGACCAGAAAGTATATAAAGTTCCCAAATATGCCCAAGCACAATTTCCTCAATGATTTCTATCTTGCATTAGCATGGTATCTCTGTTGCAATTGATGAGCCAATTGATACATTATTATTAATCAAAATGCACAGTTTACATTACGGTTCACTCTTGGTGGTGTGCATTCTGTGGGTTTTGACCTGTGATTATGTCAAGTATCCATCGTTACAGTATGCTCACTCTTCATCCCTCCTTTTGTCCCTCCAAATCCCTGGTAACCACAGATCTTTTTACTGTCTCCATAGTTTTGCCTTTTCTAGAATGTCATTCATTTGGAATCATGCAGTAGGTAGCCTTTTCAGATTGATTTCTTTCATTTAGTAATATGCATTTAATATATCTGTTCATGGCTTAATAGCTCAATTCTTTTTTGGGGGGTGGGGGGACAGAGTCTCACTGTGTCACCCAGGCTGGAATGCAGAGGCATGATCTTGGCTCACTGCAACTTCCACCTCCCGGGTTCAAGCAATTCTCCTGCCTCAGCCTCCCGAGTAGCTATGACTTCAGGTGCGCACCACTATGCCCTGCTAATTTTTGGATTTTTAGTACAGACGGGGTTTCACCATGTTTGTCAGGCTGATCTTGAACTCCTGACCTCATGATTCACCTGCCTTGGCCTCCCAAAGTGCTGGGATTACAGGCGTGAGCCAGTGCGCTCGGCCGATAGATCAATTCTTTTCATTGCTAAATGGTATTCCACTGTATGCATGTGCCATAGTTTATCCATCTCTGCTTTGTATATCTTCTTTGGTGAGGTGTCTGTCCAGATCTCTTGACCATTTTTAATTGGGTTGTTTTCTTATTGTTGAGTTTTAGTTTTTTGGGTTTTAGACACAAGTCCTTTACCAGACGTGTGGTTTGAAAATCTTTTTCTTCCAATATGTGGCTTGTCTTTTCATCCCTTAACAGTACCTCTCACAACCAGATGTGATGAATTTTAATGAAGCCAAACTTACCAATTTTTTCTTTCATGGATCATGCTTTTGTTGTCATATCTAAAAAGTCATTGCCAAACCCTTAGGCTTTCTCTTATTGTTTGGGTGAGGGAGAAAGGACAAGATGGAGGAAGGTGAACAAGAAGGCACAATCCATATTGCTTCCGGGTTCTTCCTCACCAACTTTCCCGCGTGCGGGAAAATGCAGCCCGCGCCTGGGAAGATGCAGATCAACTGAGCATGCACCAGGTGACGTCAATCCGAAGAGATCACAACTTACCCCGCCACGCCTATGGAGACGCTCCTATCACGCCCTTTTCCCACCCACTGCCCTCCCCCGTCCAGTACCAATGCATAAAAGTCTGCCACTGGCAGGAGCCGGTGTGACTTCTTCGGCCCCCGCATTCGTGGACTGGAGAACCTCACCCGAGAGCGCCGGCGTGACTTCCCTGGCCCCCCACACCTGAGGACCAGAGAACCTTGCCCGAGAGTATGTGCATATTTGCATTAAAAGGCTGCCACTTTCTTATGTACTTTGGCCTCATGTTTAATTACTTAGCTCTCCTAAATTAAGTTACATTAAATTAAATTAAGACAGGTGGTGCCGAAACCCGGGAGGAGACCCCTCCTCAGGGCCCCCCAAGGTCCGAGGAGCCTCCTCCTTCCACGCCGCGGATGGACCAGGACCTAGACATTGCTTTCCACACCTCCAAGCCTCCTAGGGGTGAGTACCTCTTGCCTCCCTCTCATACTCCTTGGCCAGAAGTCCTGCGCAGGCCCAAGGCTTTTGGTCACCAGGTGACCCACAGGAGAGTTCCCAAAGGTAGAGACATCTGCCCAAAGGACCTCCATTCCAATCCACGTGAGACCCGTCCAGGACGGAGACGTCCGCCTGGAGGTAAGCTCCATTCCGGCTCCAGGAGCCTTCCGGTCTCTAGTGGCTCCAAAGGACACTTTGTAGCCAGATAGAGTTCGGTTTCTGCCTACCATGAGAGGAAGGCAATGGGAAATCCCCAATCCAAAATACTAAGAGACACCCCTTTAGGGTGTCTTCTGGTCAATCTCAAAACTTTACAATTAGAACAAGATCTTAAATGAAAGCAACTAATTTTCCTCTCCACGGTGGCATGGCTACAATACAAGTTAGATAATCAGTCTCAATGGCCACCAGAAGGAACCCTTGACTATAATATTTTACTTGATTTGTCTAATTTCTGCCAAAGGCTTGGAAAGTGGTCAGAGATTATCTATGTCCAAGGCTTTTGGGACTTGCACTCTCGCCCAGACCTGTGCACCCAGTGTTCAATGGCCCAGGTCTTGTTAGCTAAAACCCAGCCCTCAGCCCCCACACCACAAGCGGAGGAAGATTCTACTTCCATCTCAGACGGGGCCGATGGCAGGGCACCTCCCTCCTGACCTACCAACGCCCCTCCCTATGCTCCTCCAACTGCCCCTCCATCAGCCACTCCTCTTACCTCCCCCACACTGGCTCCACACTGGCTCCAAGACTGCGGTAGCGGCCCCCACTAGTCAGCCCTCTACCAGTCAGCCTGCCCCAACCCCCCCTACCGGTCAGCCAGTCTCAACCTGCCCTACTGGTCAGTCTGTTCCAACCTCCCCTGCTAGTTTGTTGGCACCCCCTCCAAGAAGTTGCTAGAGCCAAGGGCGTGGTTAGAGTCCATGTCCCCTTTTCCCTGGCTGACCTTTCCAAAATTGAAAAATGACTCAGCGACTTCTCAGCCAACCCCACCCAATATTCCAAAGAGTTTCGATACCTAGGCCAGGCATATGACCTTACCTGGCATGACTTACATGTCATTCTTACTTCCAGTCTTAACCCAGAGGAAGGAGAGTGCGTTCTTGCAGCCGCCAGGCAGCATGCAGACCAGTTACACTTAACTGACCTGGCCAGCCTGGTAGGCGAACAAGCTGTCCCATCTACAGATCCTGAATGGGACTACTAACCTCAACAACCCAGGTGTAGCAGAAGAGACCTTATGATACAATGCCTCTTAGCTGGCATGCAGGCAGCCTCTAACAAAATAGTAAATTTTAATAAGTTACAGGAGGTTATTCAATACTCAGAGGAAAATCCTGCCTCCTTTTTAAATCGCCTTACAGAGGCACTTGTCCAATTTACCTGACTGGATCCTACCTCTCCAGCAGGAGCTACTGTCCTTGCCACTTATTTTATTTCCCAGTCAGCCCCAACATCTGAAAAAATTAAGAAAGGTAGAGGATGGACCTCAAACCCCCATTTAGGACTTAGTCAAGCTAGCTTTCAAAGTTTTTAACTCTAGAGAGGAAACAGCTGAGGCTCTTCGACAAGCCAGAGTAGAACAAAAGGCCGCCCTCCAGGCACAAGCTCTAGTGGCTGCCCTCCAACCCGTGTTGCCCACTTTGCCCACAGGGAAAACCAAAGATAAGTCTCTTAATGGCTCCTGCTATAAATGCGGAGACCCAGGACACTAGGCAAACCAGTGTCCCCAGGCCAAGCCGGCCACTCCATCTCGTCCATGCTTTAAGTGTGACATTAGGCAAAACAGTGTCCAAATCCTCACCTGCCTACCACACCGTGCCCAACCTGCCAACAGGAAGGATACTGGAAGTCTGATTGCCCCGCCAGCAGGGCAGGCATTGTGCCTCAACGTGGTGCCTCTCCTTGAGAGTCAGAAGGCTCCTTCCAGCTCCTACACCTGGACGACGACTGACGGTGCCCACACTCAGAGACCCCAGCCATCCTCGCTGAGCCTAGGGTAACTCTACAGGTAGAGGGTAAGCCAATTTCTTTTCTCATCAATACGGAGGCCACCTATTTTGTTTTGCCAACCTATGGAGATCCTAGCCAGCCATCCACTATCTTAGTAGTTGAGGTAGATGGCAAACTGTTTAACCCTTGTCAGAACTCAATGTTAAACTCTTGCCTGGACTATGCATGTTTGGCCCACTCTTTCCTCATCATGCCCTCGTGTCCCACCCCCCTCTTAGGACGAGACATCTTAACCAAACTCTCCATAGAGACACGTCAATCGTGGGTAACCCTACTTTCCCTTGCCCTTACCAGACTACGGGAGACACCTAGAAGCCCTACAGGCCTTAGCCCATTTGAACTAGTTTACGGGTGCCCTCTTGCATTACGAGAACTTCCTATTCTTCCCACACCATTGGCACCCTACTTGCCCTCTCTCTCTCTCTTAAGACAATTACTTAGAGAACACGCTGAAAGGTCACTTCCCCCACCTACATAAGGAAATCCAGACACCCCCTCGGCCCTTTCTCCAGGTGACCAGGTTCTACTCAAGGATCTACATGCAAAGGGCCTTATTCCTAAGTGGAAGAGCCCATATACAGTAATTCTTAC
>NW_012116488.1:4596446-4638372 GCF_000951035.1 Colobus angolensis palliatus
TACTTTCAGTTTGCAATATATACATGTGGAAGTTGAAAAATGGTAACGGAAATACTTTTAAATTAAAGCCCTTATTTTAGTCATGCTATTTAAGGAAAAAAAAAAAAAAAAGAATGTTTCAAAGCCCTTCGCCAGGAACATATAGTCTTATTATTAATGATCTCTGGACCCTTGGTGGGCCCAGGGAGTTAAAGGTGGACTGTATGCATCAACTTCTTCCTCATATCCCACCACAACCATCCAGGTAAAGAGAATATACGCTCAGCAAGTACAACTCCCTAAGGGTGTACAGGCCCTACAAAATTTAACCTCAGCCATAAAATCTCATGAACAAAAAATACAGAAGCTGTTAAGCAGATGCTTCCATTCCTAATTCCCATACTAATCCTCTGTCTTATGTTATGTCTTGCTCCCATTCTAATAAAATTTCTCCGAGCCAGTGTCCAAGAAATCACCCGAGTCACCTTCAATCAAATGCTCCTGCATCCCTACACCCAACTGCCAACCTCAGACCCTAACTACACCCCTTAACAGCAAGAAGCAGCCAGACAGACAACAGCGCCCTGAATTCTTATAATCAATAAGAGGTTGGACTGTTTGGGTGAGGGAGAAAGGACAAGATGGAGGAAGGTGAACAAGAAGGCACAATCCGTGTTGCCTCTGGGTTCTTCCTCACCAACTTTCCCGCGTGCGGGAAAATGCAGCCCACACCCGGGAAGATGCAGATCAACTGAGCATGTGCCAGGTGACGTCAATCCGAAGAGATTGCAACTTACCCCGCCACGCCTATGGAGACGCCCCTATCACGCCCTTATCCTGCCCACTGCCCTCCCCCTTCCAGTACCAATGCATAAAAGTCCGCCACTGGCAGGAGCCAGTGTGACTTCTTCGGCCCCGGCATTCGTGGACCGGAGAACCTCACCCGAGAGCGCCAGCATGACTTCGCTGGCTCCCCACACCTGAGGACCAGAGAACCTCGCCCGAGAGTGTGTGCATATTTGCAATAAAAGGCTGCCGCTTTCTTATGTACTTTGGCCTCATGTTTAATTACTTAGCTCTCCTAAATTAAGTTACATTAAATTAAATTAAGACACTTATGTTATCCTTAAAAGTTTAATAGTTTTGTGGTTTACACTTAGGTTTATTATCCCGTTTTGACTTATTTTTTGTGAAGTGTATAAGTCTGTGTCTATATGCATTTGTTGGCAGGTGTATCTGGTCATCACAGCACCGTTTGTTGAAAAGACTATCTTTCTCCATTAGATTGCCTTTGCTCTTTTGTCAAAGATCAGTCAATTGTATTTGTAGAGTCTATTTCTGGGCTCTCTGATCTGGAGGAAAAAGTTTTGTGGTTGCCAGAGATTTGGAGGGACACAAGGCATGATCTTCGCTCACTGCAACCTCCACTTCCCAGGTTCAAGGGATTCTCCTGCCTCAGCCTCCTGAGTAGCTAGGATTTCAGGTGCGTACCACCACGCCCTGTTAATTTTTGTATTTTGTCTATTATTTTTCTAATACCACACTGTCTGTTACTGCAGCTTTGTAGCAAGTCTTGAAGTCCTCTAAGTTTTTCTCCTGGATGTTGTATTAACAATTCTGAGCCATGCCTTTCAATCTACGTTTGAGAATGTGATTGTCAATATTCACAAAATAACTTGCTGGGATTTTGATTGGGATTGCACTGAATCTGTGGATCAAATTGGGAAGAACTGATAACAATATTGTGTCTTTCTATCCATAAACATGGAATATCTTTCCATTTATTTAGATCTTTTATTTATTTCATTAGAATTTTGTAGTTCTCCTCACATAGATTTTGAACATATGTTTTTAGATTTGTACCTAAGTATTTCATTTTTCTTGGTGCTAATATAAATAGCATTATCTTTTTAATACCAAATTTCAACTATTCATTATCGATATATAGAAAAGCCATGACTTGTATATATTAATCTTGCATCTTGCAACCTTGTTATAATCATTTATTAGTCTCAGGAGGGTTTTTTGTTGATGTGGAGGGATTTTCTATGGACACAATCATGTCATCTTAAAAAAAAGACGTTCATTTCTTCCTTTCTAATCTGTGTGCTTTTTATTTTCTTTCCTTGTCTTATTGCATTAGCTAGGACTTTCAGTACAATGTTAAAAATCAGTGGTATAAATGTAAATAATTACTATTTATTGTGAAAGAAAAATATCTTGGGCCCCCAACATCACTAAACTAAAGGGAAAAGTCAAACTGGGAACTGCTTAGGGTAAACCTGCCTCCTATTCTATTCAAAGTCATCCCTGTGCTCACTGAGATAAATGCATATCTGATTGCCTCCTTTGGAGAGGCTCATCAGAAATGCAGAAGAATGCAACCATTTTTCTCTCACCTACTTGTGACTTGGAAGCCCCTCCCCACTTCAAGTTGTCCTGACTTTGCTTAGATTGTGGACCAAACCAATGTTCATGTTATACATGTTGATTGATGTCTCCTGTCTCCCTAAAATATTTAAAACCAAGCTGTGTTCTGACTGTCAGGCCTCTGAGCCCAAGCTAAGCCATCATATTCCCTGTGACCTGCACATATACATCCAGATGGCCTGAAGTAACTGAAGGATCACAAAAGAAGTGAAAATGGCCTGTTCCTGCCTTAACTGATGACATTACCTTGTGAAATTCCTTCTCCTGGCTCATCCTGGCTCAAAAGCTCTTCCACTGAGCACCTTGTGAACCCCACCCCTGCCAGCCAGGAAACAACCCCCTTTGACTATAATTTTCCACTACCTACCCAAATATTATAAAACAGCCCCGCCCCTATCTCCCTTGCTGACTCTCTTCTCAGATTCAGCCCGCCTGCACCCAGGTGAAATAAACAGCCTTGTTGCTCACACAAAGTCTGTTTGGTGGTCTCTTCACACAGATGCTAGTGAAATTTGGTGCCGTGACTCAGATTGGGGTACCTCCCTTGGGAGATCAATCCCCTGTCCTCCTGCTCTTTGCTGCATGAGAAAGATCCACTTATGACCTCAGGTCCTCAGACCAACCAGCCCCAAGAACATCTCACCAATTTTAAATCGGGTAAGCAGCCTCTCTTTACTCTCTTCTCCAACCTCTCTCACTATCCCTCAACCTCTTTCTCCTTTCAATCTTGGTGCCACCTTCAATCTCTCCATTCTCTTAATTTCAGTTCCTTTCCTTTTCTGGTAGAGACAGAGGAGACACGTTTTATCCGTGAATCCAAAACTCCGGCACCGGTCACCTACTCGGGAAGACAGTCTTCCCTTGGTGTTTAATCCCTGCAGGGACGCCTGCCTGATTATTCACCCACATTCATTGGTGTCTGATCACTGCAGGGACGCCTGCCTTGGTCATTCATCCACATTCCCTTGGTGGCAAGTCAATTGCAGGGATGCCTGCTTTGGCTGCTCACCCACATTGCAGCCTAGGGCTGCTCACCCCACCCCTTCTCTCCTTGTCTCTACCCTCTCTTCTCTCCACTTTCTTGGGGGCAAGCACCCCCACCCCCTCTCTCTGTGTCTCTACCCTCTCTTTTCTCTGGACTTGCCTCCTTCACTATGGGCAACCTTCCACCCTCCATGCCTCCTTCTTCTCCCTTAGCCTGTGTTCTCAAGAACTTAAAACCTCTTCAAATCACACCTGACCTAAAACCTAAATGCCTTATTTTCTTCTGCAACACCGCTTGGCCCCAACACAAACTCGACAATGGTTCCAAATAGCCAGAAAACGGCACTTTCGATTTCTCCATCCTACAAGATCTAGATAATTCTTGTCATAAAATGGGCACATAGTCTGAGGTGCCTGATGTCCAGGCATTCTTTTACACATGGGTCCCTCCCTGGTCTCTGTTCCCAATGCAACTCGTCCCAATCTTCCTTCTTTCCCTCCCGCCTGTCCCCTCAGTCCCAACCCCAAGAGTTGCTGAGTCTTTCTAATCTTCCTTTTTTACAGACCCATCTGACCTCTCCCCTCCTCCCCAGGCTGCTCCTCGCCAGGCCAAGCGAGGTCCCAATTCTTCCTCAGCCTCCACTCCCCCACCCTATAATCCTTTTGTCACCTCCCCCCTCCTCACACCTGGTCCGACTTACAGTTTCATTCTGTGACTAGCCCTCCCCCACCTGCCCAGCAATTACCTCTTAAAAAGGTGGCTGGAGCTGAAGACATAGTCAAGGTTAATGCTCCTTTTTCTTTATCTGGCCTCTCCCAAATCAGATAGCGTTTAGGCTCTTTTTCATCAAATATAAAAACCCAGCCCAGTTCATGGCTTGTTTGGCAACAACCCTGAGACGCTTTACTGCCCTAGACCCTGAAAGGCCAAAAGGCTGTCTTATTCTCAATATACATTGTATTACCCAATCCACTCCTGACATTAAATAAAACACCAAAAATTAAGTTCCAGCCCTCAAACTCCACAACAGGACTTAATTAACCTTGCCTTCAAGGTGTACAATAATAGAGAAGAGTTGCAATCCTTGCCTCCTCTGTGAGAGAAACCCCAGCCACATCTCCAGCACACAAGAACTTCAAAACGCCTAAGCCACAGTGGCCAGGGGTTCCTTCAGGACTTTCTCCCCCAGGATCTTGCTTCAAGTGCTGGAAACTGGCCACTGGGCCAAGGAATGCCCGTAGCCCAGGATTCCCCCTAAGACGTATCCCATCTGTACGGGACCCCACTGGAAATTGGACTGTCCAACTGACCCAAGGCTCTGACTGACTGCTTCCCAGATCTTTTCGGCTTAGCGGCCGAAGACTGATGCTACCCGATCACCTTGGAAGCTTCCTGGACCATCCCAGATGCTTTGGGTAACTCTTACAGTTGAGGATAAGTCTGTCCCCTTCTTAATCAATACAGAGGCTACCCAGTCCACATTATCTTCTTTTCAAGGGCCTGTTTCCCTTGCCTCCATAACTGTTGTAGGTATTGATGGCCAGGCTTCTAAACCCCTTAAAACTCCCGCACTCTGGTGCTAACTTGGACAACATTCTTTTATGCACTCTTCTTTAGTTACCCCACCTGCCCAGTTCCCTTATTAGGCCGAGATATTTAAACCAAATTGTCTGCTTCCCTGACTATTCCTGGACTACAGCCACATCTCATTGCTACCCTGCTTCCCAACCCATAGCCTCCTTCGTCCCTTCCTCTCGTATCCCCCAACTTAACCCACAAGTATGGGATAACTCTACTCCCTCCCTGGCAACTGATCACCAGCCTATTACTATCCCATTAAAACCTAATCACCCTTACCCCGCTCAATGCCAGTATCCCATCCCACAACAGCCTTTAAAGGGATTGAAGCCTGTTATCACTCGCCTGCTACAGTATGGGCTTCTAAAACCTGTAAACTCCCCTTACAATTCCCCCATTTTACCTGTCCAAAAACCGGACAAGTCTTACAGGTTACTTCAGGATCTGTGCCTTATCAACCAAATTGTTTTGCCTATCCACCTTGTGGTGTGAAACCCATTTACTCTCCTATCCTCGATACCTCCCTCCACAACCCATTATTCTGTTCTGGATCATAAACATGCTTTGTTTACTATTCCTTTGCATCCTTCATCCCAGCCTCTTTTCAATTTCACTTGGACTAACCCTGACACCCATCAGGCTCAGGAAATTACCTGGGCTGTACTGCTGCAAGACTTCGCGGACAGCCCCATTACTTCAGTCAAGCCCAAATTTCTTCCTCATCTGTTACCTATCTTGGCATAATTCTCATAAAAACACATGTGCTCTCCCTGCTGATCATGTCTGGCTAATCTCCCAAACCCCAACCCCTTCTACAAAACAACAACTCCTTCCTTCGTAGGCATGGTTAGGTACTTCCACCTTTGGATACCTAGTTTTACCATCTTGACTAAACCATGATGTAAACTCACAAAAGGAAACCTAGCTGACCCCACAGATCCTAAATCCTTTGACCACTCCTTTCCATTCCTTAAAAACAGCCCTAGAAGCTGCTCTCACACTAGCTCTCCCTAACTCATCCCAATCCTTTTTCATTACACACAGTCAAAGTGCAGGGCTGTGAGGTCAAAATTCTTACACAAGGATCGGGACCATGCCCTGTGGCCTTTTTATCCAAACAACTTGACCTTACTGTTTTAGCTTAGCCTCATGTCTGTGTGTGGCAGCTGCCACTTCCTTAATACTTTTAGAGGCCCTCAAAATCACAAACTATGCTCAACTCACTCTCTAGAGTTCTCATAACTTCCAAAATCTATTTTCTTCCTCACACCTGATGCACATATTTTCTGCTCCCCTCCACTACCTCTCAACAAGCCAAACTCATTGCCTTAACTCAAGCCCTTGCTCTTGCAAAAGGATTAAGCATCAATATTTATACTGACTCTAAATATGCCTTCCATATCCTGCACCACCATGCTGTTATATGGGTAGAAAGAAATTTCCTCACTATGCAAGGGTCCTCCATCATTAATGTCTCTTTAATAAAAACTCTTCTCAAAGCTGCTTTACTTCCAAAGGAAGCTGGAGTCATTCACTTCAAGGGCCATCAAAAGGCGTCAGATCCCATTGCTCAGGACAATGCTTATGCTGATATGTTAGCTAAAAAGCAGCTAGCATTCCAACTTCTGTCCCCCACTGCAGTTTTTCTCCTTCTCATCTGGCCACTCCCACCTACTCCCCCGCTGAAACTTCCACCTATCAATTTCTTCCCACACAAGGCAAATGGTTCTTGGACCAAGGAAAATATCTCCTTCCAGCCTCACGGGCCCATTCTATTCTGTCGTCATTTCATAACCTCTTCCATGTAGGTTACAAGCTGCTTGCCCGTCTCTTAGAACCTCTCATTTCCTTTCCATCATGGAAATCTATCCTCAAGGAAATCACTTCTCAGTGTTCCATCTGCTATTCTACTAATCCTTAGGGATTGTTCAGGCCCCCTCCCTTCCCTACACATCAAGCTAGGGGATTTGCCCCTGCCCAGGACTGGCAAATTGACTTTACTCACATGCCCCGAGTCAGGAAACTAAAATACCTCTTGGTCTGGGTAGACACTTTCACTGGATGGGTAGAGGCCTTTCCCACAGGGTCTGCGAAGGCCACCATGGTCATTTCTTCCCTTCTGTCAGGCATAATTCCTTGGTTTGACCTTCCTACCTCTATACAGTCCAATAATAGACCAGCATTTGTTAGTTAAATCACCCAACCAGTTTCTCAGGCTCTTAGTATTCAGTGGAATTTTCATACCCCTTACCATCCTCAATCTTCAGGAAAGGTAGAACGGGCTAATGGTCTTTTAAAATCACACCTCACCAAGCTCAGCCACCGACTTAAAAAAGACTAGACAATACTTTTACCACTTTCCCTTCTCAAAATTCAGGCCTGTCCTCGGGATGCTACAGGGTACAGCCCATTTGAGCTTCTGTATGAATGCTCATTTTTATTAGGCCCCAGTCTTATTCCAGACACGAGCCCAACTTGGACTGTGCCCCAAAAACTTGTCATCCCTACTCTCTTCTGTCTAGTCATACTCCTATTCACCGTTCTCAAATACTCATAAATGCCCTGCTCTTGTTTACACTGCTGGTTTACACTGTTTCTCCAAGCCATCACAGCTGATGTCTCCTGGTGCTATCCCAAACTGCCACTCTTAACTCCCTCTTAAAGTAAATAAATACTCTTTGCTGGCAGGGCTATGCTGAACCTCCTTGGGCACTCTCTAATTGGATGTCCTGGATCCTCCCAATTCTCAGTCCTTTAATACCTGTTTTTCTCCTTCTCTTATTCGGACCTTTTGTCTTCCGTTTAGTTTTTCAATTCATACAAAACTGCTTCCAGGCCATCACCAATCATTCTATATGATAAATGCTCCTTCTAACAACCCCACAATAGCACCCCTTACCCCAAAATCTTTCTTCAGCTTAATCTCTCCCACTCTGGGTTTCCATGCCACCCCTAATCCCGCTTGAAGCAGCCCTGAGAAATATCACCCATTATCTCTCCATACCACCCCCCAAAAAATTTTTGCTGCCCTAACACTTCAACACTATTTTATATTATTTTTCTGATTAATATAAGAAGGCAAGAATGTCAGGCCTCTGAGCCCAAGCTAAGCCATCATATCCCCTGTGACCTGCACTATACATCCAGATGGCCTGAAGTAACTGAAGAATCACAAAAGAAGTGAAAATGGCCTATTCCTGCCTTAACTGATGACATTACCTTGTGAAATTCCTTCTCCTGGCTCATCCTGGCTCAAAAGCTCCCCCACTGAGCACCTTGTGACCCCCACCCCGCCAGCCAAAAGACAACCCCCTTTGACTGTAATTTTCCACTACCTACCCAAATATTATAAAACGGCCCGACCCCTATCTCCCTTCACTGACTCTCTTTTTGGACTCAGCCCACCTGCACCCAGGTGAAGTAAACAGTCTTGTTGCTCACGCAAAGCCTGTTTGGTGGTCTCTTCACACGGACGTGTGCGAAACTGACCACTGTGGGCACCTGTCATTAGGACCTTCTGAGGCTGGGTCCCAGCCGTGTGTCCTCAAACTTGGCACAATAAACTTTCTAAACTAACTGAGACCTGTCTCAGATTTTTAGGGTTCATATTATCAATTAAAAACCAAAATTTACATTAAAAAAAGGAAAGCAGTGTTGAGGGGGGCATCCTTACCTTGCTCCTGATCTTAGCAGGGACACTTCAAGTTTCTTACCGTTAAGTGTGACCACTGTGGGCTTTACATCCGGTCGGGCTCCTTACCAAGTTCCCCTCTAGTCCTCATTTGCTGAGAGCGTTTATCATGAATGGGTGTTGGATTTTGTTAGATGCTTTTTCTGAATCTGCTATGATCATGTGACTTTTCTTCTTCAGCCTATTGTGGTGATGGATTACATGACTAGATTTTCATATGCTGAACCAGTTTTGTGTACCTGAGATAAGTCCCACTCTGTTGTGGTATATAATTCTTTTTATGCATTGTTTGGATTTGACTTGCTAATTTTTCGTTGAAGATTTTTGCATCTATGTTTACGAAAGCTATTGGCTTATGGCTTTCCCTTCTTGTGTCTTTGTCTGGTTTTGTTTTTAGGATAACGCTGGCTTTATAGAATGAGTCAGAAAACATTCCTTTTGCTTCTATTATCTGGAAGACATCATAGAAAATTACTGTCATTTCTTCCTTAAATGTTTGGTAGAATTCATCAGCAAACCCGTTCAGACCTGGTGTTTCCTATTTGGAAGGTAATTATTTATTGATTCAATTCCTTTAATGCATACATACCTATTCATATTATCTATTCTTTCTTGTGTAAGTTTTGGTAGATTGCATCTTTCAGAAATTGATCCATTTCATCTAGGTTATCATATTGCTGGGCATAGAGTTGTTATGGTAATAATATTCTATTATTATCCTTTACAACATTCCTTTAGGATCAGTAGCAGTGGCCCCTATTTTATTTCTAATGCTAATAATTTGTGTCTCATTTCTTTCTTTGTTAACTTGGCTAGAGGTTTATCAATTTCATTGCTTTTTTTTTCAAAGATCCAGCTTTCGGTTTTGTTGATTTTTCTCTAGTAGGTTCCTGATTTCAGTTTCATTGATGTCTGCTTTAGTTAATTTTTTCTGTCTACTATGTTTTTAATTAGTTCTTCTTTTCTAGTTTCTTGAGGTGGAAACTTAGATGATTTGTTTCTGATCTTTCTTCTTTTCTAAAATGCCTTCTTTCAATGCCATAAACTTTCCTCTAAGCACTGCTTTTGTTGCATCTCACAAATTTTGATAAGTTGTATTTTCATTTTCATTTATTTCAAAATATTGCTTAATTTCTCTGGAGACCTTTTCCTTTGACTGATGTGTTATTTAGAAGTGTTTTGTTTAATCTCCAGGTATTTTTTAATTTTCCAATTGTCTTTCTGTTATTGATTTCTAGTTTTATTGTATTCAGAGAGCATATTTTATTTTTTAGTTCTTTTAAACCTGTTGAGGTGTGTCAGGGCTTAGAATTTGGTCTATCTTGGTGAATGTTCCACATGAGCGTGAGAAGAATGTATTTTGCTGTTGCTTCACAAAATATTCTACAGATATCCAGTAAATTGGCTGAATGACAGTGCTGTTCTGTTCAATTACGTCCTTACTGATTTTCGGTCTGCTGGATCTGTCCATTACTGAGTGGTGTTGAAGTCTCCACATATGACAGTGGATTCTTCTACATCTTCTTGCTGTTCTATCAGATTTTGCTCCAAGTACGTGACACTCTGTTCTTACATATTAGAGATTGCTATTTCTTATCAGAGAGTTGACTCCTTTATCATTATCCAGTTCCTTTCTTTACTTCTGATAATTTTCTTTGCTCTGAAGGCTGCTTTGTCTAAAACTAATATAGCATCTCCAGCTTTCCATTGAATAGTATTAGCATGGTATAACTTTCTCCATCCTGTTACTTTTAACCTATCTGAGCCTTTATATTTAAAGCAAGTTTCTTGATTTTCTTTTTAATTCACTCTGACAGTCTGCCTTTTAAATGAAGTATTTGGACCACTGGCATTTGAAGTGACTAGTGATGTTTGGATTAATATCTATCATATGTGTCACTGTTTTCTAGTCCTTGCCTTTGTTTTTTGTTTCTTTTTGTCTTTCACTCTTTTTCTACCTTCTCTAGTTTTAACTGAGCATTTTGTGTGATTCTATTTTCTCTCCTCTCAGCATATTAATTAAAATATTCCCCTACTTATCCACAGATTTGCTTTCTGTGGTTTCAGTTACCCACTCGCAACCACAGTCTAAAAGTAGGTGAGTCTAGTACAATAAAATATTTTGAGAGACAGACCATATTCACATAACTTTTATTACAGTATATTGTTACAATTGTTCTATTTTATTATTAGTTATTGTTGTTAATCTCTTACTGTGTATAACATATAAAGTAAACTTCATCTTAGGTATGTATGTATAGGAAAAAGAACCATAGTCTATATAGGGTTCAGTGCTATCCACAGTTTCAGGCATCCACTTGGGATCTTGCAATGCATCCCCCACGGATAAGGGGGGACTACTATATCTTTCTTTCTTTTTTTCTTTTACTTTTAAAAATGGCTGTTCTAGAGTTTGCAATGTACATTTGCAACTAATCCAAATTCGTCTTCAAATAACGCTATACTGTTTCATAGGGAGTGCAGGTACTTTGTAATAGACCACTCTCAATTCCTCCCTCCTGTCCCTTAAAACATTGCTGCCATTCATTTCACTTATTCTAAAGCATATCACTAAATGTATTGTTGCAATTATTTTGAACAAATTGTTGTTTGCTAGATCAATTAAGAATAAGAAAAATAAAAGATTTTATTTTACCATTACATATCATTCTCTAACACACTTCTTTATGTTGACTCAAGTTTCCGACCTATTTCATTTTCCTTCTCGCTAAAGAACTTCTTTTTAACATTTCTTTCAAGGCAAGTCTAATGGTGGCAAATTCCCTCAATTTTTGTTTGTCTGCAACATTTTTTCTTTACTTTTGGAGGATAACTTTCACTAGATACAAAATTTTAGGTTGTTGGATTTTTTTCTTTCAAACTTAAAATGTTTAACTCCACACTCTCCTTGCTAATGTACTTTCTGAAGAAAAGTCTAATGTAATTCTTAACCTTAATCTTTGGTAATTTTCTTTATACTTTTCTCTCAGTTATTAAGAGAGGTGGGTGGAAATCTCAAATTAATTGTGCATTTTCATTTCTTCTTTTAGTTTTGTCGGTTTTTTTGCTATACATATTTTAAAGTTCTGTTATTAGGAGCATACATGTTTTTGTTGTATATATCTTGAACTAAACATTTTGTCGTTGTAAATGGTCCCTATCTTTTTCTGGGAATATTCCTTGTCCTGAAGTTTTTTTGGTCTACTATTCACACAAACTCCCCGGTTTTCTTATTATTAGTGTCTGTGTGATATCCTCTTTCCCATTCTTTTGTTTTCATCTATGTGTGCCTGTATACTTAAACTGGGATTTTTATAGACAGCATATAGTTTGATCTTGTTTTTCCTTACCTTTTAGAATATCTTTTAATTAAAAAAAAATGAAAGCCCAACACAATGTATCTGGTTATAATAACTGAGGCATTCAGCCGTTAGTGTCAAGTTTTAGGTTAATGTGGCTAGGAGTTGAACTGTGTTTAATGTTTGATGAAGTTGTAAATTCCAGAGGCTTCAAATTCCTCTAGTGTTTTTGTTTTTGTCTCTCTCATTGCCCTTCTGTTTCTCTAAGAACTATTTCTTAAATACACTTCATGCTTTCTAGCTCTTTCACCTATAATTCACCGTTATTACACCGTAGCCCTGTTGATGTGGTTGTCGAGTATGGGAAGGGAAAACATTCTATCATCTTATGATTATTCTTTTGGCTTTTAATGAGTTTGTATCCCTAGGTCGTGACTTTCACAAGTGTTTCTTAGCTTTGCCCTTTTCTCCCCAGCTTGGGTAAGACAGGAAGACCAGAGGGGGTAGGAGTTGGGTAATTGGCTTGGCTCCTGAAATAAGGCTCTGCTAAAGTTCTTTCCCCTGCTGAGTAGGGCTTTGTTACGGACATGCTCTGAGACTATTTCAAAATGGTTAATTTTCCTCTCTCCCTGGTTGAGATGTGAGGGGATTTTTTTCTTGGCTATTCAGAGTGAAAACTCAGTGGGATTAAAAATAAAACCTAATCAAGTGGAGGACGGGTGGCTAGGAATGTGACCCCCAGAAATGTCTCACTCTTATGCCAGTCCACATTCAGCTGCCGGAAATTTGTCACAATTGCCATTAATATGTTCCCATCAGTTTATGACTCCAGTGGTTTTTGCTCCAGGTGAGCAGATCTCAGCTGTGAGTCTCTGCATTCTCCTGTCTCTCCCATTCCTGAGTGGAGGCTTCCCTGGGACCTCAATTCTCTGATGGGTCCAACAAAGGCACTGATTTTCACTTTGTTCAGCTTTTTTTTGTAGTAAAGGTGGGAGTGATTGTTTTCAAATACTTTACATGTCAGAGCTAAAATTGGAAGTCTCCAGTATTGCTCTTTTATTAAGTCTAATAATCTTTGCTTTTAATTTAGACCATTTACATTTTCAATTTAGTTCTATAATCTTACTATTTGTTTTCTCTTTCCCAACCTCATTATACCTCATTCTACGTCCTTTTTTCCTGTTCCTCCTTTTTCCTGTATTCTTTTGGATTCATTTTAGCATTCCATTTTCTCTCCTCCATAGGCTTATCAGTTATGCCTCTTCTTTTTATGCTTTTTAAAGCTTGATCTAGGATTTATGATATGCATGCTTAATCTATTGCAGTTTATGTTCAAGAAAAGTTACTATTGTGTGATGTCGATCGAGAAAAATGATGAGACAAGTCTCAATCATTTTAGGAGGTTTATTTGCCAAAGTTAAGGATGTGTGCCCGGGAGACAGTTCTACGTCTTTCTTTGAAGATAATTTTGAGGGCTCTAAATTTAAAGGAGAAAGGGTGAAATACTGAGAAGTACACGATTTCCATGTAAGAAGCAGGCAGGGAAAAATAACCATTCTTGCCTTTGTCTCGCTCAGTGAATCTGCATTTTTTTTTTTTTTTAACATAAGGTGACACAGACAAATGGGGCAGAGGAAAAATGCAGGGAATCTGGATTTTACGCGAGATAACATAGACACAGTGGGGCAGGGGAACAGTCAGATATGCAGACGTGTCTGGTGGGCTGGTGGGCCGCAGTGACTGCACCTGTAAAGATAAGCTATCAGTTTACATTGCCATGGTGAAATTTTAACAGAAACACCTTAAAAGATTTTGCAGCTCACTAGGAATTTCCTTGTGGGCAAAATATAGGAGAGACATGTAGCTTTTCACCTTGTAGCTGTCTTATTTGGGAGCCAAAAGGGGGAGGCAGTTTGCATGTCCCACTTCCCAGCTTGACTTTGCCCTTTGGCTTAATGAGTTTGGGGTCCCAAGATTTAATTTCCTTTCCCAGTGTATTCTGCAAAATACATAAGCTGTATATTTCTGTTTCTCCCTCCTCTCCTCTGTGCATTTTTGTCCATATATTATTCTACAGATGTTACAAATTCCTAATACATTATCATTAATTTTGTTTTAAACAGTCATTATTATTATTATTATTATTATTATTTAATTTTTGTTTTGAGACAGAGTCTTGCTCTGTTGCCCAGGCTGGAGTGCGGTGGCACGATCTCGGCTCACTGTGACCTCCAATCCCTGCATTCATGCAATTCTCCTGCCTCAGCCTCCCGAGTAGCTGGGATTACAGTCATCCACTACCATGTGGGGCTAATTTTTGTATTTTTAGTAGAGATGGAGTTTCACCATGTTGGCCAGGATGGTCTCAAACTCCTGACCTCAAGTGATCCGCCCACCTCAGCCTCCCAAAGTGCTGGGATTACAGGCATGAGCCATCGTGCCTAGCAACAGTCATTATTTTTAAAATAAATTTTAAAATGAGAAAACAATGCCTTTTAGATTTATTCACATTTTCGCTTTTTTTTTTCTGCTCATTTCTTTGTGTTGATCTGAATCTCCATCTCATATAATTTTCTTCCAGTTTAGAAACCTTCCTTTATCATTTCTTATAGTGTAGATTTATTATGGTGAATTTTCACAGCTTTTGTTTATTTGAAAAAGCCTCTACTTCAGCTTGATTTTTTTTTTTTTTAATACGGATTCTCATTCCTTTGCCCAGGCTGAAGTGCGGTGGCACAATCTCGGCTCACTGCAACCTCTGCTTCCTAAGTTCAAGTGATTCTCCCGCCTCAGGCTCCCAAGTAGCTGGGATCACAGGCACACACCACCATGCCCAGACAATTTCTGTAGTTTTAGTAGAGACGGGGTTTCACCATGTGGGCCAGGCTGGTCTTGAACTCCTGACCTCAGGTGATCCAACCGCCTCAGCCTCCCAAAGTGTTGGGATTACAGGTGTGAGACATTGCACCTGAGCTTCAGCTTGATTTTTGAAGGACACTTTCAATGACTGTAAAGTTCTATGAGGATATTGAAATTGCCTTTGCAAAATCGTGACTGAGACAGTGAAAGAGATCTAACTTAACTGACTCTATCTTGCTTCTAACCTCCAAGCTGTCTTTGTTCAGTCCTGGACGTAGGTTGAACTAACTCTGGGAGAAACTTAGCTTATAGTTTAAAACAAAGACAATAACAACCCTTTCCCAAAGCATACCTCCTTGCCTGGGGACTAGACTGCCTTTGTAGGATGAAGAAATTAGTCACAAAATTAGAAATTATGGTTTAGAATTCGTGCAGCTGGAGGCTCCAAGAGTCTGACCCTCCCTAAACTGCTCCTAAGATCAGTGCTTGAGATTGCAGACCCTGTGCTTGATGGATCGGCTGGCACCACCCAGATCAATAAACTGACTCATATGATCTTGTGGCTTCCCACCCAGGAACTGACTCAGCAGTAGAAGACAGCTTCGACTCCCTATGATTTCATCTCTGACCTGACCAATCAGTACTCCCGACTCACTGGCTTCCCCTCACCCACTAAATTGTCCTTAAAAACTCTGATCCCTGAGTGCTCAGAGAGATTGATTTGAATAATAACAAAACTGTGGTCTCCCGTACAGCAAGCTCTGTGTGAATTACTCTTTCTCTGTTGTAATTCCCTTGTCTTGATAAATTGGCTCTGCCTAGGCAGCTGACAAGGTGAACCCATTTGTATTACATTATTTAAAAGATGTTTTGCATTGTCTTTTGTCTCGCACTATTTCTGATGATAAATCATCAGCCATTTTATCTTCATGCTCCTGTATGTGTTGTTTCTTTTTGTTTTCCTAGATTCTTTTAAGGCTTTTCCTCCTCCATCCCCCTCCCTCAGTTTTACTGAGGTAAATAACAAATATTTATGTTCATTAATCATTTATTCAGTATCTATTAGACTGTTAATTCATCCAGTGACTTTTTAATTTCAGATAATTTTTATCTTTATTGCTTGCATTGGGTTCATTTTTATAGATTTCATGTCTTTCCTCACTGTGTTCATGTTTTCCTTTAAATCCTTCAGCATATTCATAATAGTCATTTAAATTTTTTTTTTTTATTTTTAACTTTTATTTTAGGTTTCAGGGTACATGTGCAGGTCAGTTGTATAGGTAAATTCGTGTAATGGGAATTTGTTGCACAGGTTATTTGATCACCCATGTAGTAAGCCTAGTACCCAATAGTTATATTTTCTGATCCTCTCCCTTCTCCCACCCTCTATCCTCAAGTAGACCCCAGTGTCTGTTGTTCCTTTCTTTGCATTCATGAGTTCTCATCATTTAGCTCCCACTTATAAGTGAGAATATGTGGTATTTGGTTTTCTGTTCCTGTGTTCATTTGCTAAGGATAATGGCCTCTAGCTGCATCCATGTTCCCACAAAAGACGTGATCTTGTTCTTTTTTAGGGCTACATAGTATTCCATGGTGTATATGAACCATATTTTCTTTATCCAATCTGTCATTGATGGGCATTTAGATTGATTCCATCTCTTTGCTATTGTGAATAGTGCTGCAATTAATATTTGCATCCATGTGTCCTTATAGTAGAATGATTTATATTCCACTGGGTATATACCCAGTAATGGGATTGCTGGGTCCAGTGGAATTTCTGTGTTTAGCTCTTTGAGAACTTGCTATCCTTTTCACAATGGTTGAACTAATTTACAATCTCACCAACAGTGTATTGGTTTTCCCTTTTCCCCACAACCTTGCCAGCATCTGTCATTTTTTGGCTTTTTAATAATAGCCATAAAACGGTGAAATGGCTTAGCTGTAGCCCTACCCAAATCTCATCTTGAATTGTAGCTCCCATAATTCCCATATGTTGTGGGAGGGGCCCCCATTGAATCATAGGGGCAGTTTCCCCACACTGTTCTCAGGATATTGAATAAGTCTCATGAGATCTAATGGTTTAATAAGGGGAAACCCCTTCAGCTTGGCTCTCATTTCTCTCTTGTCTGCTGCCATGTAAGACAGGCCTTTTGCCTTCTGCCATGATTATGAGGCCTCCCCAGCCATGTGGAACTGTGAGTCCATTAAACCTCTTTTTAAATTATGCAGTCTCAGGTATGTCTTTATCAGTAGTGTGAAAATGGATTAATGCAGTAAATTGATACCAGCAGAGTGGAGTGCTGTTGTAAAGATATCCAAAAATGTGGAAGTGACTCTGGAACTGGGTAACAGGCAAAGGTTGGAACATTTTGGAGGACTCAGAAGAAGACAGGAAAATGTGAGAAGGTTTGGAACTTTCTAGACACCTGTTGAATGGCTTTGACCAAAATGCTGATAATGATATGGTCAATGAAACTCAGGCTGAGGTGCTCTCAGATGGAGAAGAGGAACTTGTTGGGAACTAGAGCAAAGGTGACTCTTTCCATGGTTTAGCAAAAAGACTGGTGGCATTTTGTCCCTGCCCTAGAGAATTGTGCAACTTTGAACTTGAGGGAGATTATTTAGGGTATCTGGCAGAAGAAATTTCTAAGCAGCAAAGCATTCAAGAGGTAACTTGAGTGCCATTAAAGACATTCTGTTTTAAAAGAAAAACAGAGCGTAAAAGTTTGAAAACTGTGTGGCCTGACAATGCAATAAAAAAGAAAAGCCCATTTTCCGAGAAGAAATTCAAGATGGCTACAGAAATTTGGATAAGTAACAAGGAGCCAAATATTCCTTGCCAAAACAATGAGGAAAATGTCTCCAGGGTATGTCAGAGGTCTTCACCATAGCCCCTCCTAACACAGGCCCGGAGGCTGAGGAGAAAAATAATGGTTTGTTGGGCCCAGGGCACCACTGCTGTGTGCAGCCTAGGGACTTCGTGTTCTGAGTTCCAGCCACTCTAGCCATGACTAAAAAGGGCCAAGGTACAGCTTGGGCTGTGGCTTCAGAGGGTACAAGCACCAAGCCTTTGTAGCTTGCACATGGTGTTGAGCCTGCAAGTAAACAGAAGTCAAGAATTGAGGTTTCAGAACCTCTGCCTAGATTTCAGTGGATGTATGAAAATGCCTGGATGTCCAGGCAGAAGTTTGCTGCAGGGGCAGGGCCCTCATGGAAAACCTCTGCTAGGGCAGTGCAAAAGAGAAATGTGGAGTTGAAGTGCCCACACAGAGTCCCCACTGGGGCACTGCCTAGTGTAGCTGTGAGAAGAGGGCCACCATCCTCCAGACCCCAGAATGGTAGACCCACCCACAGCTTCCACCATGCACCTGGAAAAGTCACAGACACTCAACTCCAGGCTGTGAAAGCAGCCGGAAGGGAGGCTGTACCCTGCAAAACCACAGGGGCAGAGCTGCCCAAGACCATGGGAACCCACCTCTTGCATCGGTGTGACCTGGATGTGAGACATGGATTCAAAGGAGATCATTTTGGAGCTTCAAGATTTGACTGCTCTGCTGGATTTTGGACTTGCACTGGGCCTTTAGCCCCTTTGTTTTGGTCCATTTCTCTCATTTGGAATGGGTGTATTTATCCAATGCCTGTACCCTGATTGTATCTAGGAAGTAACTAACTTGCTTTTGATTTTACAGACTCATAGGCAGAAGACACTTGCCTTATCTCAAATGAGACTTTGGACTGTGGACTTCTGAGTTAATACTGAAATGAGTTAAGACTTTGGGGTATTGTTGGGAAGGCATGACTGATTTTGAAATGTGAGGACATGAAATTTGGGAGGAGACAGGGGCAGAACGGTATCATTTAGCTGTGTTCCCTACCCAAATCTCATCTTGAATTGTAGTTCCCATAATTCCCACATGTTGTGGGAGGGACCCCCAATGAATCATGGAGGCAGTTTCCCCCATACTGTTCTCATGGTAGTAAATAAGCATCATGAGATGTGACGGTTTTATTAGGGGAAACTCCTTTTGCTTGACTCTCAGTTCTCTTGCCTCCTGCCATGTAAGATGTGCCTTTCTCCTTCCACCATGATTGTGGGGCCTCCCCAGCCATGTGGAACTGTGAGTACATTAAACCTCTTTTCCTGTATAAATTACCTAGTCTCAGGTATGTCCTTAGCAGCAGCATGAAAATGGACTAACACAAATGGCTATTTTGTAAAGTGATTGTCTACTTCTTCCATCATCTCTGTCATTGGTGTTTGTTTTACTTGATTGATTTTTCTCCTGCTTATGGGCCACTTTTTCTGATTGTTTATATGTCTAATCATTTTTAAGTTGGATGCTGGACCTTATGCATGTTACATTCGAGAAAAGAAAAATAGCTCAGAGCAGTCTGGGCTATTTGAGGTATGCAAAATTTATCAGGCCCTGCAAGACATCAGTGTGTGGGGGGACTTCAGTCACACCTTCCACACCCATGCCCAGGGGCAATTGTTGAAAGGCATTTTGTTCCTGACTAGTTGCCTCACCCATTGTCTTCATGTTCCTGGAATTTGTGCTACAAAGAATAATATACAGCCAATCAGCTGCTTATGTTATTTTAATATAAATTCTTGGTAAACAATTTAGGGACTGCCTCTTTTTTTTTTCTTTTTGATTTAAAAACCTACTAGCAACTGTTGCTTATCAGAGTATATATTCAGGGCAATTTAAATCAGTGCTCCCAGGTTGCAGTTCTCAGACTTGACCCAGATAAAGTCTTACCTTGTTTGCCTCAATTTTTTTCTTTAGGTCAACACAATATTGTGTGTGTAACTTCTGTTATTTTCCAAAGAATGTTGAAGTTCATTTTAGCACTCAGCTAAGTTGCTTGCAGATCAGACCCTTTTGAGGTTTGTTTTTAATCTTTGTGAAAGCGTGTTTAAAGAAGGCTCCCTCTAGAGCTAATTCAGCCAGACTATTTAGTCATATCCATTCTGAGGTCTCCTGAATGTCCTGGGTGTTCCTGAGGTCTCTCTTCTCTGACTAGTTGAAATGCAAATTTATTCTTGTCCTGAGTGAACTCTAGGCATTGTTCAACTTACAGCTCTGAAGTTCTTTACCCAGCTTTACGGAGTCTCACCCTGCACATGTATGGCTTAGTCTTCAGTCAATGTCTTTGTTTGTTTGTTTGTTTGTTTTTTGAGACAGAGTCTTGCTTTGTTGCCTAGGTTGGAGTGCCATGGGGGTTGTATCTCACTGCAACCTCCACCTCCTGGGTTCAAGCGATTCTCCTGCCTCCGTCTCCCAAGTATCTGGGAATACAGGCGTGCGCCACCAGACCCAGCTAATTTTTGTATTTTCGGTAGAGATGGGGTTTCACTGTGTTGACCAGTCTGGTCTCGAACTTCTGACCTCAAGTGATCCGCCTGCCTCAGCCTCCCAAAGTGCTGGGATTACAGGCATGAGCCACTTTGCTCGGCCTGGTCTTCAGTCAATGTCTAAAGGGAATCACCATGCAGACTCCGGGACCCTCCCTCTCTGGGTAGCCCCCTCATCTCGGGTACTCTGGACCCCCAGGACTGGCTGCCTTCACTTCCCCAGACTCCACACTATATCCTCACCTCGGTGACACTCCACCCTGTGCTTGGGTCCCCCTCCCTGTCCCCTCTTCTCTTGGAGATTACAATCTTCGCTGCTTGTTTTCCCATGTCTGGAAGCAGTTGTTTCACAGTCATTGTCTAGTTTTCTGGTTGTTTATGCCAGGAGAGCAAGTTCAGCACCAGTGCCTCCATCAGGGCCAGAGGCAGAACTCTACAGTCTGTGTTCCACGGGGCAGAGAACTCAATGGATTCTATTCAGAGAATCTCAGAGTGAGTCAAAGTTAGATGACACCTTCTGGATGTAATCGAAACTTAACAGAATGTGGGAAAACAGTTTTTTTCTAATGAAACATGTGTCAGAGCATGGCCCTGGGACAGCAGAGGCTCACCACACTCCACCAGCAGAATGATCATAGACGAGGAGGGGGTCTAGTTTAGACAAATTACTGTTATCCAGAATATGGATCAATAAAAAGAAAATACCCCTATAGAACTGGAGTCACTAAACTTTATTTCTATAAACACCCAGTAGTAAATGTTTTAGGCTTCGCAGGACACATATAATCTCTGTCACATCTCCTTTTATAACTCTTTCTAAAAACTATTCTTAGCTCGCAGGCAATAGAAAAGTAGTCCACAGGCTGAATTTGGCCAACTAGCTATAGCTTGCTAACCATTACGATGGAATTGGAATAATAGAATAAGCCATTCACAGAAGAAGAAAAAGAAAATTACTAATGCAGGTATGAAAAGAGACTTAGCTTCCCTAATCATCAGGAAAATATGATTTAAAGTAAGCAAGAGGACATTTCACACTAATCAAATTGGTAAAATGTTAAAAGACTGACAATATCAAGAGTTAGTGGAGATAACGAGAAACAGCCATTCTCACACACTGCTGGTAGGAGTGTAAATTAATTCAGCCACTTTGAGAAGCAATTTGTCAATATCCAAAGCAAAATTGGAATTGAAAATGCATATTCACAAAGACTCAGCTATTCCACTTCTAGATCTATTATCTAAAGAGACTCATATATAATTGCGGCATTATAATAGGAAAATAAATTGGAAACAACTTAAGTACACACACACACACACATATATCAACATGGTTACATCTCAAAAACATTATGTTGAGTGCAAAAGCAAGCTCACTGTGTAATATCATTTATGAAAATGTTTAAAAACACACTGCAAACAACACTATGAATTATTCATAGATATCTCTTTCTGTAGGTGTAAACATGAAAACAGTGGACTGGAGAACCCACGCCGGATTCAGGGGGGTGAAATTCATGGTACCCACGGGGAGAGTGCCCTGAGAGCGAGAACAAGGAGGCAGCCTTATCTGTAATATTGCGTTCCTTTTATAAAAATGTCAAGCAACTGTGATGAAACATTAAAACTTGTCAGTTCGAGATGGTGGCCACACAAGTGTTTGCTATGCTGTTCTCTCTGCTCTCTGTCTTCTTAATTTCCTGTGAAAGAGAGAAAGACAGAAATCAGTTTGGGCCATCCATACAAGTGCAGTGTGAGGCCAAGGACGGTGGTGACGGGTGTCAGGCAATTTGCTTGGCTGCCCGGCTGGTCCCTGGCTCTCTGTGTGACCCCTGGCCCCCTCTGCCCGTCAGTGCCCCCAGCTGTGGTGTGAGGGGTGTACTTCGAAGTGGATCTTGCTACTGAGTCCTCACCAGTGTTTGTTTAATGGAATAGACCAGAATACATTAGAAAACATGAATGCATCAACTACGTGGGCTGGGGATAGGGGAAGGGGGAGTTAGTGTTTAATGGGTACAGAGCTTCTGTTTGGGATGAACAGGCTCTGGAAATGGATGCTGGTGCTGATAGTCAACAATATGAGTGCACTGAGTGCCATTCAACTGCATGCTTAAAAAGGGTCAAAATAGTACATTTTTGTGATGGATATTTTTGCACAATGAAAAAAGTGCAAAAAGGGTCCAAATAGTACATTTTATGTGATGGATATTTTTGCACAATGGAAAAAAGAGTGCATGGCATGGAGCAAGGGTAACTATTGCTTCATGAACCTTTCCTTTTCATGGATTTAAACAACTGGAAACTCAAAACCTTCTGGGATAGAAGAGGCCATTTTTAGAAGGCTCCACAGCAGCCAGGGCTCAGGAAGGCTGACGACAGACCCTCACGCCTTTTCTTCCACCTCTCGGTCTTTTTATTACTTTAGTTTTACCTTCACACTCCTGCTGCTAGTTCCAGCCTCTCTTCCAGACATCCAGGATTGGGGCCGATGACATTCTCTACCCCACTTATCCAGGCAATAGGATTTCAATTTCTCTTCTCTTGAGGAGGAACTGCATTGTGTTCGGAGCAGCGCCCATCAGTGTTAAACGCTCACCATAATGATGATGGCCATTAGTCCGCCAAGCTCTGAGTAGCAAAAGAGAAGAGCGAAAGAGAGAGGGGAGCGATGCATTGTGCCATTTAAATGGCATGGGAAGCGGTGATGGCCAGGAAAGCAAAAATGGATTGATATAAATGGGAAGCCTTCCTGGGGAGGGTACAGCGGAGGGGCCTGGAGAGAGATCAGCTCTGGGCCCTTCTGTCACCGTGCTCCACTTTGTCAGCGCCCATCACATAGAAAAATCAGCCTGGGGCTTTTAATGCACAGTTTGGAGAATTAGTTTCAATTAGCAGAGAGACATTTTAAATCTCGAGAAATATTCAGCCTTCATAGATTCCATTTAGCATTTAAAATCCATTCTCAGCACTCACAGAATCATAGAGCATAATACTAGAAAAGACCTTGGAAATTAGCCCTGCAGCCTCCTTTGTCCAGGGGGTCATGGAATGATGGAACCCACGGGGCCAACCTGCTGAGAGACAGCGCCAGGACTTAGAAGTCAGCCTCTGGGCTCCCAAACCCCATTTTCTTTCCGTGAATACCCCTGGCCTCCCTTCTCTCCCCTAGGAGTGGGGGGCGGTGACCCATGATATTTCCAGTTTGTGCACAGTTGTGGCTGTGTGTGTGTGCGTGCATGTGTTTGCCAGTGGTCAGGACAGAAAATAAGTGGCTAGTGACCTCCTTGGACACCTACACTTAACTCCACAGCCTTCGGTGATCTAAAGGGTCAGTCTGTGCCTGGCGGTGGTCTGAGAGCCACTGACTCAGTCATGTCGCCGCAGGCCTGAGCTCATGTTCTCATTCCACCTCTGCACCCTGGGAGGAGAGTGGCCAGAGCACTCCCAAGTCTGTTTCTGTAGCTGCAAAATGAGCTCAATAGCGCCTACTTTGCAGGACATTTTTGGAAAATGGATAATTACATGAATGGGTCACACACATAGTAGGTCCTCGGTAAATATCCCTTTTAATCTCACGTAAGAACTCTCCACGGGCAGCCTGATGACAAGGTGGTCTCAGCACCATCATGTTCCATTTCGTGGTATCTGGAACCGACACTTAAGCAGAACAGCGCGTCCCACTTGTTTACATCTCTGATACCACCACCTCCTTTGGCTAATGGGCTTCGGTTTTTCCTTTTCTTTCTCTCTTTGCCTAAAGGCTGCAACGCTTGTCTTTAATCAGCGTAAGGCAATTTAGTACCCCTCACATCAGCCTGCCAGGAAAATGAGCCATTAATTTCCTGGAGGTTCCAAGAACACACTTTTGTTTGTTATACTACAAACACATTGAGGCTGCTGTGCTGGGGAAAAAAAAAAAAAAAACTATGCTAAGTCCACTGTTTACCAAAGGTGACTCGGTAAAAATTAACTGCAGTGTTCAAGGCTATCTCTCCTCTTTGGGACACAGCTGATGAACTTAGGTGTGATGGGGAGAGCAAAGTGCAGCCGTGTTTACCACCGTCGCTCTGTCAGGGAATCTGTTTCAACTGTAAAGGGATGCGATGCGGTTGTGCAATTTTCAGCCTGGGAACCGCATAGGTAAATAAAAAACAAGACGTGGTGTGAGTTTGGCTGTTCTTTTGCCCACAGTTGGCTGTGGCCCTCTCCTCATCTTCACCGTCCCTCCGGCTGTTTCCAGTAGAAGATTCTGGTGAAGGCGCTGGCCGATCTTGTGGTGTTTAGCAGGGCAGGTTCGCCTCTAGCCCCCCTGAAGAAGATGTCCTGGACAGGTGGTCCTTCCACGGCTGCTCCTCATGGACAGTTCACTCCCTTGCTCAGAGACGTGTCCTGCCTCCCTGCTGATGCCACTCCGGGGGCCTGGGTTTGCTGTGTCAGCCAGAACCACTACCTGCTCTTGGGAGGATCTTGTACCTGCCCCGCAGCTACTCTGTGGGTCCCGAGACCTCCCTGCTATTCCTGGAAGAGTCTGTCAATTTCAGGGTCTGGGGTCTGTGATGAGGGAAAGTGGGGAATGCCACTGTCCAATTTTCGGGCTGCTGTTTGGGTCTGGAAGTAAATCATTGAAGAGTCAAGGCCGAGTCCACCAGGGAGAGGGGAGAGGCAGAGAGGCCAAGGCCCATCTTCAGCATGAATGAATTGGGAGCTGGCCTTGAAATCAGAATTGGGTAATCACCGACATTCCTTCCTGCTACTGGGGGTGGCCATAGCTAGAAAGCTGCTGTGGGTGGCTGTGGACATAGGAGAGGCTCGGAAAGGGGCCGGAAGCAAGTCACGCTCCATGTTGTGTAATTACTGACCAGACTTTGATCTCAAGCAACAGGGTCCTCGGGGAACTTGCTGCCTTTGATTTAGGAGTCTGTTCTACCGTCTCCCGCCCCAGACTCACAGGGGCTCCTCCCGCAGTGTGAGAGAGTGGTGCTGACTCGTTTAGGATACAGTACCAGGAATGGTCATTCCTGCCATACGTGAGGCTTCTACCTCCTTTCCAGGGCAGCAGAAGAGGGCTTCAGGGTAGCATCCCTCCAGCAGCGGGGGCCACACCAGTCAGCGCCATTCCCAGGGGAGCACCCTGGGTCCCTGAATTCTGCTTCTTGTCCCCACCACTGACTCCTGGGGACCCCGTGTCCACTTCGAGCTCCAGCCTGGCTTCAAGGAACAGAGTCCCAGTACACTGTAGGGTGCCCTGCACGAGAGGCAAGCTCAGGCACATGCCCTTTCATTAATTCAGCAGAAACAGGAACACGCTCTTTTCATTAATTCAGCAAAAACAGGCACACGCAGGGAAAGTGAAGAGAAAGCGAAGACAGATCATGTAAATGTAATAGCATCAAACCTGCCCCACTTCCCGGGCACACTGGCAGAGTGCTTGACTGTTCCTGGCCACATCTTTGCCTCGGGTAACTCTGCTCAGCAAAGCTTTACAGGCGTCTGTCCTCCGATGTAGGATACCAGGGACATGGAAGCTGGGACTCGGAGTGGACATTGCTGGAAGCAGCTGTGCTTCAGGCATGCTGGGGTGCTCCTGGAGCTGGTGAGGGAGTGCCTAGTCCAGGCTGGGGGAAGGCTGAGTCCAGAAGCCAGCTCGGGAGGGTTGAAGTGAGCCATGAGGTAGCAATGCCTTTAGGAGAGAAACTGGGAGGCTGGGGCCGTCCTCCACAAAGAAAATGGGATGCTGTCGACCAGAAGAATGTCTGCAGGTACCATCGTTTTGGTTCTTGCTAGTTTTTTTTTTTTTTTTAATCATTTCTTCATTCATCATTAAGCATGGAGACCCTGCATGTGTCTGCCACAGAACTGGGGACACAATGACTAGCCACCGGCCCTGCCCTGAGCAAGGAGTACACAGCCAGTCAGGGCTGCATCCCTTGGCTCATGGCCTCTTCCTTCATCTTCAGAGTGGCTGCTGAGTCTGGAGGTTTGAGTCCTTCTCACATCCCCTACTGACTCCCTCTTTTACATTTAGGGGTCCCCTGATGACACTGGGATCCACTTGGGTAACTCAGGATAATCCCCCTGTTTGAAGGTCCGCTGATTAGTGACCTTAATCCCATCAGCAACCTTAACTCCACCTGTTGACCTACCAGCAGCATAGCCACAGGTTCCAGGGATCAGGATGCAGGTATCTTTGTGGGGGCATGATTTTCCCGCCATGGCTTCCCAGAGGGACTGGCATCTAAACCGGCCCTGGAAGGGCACAGAGGAGCTTGCCAGGCTCTGTTGAGGCAGCACGAGGGCTCTCACCACCAACAGAGCAGATCTCTTACGTGTCCTCTTGGACATTTGGAAAGTTTGGTGGGGTGGCATGGGGAGACATTAGAAAGGGGGTGGTTTTTCGAAAAGGAGACAAGACCCTGTAGAGATCAGCATGAGTTGGGGGTGCTACAGTGAACACCCAGTCCCTACCATGCCCATGACATTGGCACCGTTTCCAGCGGGCACAACCCCATGCAGACCTCAAGGCAGCAGCCCGCAGGGCAGAGAGAATTTGTCCCTGTTCTGTATTTAGGCACAAGAGAGGATTCGGGGAAGGCAGCCAGATGTGCAAGCTGATGGAGACCATGCGCAGTCGGGCTCAGTCCAAAGGCATGCACTGTACTCTGAGGCCATTTCAAATGTTGCCAAGACCTCCGGGTTCAAGCCAGAGGAGGACCTCTAGTCAGAGCTGGGGGTGGGGGCGGGCGAGGCAGTGCATATTGTTGTAATTGCTTCAGAACATACTAAGTTAATTTATTTGTTTTGCCTTGTGCCTTTTAAGTGGGGTTTCATCATTGGATGTGTTTTCCATCTTGTCCCATCGCACAGGTAGGAGACCTTGTATTGTTTACTCCTGGAGGCTTCTCCTCCCCAGAGCCCTGTTTAGTCAGCCGGGCAGGGAGCTCGTCTTTTTACAGCTTGTGCTTTGTGCGGCCTTGCCGCCTTCTCCGTTTTCACTCCCCTTGTTGATCTTTACCCCTGCCACGACAGCATGCTTCCTTCCGACTTCCACACCAGAAAAAATTCCATGCAGGAACATGGACCCATCTCCTCTAACCCTGCCCCCACCCTGCCACTCCCCTACCCTTGGCCTCCAGTAGCTGAGGGCCCGGGGATGCCTGCACAGGAGGCAGTGAGGCCTGCGGAGGATCCAGAGGTGGGTGGGTGGGTTCCAGGACCAGCTGGGCTCCTCCTGGACTTCAGGACCACAGGGTCCCATGTCAGGTCTCACCACTGCTCCCCTCAAAGCTGGCCAGGCCCGTCCACCTCCTTCTCTCTTCCGTGGCATCTCTCGGTTTGGTTCAGGGCAGGGGACCAGCAGCCCACAATTGTTCACCATCTTGTCAGGAATCAGAAGCCGATCAGCCCTTTTCTGTTGGTGATGGGGAGACGCTCGGTTCTTCCATTTAGTACATGTTCATGGATGTTCGTGCTACACCGAAGTGGCAGAGCTCAAAACCATGGCCTCCGGGGCCTCCCCAGCCACCCAGAAGCAATAGCCGGTTTCCAGAAATAGACCCTGATCAGATCAGCTCTCCAGAGAACTGCACCAGGGTTCCTGCCACCCCTGCTGAAAGCCCTTTGCGGTCTGCCCAGGCTCCCCTCACTCTGCTCTTCCCCTTTCTCTCCATCCTCCAATGACCATCCTCACGGACGCTCTGCCCTCCCACCTTTCCGATGCCGCCCTTCTCTCCTGGACTGGCTCCTCATCCTGGAAGATGTGGCAGAACTACCACCTCACCCCACTCTCTCTCGGTGTCCTCCCCGCCAGGTCAGCTGCACTCTTCAGCTGGGTGCTTGCCTCTGTGACTCACAATCGTCACATTTAGTTATTATCGTGCATTACTGTGTGCCCATCTGCCCCACTAGAAGGTAACGGCGTTGCGTCACTCACGACTATGTGCCTGCAGCCCAGCTCAGAGCTTGGCGGAGACTGGGTATCAATGAATGCACATTGATTGGGGTGACGGGGCCCTTGCCCATCACCAACAGGAGGGGGCTGCACGACTTCTGCTTCCTGACAAGATGGTGAACAATTGTGGGCTGCTGGCCCCCTGCTCTGAACCACACCTGGTGATGTCGAGGGAGAGAGGGAGGGAGAGAGAGAGACAGGCCTGGCCAGCCTTGTGAAGTCTCTGAGGCAACTGAAGGTGGTTGGGTCCTGCTACGTGGGAAAATGTCACTCAGAGCAGAAGAGACTTAAAGCCAGTAGGATGCTAGAACACAGAGGTAAAGGAGAGCAATTTAATTTACCTAAAATTAGGTACAGTTACCTAAACAGGCATGCATTAGTCAGGGTTCTCTAGAAGGATAGGACTCATAGGATAGATGAATATATGAAGGGGAGTTTATTAGGAGAATCGACTGACATGATCACAAGGTGAAGTCCCACAATAGGCCGTCTGCAAGGTAAGGAGCAAAGAAGCCACTCCAAGTCCCAAAACCACAAAAGTAGGGAAGCCAACAGTGCAGCCTTTGGTCTGTGGCTGAAAGTTCAAGAGCCCCTGGTAGGTCTAAGAGCCCCTAGTGAGTCCAAGAGTCCAAAAGCCAAAGAGCTTGGGAGTCCGATGTTTGAGGGCAGAATGGGAGAAAGATGAAGGCTGGAAGACTCAGCCAGTCTACTCTTTCCATGTTCCATTAGCAAATGATTAGATGGTGCCTACCCAGACTGAGGGTGGTCTGCCTCCCCAGTCCATTGACTCAAATGTTATCTCCTTTGGCAGTATCCTCATATACACATCCAAGAACAATACTTTGCATGCTTCAATCCAATCAAGTTGACACTCAATATTAACATTTCGAGGCAGGAACGGAACCAAAACAAAGCCAAAACACAAACCTGTAAGAGTCTCAAACGAAAACCCTAAATGATACCCACGTGATTTCAGGAGGGGCTGTGGAGTGAAACTGGGGTAGTGAGCTAAGCTTAATTTGAGGTCATAATAACGTAACTACACTGCTATTGAAACAAAAATAGAATGCATACATTTCTATCAGTGAAAAACAATTCCATCTTTCTAATGCAAGGTGGGAAAAGAAGAGAGAAAACAAAATGAAAGTGAAATAGAAGAAAAAATGGAATAAAACAGCTAAAATAAAACTAATTATGACAGTAATTACAGTGAGTGTAAATTGGTTGAATCAATTAAAAGGAGACTTTTGCATTGGATTTTTAAAAAAGAGTTTCAACAATAAATTCTTTCCAAGAGATGTGTTTAAAATAAAAGAATGTCTAAAGGTTGAAAATAAAGAGACAAAAATATGTATTGCAGGCATACAGGAATCAAAATAAATCTAAGGTAACAATTTTTTAAAGGTCTTCCAAAATAGATTTTAAACTTGAAAATATCATGTTAGTCAAAAAAGAGATACTATATAGTAGTGGAAGAGAACGGTAAATATGAAAAGACATTAGAGGGTCGGGCACGGTGGCTCATGCCTGTATTTCCAGCACTTTGGGAAGATGAGGCAGGAGGATCACGAGGTTAGGAGGTTAGGAGTTTGAGACCAGCCTGGCCGACATGGTGAAACCTCATCTCTACTAAAAATACAAAAATTAGCTGGACGTGGTGGCACATGCCTATAGTCCGAGTTACCTGGGAGGCTGAGACAGGAGAATCACTTGAACCCAGGAGGATTAAGTTGCAGTGAGCCAAGATCACGCCATTGCACTCCAGCCTGGGTAACAAGAGTGAAACCCCATCTGAAAAACAAACAAACAAAAAAAATAGAGAACAAACTTTTGGGTCCTAGGAATGGCAGAGTAGATTGTATCAGACCAGCCTTCTGCCAATAACAATTACAAACTCTGGATCAACTAAAAAAGCAACTGCTTGATGGCACTGCTGTGCAACCAAAGGCAAGAATAAATCAGAAGGGATGTGACCCCAGAGGGATGGAAAACAAACCTGCTGTCTGAAAACCTGAAAAACAAACATTTTTTCAATTCAACTAGATTTTCTAGGGAGGGCACTTCTAGTCTTTGGGGCACAGGAGGAATTGAGCTCAAATAGAAAGTGAAGTCCTATCAGGCTGAAAGGTTTGAGTGGGAAACCAAGACTGAAAGAAGCTAGGAACTGTTTTTGTTGCCTTTCGGAAAGTATTAGGTTGGTGCAAAAGTAATTGAAGTTTTTGCCATTAAAAGTAGCGCCAAGAACTGCAGTTACTTTTGTATCAACCTAATATAGTTCACACACAGTAAAATTCCCAATTCAAGGATCTAATTACATAATACACATTTTGAAAAATGTATATTCATGGGGGCTGGGCATGGTGGCTCAAGCCTGTAATCCCAGCATTTTGGGAGGCCGAGATGGGAGGATCACGAGGTCAGGAGATCACGATCATCCTGGCTAACACGGTGAAACCCCGTCTCTACTAAAATATACAAAAAAAAAAACTAGCTGGGCGAGGTGGCAGGCGCCTGTAGTCCCAGCTACTCGGGAGGCTGAGGCAGGAGAATAGCGTGAACCTGGGAGGCAGAGCTGGCAGTGAGCTGAGATCCGGCCACTGCACTCCAGCCTGGGTGACAGAGCAAGACTCCGTCTCAAAAAAAAAGTGTATTCATGTAAACACCATCGCAACTGTGATATAGAACCTTTCTGTCAGCCCCCAAATTTGTCTCTTGTCCTTTGGCAATCAATCCCTTCTCATTCCCCTGAACCCCAACAACAGCTGACCTGAATTTAATCACTACAGTTTTGACTTTCTGAAAACTTCATATAATTGGAATCATAAAGTGTATAGCTTTTAAGTGTTTTCTGTCTGACCTCTGTCAATGTAATGCTTTTCAGCTTCATCCACTTTGTTGCATGTATTAGAAATACATTCATTTTTATTGCAGTGATCACTATTGTATAGCTATACCTCAATTTTTTAATTTTTTAATTCACTTCTAACAGACATTTGGGTTGTTTCCAGTTTTTGCTAATTATGAATAAGACTACTATGAACATTCATGTATAAGTCTTTCTGCAAACATGTTTTCAGTTCTCTTGGGCAAATACCTCAGTACAGAATTCATGGATCATATGGTAAATGTGTAACTTTAAAAATAAAGGACCAGACTGTTGTCCAAAGTGCCTGTGTAATTTTCCACTTCTCCCCAGTAATATGTGAAAGTTCTAGTTGTTCCCCTATCCTTGTCAACACTTAATATTGTCCAACTTCATTTTAGCCATTTTAGTGGGCATGTGGTGGGGTAACTTCATTGTGGTTTTAATTTACCTGTCCTAATTAAAAATGCCATTAGCATCTTTTCAAGTGCTCACTGGCCATCTGTATATCTTACTCTGTGAAGTATTCATTTAAATGTTCTTCCCATTTTTAATGAGGTTGTTTGTCTTATAATTGCAGTGTAAAGATTGTTTAGTCTGGCTGCAAGTCTGTTTCCAAATATGTGTTTGGCAAATACTATCTCCCAGTCTGTGGCTTTCCTTTTCATTTCTCTAACAATGACTTTTGAGAAGCAAGAGTTTTAATTTTAATGAAATCCAGTTTATCTTTTTCTAAATAGGTTGTACTTTTTGCATCCTATTTAAGAAGTCTTTTCTTAATCTGAGGTCACAGAGTTTTTCTTCTATATTTTCTCCTAGAATTTTTATCATTTAGATCTTTTACTTAAGTCTGTGGTTCATTTGAAGTAATAAGGTATGAGGCAAAGCTTGAGGTACATTATTCTCTTTTTTTGCATATGAACATCTCATTGTTTCAGCATTCGTTAAAGAGATTATCTATTCCTTCATTAAATTGCATTGGGACTTTCATTAAAAGACAACTGACACTTAAGTATGGGTCTGCTTAAGAATTTTTCCCCTTCCATTGCATTGCTTTATTTGCCTGCCTTTATCCCAATACCAAATTGCCTGGTTTATGCACCTTCATAATAAGTATTGAAGTCAAGTGGCTTAGGTATAAGATTTTAAAGCTAAAATTTCACTGTAAACATTGCCTTTGCTTTATCCCATCAATTTAATGTCATGTTTTCATTTTCATTTTGTTCAATATATTTTTCAATTTATTTCTTCCTTGACCCATGCATTATTTAAAGGTGATGTTTAATTTCCAAATATACGAACACTTCTCTGATTTCCTTCTGTTGTCGACTTCTAATTAACTCTGTTGTGGTCAGAGAAGATACTTTAGATTATTTCAATTATTTTAAATTTATTCAGAATTTTTGCCTTACAACATGACCTATCTTGGAGAATGTTGCAGTTGTGCTTGGAAAAAAAAGCACATTTTACTGTCGCTGGGTGGATTGTTCTATACATGTTAAATCGGGTCATTTGATAATGCTTTCCAAGTATTACGTATCTTACAGATATTCTGTGTTATATATACAGTGATGCACTGCAAAATGATATTTCAGTCATCAGTGGACTGCATTTACCATGGTGGTCCCATAATAGAGCTGAGAAATTTCTATCACCTAGAGATATCATAGCTGTCATAGTGCAATACATAACTCACCCATTCGTGGTGATACAGATGTAAACAAACCTACTGCGCTGCCAGTCATAGAAAAGTCGAGTACATACAATTATGTACAGTTCCTAATACTTGATCATGATAATAAACAACTCTGTTTCTGGTTTATGGATTCAGTATACTACACTTCTACTATTACTTTAGAGTGTATTCCTTCTACTTATTAAAAAATCAGTTAACTATTGCCTTAGGCAGGTGTTTCAGGAGGTACCCAGAAGAAGGCATTGCTATCATGGGAGATGACAGCTCCATTTGTTTTTTGTTTTGAGATGGAGTCTCTCTCTGTTGCCAGGCGGGAGTGCAGTAACATTACCTTGGCTCACTGCAATCTCTGCCTCCCGGGTTCAAGAGATTCTTGTGCCTCAGTCTCCCGAGCAGCTGGGACTATAGGCGCGCACCACCATGCCTGGCTAATTTTTGTATTCTTAGTAGAGACAGGGCTTCACCATGTTGGCTAGGCTGGTCTCAAACTCGTGACCTCAAGTGATCTGCTCACCTCGGCCTCCCAAAGTGCTGGATTATAAGCCTGAGCCACTGCACCCAGCCTCCATTTGTTTTACTGTCCCTGAAGATCTCCTGGTGAGGTAAGGTCTTCACGGGGGTGGAAGATAGTGATATTGATGATACTGACCCTGTGGAGGCTTAGGTTAATGTGTGTGTTTGTGTCTTAGTTTTTAGGAAAAAAGTTTGAAAAGCAAATAATCATAATAATAGAACAAAATGCTTACAGAATAAGGATATAAAGGAAGAATATATTTTTTACAACTATATGATGTGCTTGTGTTTTAAGCTAAATGTTATTACAAAAGAGTCAAAAAGTCAAAAATATTGGAAATTTTACAAAGAAAAATGTTACAGTAAGCTAAGGTTAATTTATTATTCAAGAAAGAAAAATCATTTCAGTAAAATTAGCATAGCCTAAGTTTGCAGTATTTGTGAAGCCCACAGTAGCGTACAGGGATGTCCTAGGCCTTCACATTCACTCCCCACTCTCTCACTGGCTTACCTAGAGCAACTTCCAGTCCTGCAAGCTCCATTTATGGCAAGTGCCCTTTACAGGTGTCCTCTTATTTTATCTTTTATACTGTATTTCTACTGTTCCTTTTCTCTGTTTAGATACACAGATCCCATTGTATTATAGTTGCTTACAGTATTCAGTACAATATCACTTCTTGTAGCCTAGAAGCAATAGGTTAAGCCATAAAGCCTAGGTATGAAGCAGGCTCCACCATCTAGGTTTGTCCAAGTGCAGTCTAGGATGCTCTCACAATGACAAAGTCACCTAATGACACATTTCTCAGAATGCATTTCCATCATTAGCAACTCCTGACTGTGCATCTATAACTGATCACAGTCTCCTGGTGCCATTTTACTAGTTCAAGTGAAGCTTTAAAAAATCACCCCTCTCTACATCTCTTTACTCTTTCTAGTTTATAATACAGTTGTCTTAAATACCTCTTCTACATACATTGAGATCAGACAGCGTTATAATTTTTGCTTCAACTGTCAAACACGATTTCAAAAAGTCAAAGGGAGGAGGGAAGTATATTGTATTTAATTATATTGTTGCTCTCTTTGTTGTGAATCCTTCTTTCCTGATGTTCCAGGATTCCTTTATTTTAATCATTTCCTTTATGCTTAGAGAACTTCCTTTAACCATTCTTTAGGGTAGGGCAGCTGGTGGCAAATTCTTAGTTTTTCTTCATCTCAAAATTCTCTGACTTCTTCTTAATTGCTGAAGAATATTTTCTCTTGATACAGAATTCTGGGTTGGCAATTCTTTTCTTTCAGGACTTGAAAAAACGCTTTGTCACTTCTTTCTGGCCTTCATGGTTTCGAACATAAAATTCATTGTCATTTTAATTGTTTTCCTCTGTAAGTTAAGTGCTGTTTCTCTCTCCCTGCTTTAAAGATTTTATTTATTTTTTAAATTGTCTTTAGTATTGAGGAGTTTGATGTGTCTTAGTATCAACTTATTTGGGTTTATCCATGTTTGAAATACGCTCAGCTTTTCAAATACGTAGGTGACATGGTTTGGCCGTGTCCCCACCCACATCTCACCTTGAATTGTAATAATCACCACGTGTCAAGGGCAGGGCCAGGTGGAGATAACTGAATCATGGGGGCAGTTTCCCCCACACTGTTCTTGTGGTAGTGAATACGTCTCACGAGATCTGATGCTTTTATAAATGGGAGTTCCCCTGCACAAGCTCTCTTGCTTGCTGCTATGTTAAGATGTGACTTTGCTCCTCATTTGCCTTCCACCATGATTGTGAGGCCTCCCCAGCCATGTGGAACCGTGAGTCAATTAAACCTCTTTCCTTTTTTTTTTTTTTGAGACAGAGTCTCACTCTGTTGCTCAGACTGGAGTGCAGTGGTGCAATCTCGGCTCACTGCAACCTTCGCCTCCCAGGTTTAAGCAATTCTCCTGCCTCAGCCTCCTAAGTAGCTGAGATTACAGGCGCTCACCACCTCACTCGGCTAATTTTTGTATTTTTAGTAGAGACGGAGTTTCACCATCTTGGCCAGGCTGGTCTTGAACTCCTGACCTCGTGATCCATCTGCTTTGGACTTCCAAAGTGCTGGGATTACAGGCATGAGCCACTGCTCCCGGCCCTCTTTCCTTTGTAATTACGCAGTCTTGGGTATGTCTTTATTAGCAGTGTGAGAGCAGACTAATACAGTGGGCTTATGTCTTTTGCCAATTTGGGAAATTTTCGGCCATTACTTCTTCAAATACTTTTCCAGCCCCACTTTCTTTCTCCTCTCATTCTGGACTTCAGTGGCATGAATGCTAAATATCATGTTATAGTCCCACAGTTTCCTGAGGCTCTCTTCATTTCTTCAGTCCATTTTTTCCCCTGTTGTTTTATTTTTAACTTCAGTGATTCTTTTCTCTGTCCTTCAGATTTGGCTGTTGAGCACATTTATTGAGTTTTACATTTTTGTTATTGTTTTTTTCTGTTCTGTAATTTTCATTTGGATTGTCTTTATATTTTCTATTTCTTCGGTGAATCTTTCTATTTTTTATTTGGGTTGAATGTATTTTTCGAGGCATTTTTAGTATAGCTGCTTTAAACCCTTCATCTGATAATTTCAATATCTATGGAGTCTTGGTTTAAGCATCTGTTGATTGTCTTTCTTCATTCAAGCTGTTATTTTTTTGTTTCTTGGTATAATTAGTAATTTTTAAACTGAAAACCTGACATTTTGGGTGTTATATTTTTGGATCCTAGAATATATTTAAACCTATTGCATCAGGCCTCCGCTGACACTACCCCACTGGAGAAAGAGGAATACTGTTTTGTTACTGCCAGATGGAGGTGGAAGTCAAGGTTTCCTCTCAGCCTCCACTGACACCCAGGGAAAGGAGAGACTCCTCCTTACTGTTGGGCAGGGGTAGGAGTTAAAATTCTCTGCTAGGGCTGCACTGATAAAACCTTGGCTGAAAGGCCCAGGGATGCCTTATCACTCATCCCCACCTTGCTTCCATTGACCTTGGGGTGACCTTGCGACTGCTGACCTTTATGTCTTGATTCCACTTCAGTAGGGATAGGGAGGGGTCACTCATTACCGATGGGTGAGAATGGAAATCCAGGCTCTCCACGTGGTCTCCCCTGACACTGTGGAGTGTAGTGTCCCACTGCCTCCTGGCGTGGATGAAAGTCCTTACTCCTCATTCAGCCTTCTTTGACACTACCCCAGTGGAGCGGCTGATGCGGGGCTGATGTCCGCAAAGGCAGAGAGCTACGCTCCCCCTGCAGTTTTAAAGGGCAAGCGTGGAGTTCGGGCTGCAGCTCTTTCTGTGGTATTTGGCAGGTGTAGAGAGGTTCTTGTCGGAACATTTTCTATATTACTAGATTGCCCATTTCCTCCTCCTTTACCAAGAGAGAACGGGCTTCTGTTGGGGCTGTTTTGGTCTGCACACATTGGCATTTCCATGTTGCCAGATTATTGAACACCAAGTCTGGGATATTTAAGGCAAAAAGAAAACCCAGGGAACTCAATTCCATGTCATTCATGTCATTCCTGAGATACTGAGGTCCCTAGCCAGCTTGCTTTCTTCTTTTCACTTTTTTGAATTTCTTATGTTTGTTTTATATATAACGTCCAAGGCATTTAGCTGTACTTAGCAAGAGTGGATAGAAAAAGTATCTACTCCATCTCCCAGAAGTAGAAGCCTCCTACTGTATTTAATAAATCAAATGGTACAGTGTTATAATTTTTGTCTTAGACATTCTTGCTGGTGTTTAAAAAACATTAAACATGTGTTTACATTTGTGTATGTGTGTACTCGGTCTTTCACATTATCCACATACTTACCATTTCCAGTGTCCTTCCTTTCTTCTTGTAGATCCATTTCCTGTTAGCCTGAGGGACTTCCTTTGCTCATTCTTATAAAGCAGAGCTTCTAGAAACTCATTCTTTTTGTTTGTCTGAGAATGTTTTTATTGCTTATTCAATTTTGAAGGATTTACTAGCTATAGAATTTTTGGTTGAATTTTTTTGTTTTTTTTCTTTTTTGCACATTGAATGCCATTTTACTGTCTTCCTGTTATCATTAGTTCTGATAAGAAGTCAGCCACTAATCACTTCTCCCTGTACATGATCAGTTGTCCTTCATTTTCTGCTTTTCAGAGTTTATCTTTGTTTCTTTATAAGCATTTTGGAATCCCATGAGAAACCCACAAGGGCCACATCCCAGGATCAAGGCTATATTCCAGGACTAAGGCATGAATATAAATGGACCTGCCCTGACAAAGCTTAAAACCAAATCTCTGCAGGAGTCAGGTGATTCACAAGTTACTTAAATCAGCATTCTTCACAGGAAGACACAGAATCAAAAGGTCTGAGATGTATCATTCATGATGTTCAGCATACAATAAAAAATTAATAGGCATGCAAAAAGTAGAAACGTTTGACCTATCGAGAAAAAAATAGTTTGTTCTTAATAAAAGCAGACTGTATTAACAATCCAGATCTTAGAATTAGAGAATGATCACTTTAAAATATATATTATAATATGTAAATGATTCACAGGTGAAGATGAATATACAAATGCTTTTTAACTTACAATGAGGTTATGTCCCAAACTCAGTGAGTTAAAAATGAGTTAAAAAGTCAAAAATGCACTTAATACTCTTATAAACCAAACCATCATAAAGTAAAACAAACAAACAAACAAACAAAAAAACTATAAGTTGAATCGTTGTAAGTCAGGGACTGTCTATAATAGTTGAAGAGACGAGGAATTTTAAGAGAGAGAAATCATAAAAAAGAACTAAATGTACATCACTGTCTGAAATCAAGTATTTATTGGATAGGATTAACTTGATATTGGATATATTGTGGAGAGAAAATGATCAGCAAAAATGAAGAAATGTCAAAAGAATTTCCTAAACCAAAGCAAGGAGAGAATTTTAAAAGGCAGAAACAAGGAACAGAGCCTCAATGACCAATGGAACACTATTAAACAGTCTATTATATGTGGAATCGGAATCTCAGAAGTACATAAGAGAGAAGAAGCAGGAAAAAAATTGAAGAAATAGTTGCCAAAACTTTCCCAAATTTTATCAAAAACGTCCAGCCACTGATCTAAAATCCTCTGAGAAACTCAAGCAGGATAAATACAAAGAAAACCACAAGTAGGCATACTGGAGTGTGGCACAAGTTTACTCTTTGACTTTCAACTGCTGAAGCTTAAAGACAAAAAGGAAGAAACAAAGTCACATGAAATACAGGGACCCAATCCCACAATGATGCTATACTCCTCACAAGAAGCAAGGTAAGCCAGAAGGCAACAGGAAAGTATCTGTAAAATACTGAAAGAAAAAAACAGTCAACATGGAATATCCTTTAAAGATGAAGATAAAATAACACACTGCCATTAAACTGAAGTGAAAGAATTGGCAGCAGATATGCATTATAAGGAATGCTAAAGGAAGTTCCTTAGGATGAAGGTGTGTAAGACTTGATAGAAACAAACCTGGAGGCAGGGCGGTGGCTCATGTCTAAAATCCCAACACTTTGGGAGGCTGAGGCGGGTGGATTACTTGAGGTAAGAAGTTCGAAACAAGTCTGGCCAACATGGTGAGACCCCGTCTCTACTGATAATACAAAAATTAACCGGGCGTGGTGGCAGGCGCCTGTAGTTCCAGCTGCTTGGGAGGCTGAGGCTGGAGAATTGCTTGAACCCGGGAGGTAGAGGTTGTGGTGAGCCAAGATTGTGCCACTGCACAAACTTAGGTGGATCACCTGAGTTCAGGAGTTTGAGACCAGCCCGGCCAACATGGAGAAACCCTGTCTCTACTAAAAATACAGCCTGGGCGACAGAGCCAGACTCTGTCTCAAAAAAAAAAAAAAAAAAAAAAAAAAAAAAAGGAAAAAGAAAGAAAAGAAACACACCTGTAGGAGAGGAAATGAAGACCACTGAAATGGTAAGTATATAGTCAACAGGCTATTCTTTTCCCAATTTCTTTAAAGTAAGTGGTTGTTTATGTAACAATGTAATGTGGAGCTTATTACATGTAGAAATAAAATATATACACAATTGCAAAGGGGATGGGAGAGCATTAAGTTAAAATATACTATTGTAAGATTCTTCTATATTAAGTGGTATAATATTAATTCAAGGTAAATGTGACAACTTGATGCATGTTTTAATCCTCAAAGTAACCACTAAAAGAATAATGATTCAAATATTAAGAATCATGCAAAGAGAGATGCCTAAATATCCAAAAGAGGCGTTTCATCAGTTGCTAAAGTAATGATTTGATTTGGCAGGAAAGGAGGAACAAACTAAAAAGAACAAAAAGGGCAAATTGAAAACAAATAGCATGATGATTTATTTAAACTCAACCATATTAGTAGTTACGTTAGATGTACATGCTTTCTAACAGATATGAAAAGGGACATTTCACACTTGAAGTATTAATTTATTGAGAAGACATACTAACCCTAAGTGTCTTTGCACCTTATAATAGAGCTTCAAAATACATAAAGCAAAAACTGGCAAACTGAAAGGAGAAATCGATACATACAAAATGATCATTGGAGACAGTAACATTCCTCTTTCAGGAGCTGATACAACAGACGGGGCGCGGTGGCTCACTCCCGTAATCCCAGCACTATGGGAGGCTGAGGACGGTGGATCACCTGAGTTCAGGAGTTTGAGACCAGCCTGGCCAACTTGGAGAAACCCTGTCTCTACTAAAAATACAAAAATGAGCCAGATGTAATGGTGCACACCTGTAATCCCAGCTACTCAGGAGGCCGAGGCAGGAGAATTGCTTGAACCCAGGAGGTGGAGTTTGCAGTGAGCCGAGATCCCACCACCGCACTCTGGCCTGGGCAGCAGAGCGAGACTCCATCTCAAAAAAAAAAAAAAAAACATGAAAAAGAAAAAGAAAAGAAACTGATGGAACAAGCAGACCAAACATCTGTAAGACACAGAACATTTGAATGACACTATCAACCATATTGTTATAATTAGCATTTACAGGTGATTTTACCCAAAAAGTGCAGAATGCAGAATGCACGTTCTTTTCCAGGGCCCACGGAACTTCATGAAGATAGAATCTGTGCTGTGTTGTAAACCAAATGCCAGTACTGATCTTCGACAAAGCAAACGAAAACATAGAGTGGGGAAAGTTGGGATAATTGGCAAGCCACCTGTAGGCGAATGAAACTGGATCCTCATCTCTCACCTCATACAGAAATCAACTCAGGATGGATCAAGGACTGAAATCTAAGACCGGAAACTATAAAAATTCTAGAAGAGTACATTCTCTGATTATAATGGAACTAAACTGGAAATCAATACCAAAAAGATAACTAGAAATCCTCAAGTTTGAGGAAATTTAGCAACATACTTCTAAATAACCAATGAGTAGAAAAATGACAAGAGAAATTAGAAAAGCTCTCAAACTCAATTAGAATGAAAATACAATATATCAAAATGTGTGGGTGCAGACATTTACAATATACCTAACCACTAGTCTACAAAACTGTCAAGATCATCAAAAACAAGCAAAGTTTAAAAAATTGTCACAGTTTAGAGAAGCCTCAGAAGATATGGTAACTAGATATAATGTGTTCCTGGATAGGATCCTGGGACATAAAAAGATATTAGGTAAACCTAAGGAAATTCACATGAAGTATGGACTTAGTTATGAATCATATACCAATGTTGGTTCATTAGTTATGACATACATATAGATGTATGTTTACTTACACATAAGAGACATTAAGAGCAGAAGAAACTGAGTATTGGGTGTATGAGAACTCTCTGTATTGTCTTTGTAAATTCTCTGTAAATGTAAAGCTATTCTTAAAATTAATAAATTTTTAAAAGAAGTATAGAATTCGGCTACATCAATTTTAGGAAAAATTACAGCTTTAAATATTTACACTAGAAAATAATTAAAATTTATATCGATGACCATATATTTTATATTACAAAGCTAGAAAAAGTAGAACAAATCAAGCCTAGAGTAAATAAAATGAAGAAATCTAAAGATAAGCATGGGAATCAATTAAATAGAATATGGTCAAACAATACAGAAAATCAACAAACCCAAAAGTTGGTTCTTTAAAAATATTAATAAAATTAATAACAAATCTAGCAAGACTGATTTGAAAAACAGAAAAAAACCCAAAACTCTAATATCAAGAATGAAAGAGGGACCATCACTACAATTTTACAGACATTACTAGGATAATACGGAAATATTATAAGCAAATTTATGCAAATAAATTCAACAATTTTTATGAAATGGAAAATTCCCTTGGAAAACCCAACCGACTGAAATGAAGACAAGAAGAAACAGAAGAGATGAAAATCCCTATCTTTATCTATCATGGAGCTTGAATTATAATTTAAAGCCCACAAAGAAAACTCCAGGCCCAGATGGCTTCAATTTTTATTTCTATCAAACATTTAAGGGGAAAATAATACCAATGCTTTGGAAACTTTTTTCAAAGACAGGAATGAAAATTTCTCAACTCATTTTATGAGGTCAATATAAAGCTAATACCAAAATCTGAAAAGGGATTATAAGAAAAAGAAAATTATAGATTAATATTGCTCAGGAATATTGATGCAAAATTTCTTAAGAAAACATTAGTAAATCAAATCCAACAGCATATAAAATGATAATACATAATGACCAGGTTTAGTTTATCTCAGAAATATGTTTGGTTTCACATTTTTTTTTTTTTTT
>NW_012116488.1:4639312-4670824 GCF_000951035.1 Colobus angolensis palliatus
AAAAAAAAAAAATTGGAAAGGAAGAAGAGAAGTGCACTCTTTATCTCAGAGGACATGATTGTGTATATGAAAAACTAAGAAATCTACAAAAACAAAACCTTACTAGAAATAATAAGTTAATTTAGCAAGGTTTCAGGATCCAAGGTCAGTATACTAAAATCAATTTCTTTCTATACACTAGCCAAAAAACTGTTGGAAAATGAAATTCAAACATAATACTACTTAAGATACTATAAAAATTAACTTTTTAGGGATAGATTAAAAAAGCTGAAAATTCAAAATAATGTAGTCTTGTAGAAGATTCCAATAAATAGGGGGCCATGTTCACAGATGGGAAGACTTGGTGTTATGAAGATGATAATTCACACCAGCAGGCTTTGATCAACAGAGTCAGCACAATCTCAATTCAGTCAATACCCCAGCAGGCTTTCTTATAGAAATTGATAAGCTGAGTTTTAAATGTATGTAGAAATAGGCTTCCATTTCCAGCTAAGATTAAGTGACAGGAACCAGATTATTTGATCTGAAACAACTAATTTTTTAAGAAGACAAAACACCCGAAATGACTTTTTTCAAGACCCTTGACGAAGGACAGTGATCCTCGAGAGATGAGAAATACATGAGGTGATCTCTCCAATTACCCCAGGTTATTGCCTGCAGAAAATTTGCAGGCTGTGGTGCAGGACTGGGGAGCCCAGGCAGAGCAGGGAAGACTCCCTGAATTGAGGATTTCAAGATGAGGGTCCAGGGAGACCAAGGCAACCAGAATTCACTGGGCAGAGTACCAGGGAGGAGAAAGTGGTACAGAGGAGCCCCAGATATCAGCAGAGGCACCCCTGGAAAATTCCGTTGACTGTTGATCTGCATATTCATGTGAGAAAACTACGCAAGGCCGAGGAGAGAATGACTTGAACAGATTAGAGGTAACCGTGCCTGCTGCTCACTCAGGGCCAGGGATATTGCCTGTTCCAACAGCCAGGCTGGAAAACCTCTTAATTTATGGAGCTTTGGGTAAAATACTTACAAAGGTTTTGCTTCACTAATGAAAAATAATTAGGCCTAATCAGAGCCAGAGCTAGGATGAGGCAAATGAGACCTCTCTGGCACAAAAATTTAAGGAGGAGCCTGCCCTTGTATGACTCTGAGAATAAGTGTCTCCCTAAATTTTGCACCATAGGCACCTCACTTTCTTTACCTTTGATCCAGCCCTGGCCCTAGATCAAACACTTTGCTGGTCTTGTCTATCAAATCCTAGAGAGAAAGCCCAAAAGATCAAACTATTTTTAAGCGATTTAACTGCATCTCAGGGGCACAGCACAAGAATATGCATAGAAATCCAGTACCTAACTGTAAAATCCACAATGTCTGGAATCCAATCAAAGATTCCCAGGCATGCAAAGAAGCAGAGAAATAAGTCCCATAATGAGGAGAATGATCAATTGAAACAAACCCAGAAATTTCACAGATGTTAAAATCAAAAGACAAGGACACTGAAGGCACCATGATAACTGTATTCATTATGTTCCAAAGTTAAACACAGTCATGGAGAATATAAAAAAGACCCAATGAAACACCCAGAGATGAAAACTACAGTGTCCGTGATGAAAAATATTCTGAATTGGATTAACAGCATATTAGACATTGCAGAAAAAAAGAAGAGTGAACTTTCAGATACAGCAATAGAAAATACCCAAATGAAACACACAGAGAAAAGATTTAAATGGAAAAGGCATCCATGTGTTATAGGACAACTTCAAGCAGTCTCATGTACATGTAATTGGAGACTCTGAAGGAATGGTATCCCCTTGTTCATGGATCAGAAGACTCAAAATTGTTAAAATTTGAATTTGCCACAAATTGATCCGTAGATTCAATGCAATCCCAATCAAAATTCCAGCAGACTTTTTTGGTAGAAATTGAAAAGCGGATTCTAAAATCTATATGGAAATGCAGAGAAGCTAAAATAGCCAAAACAACTTAAAAAATATAGTTGGAGGGCTGGCTCTTCCTGATTTCAAGGCTTATTAAAAAGCTGTGAAAAAAAAAACTATCATGTCATATTGACTGCAAGATAGACAAATAGGTTAAGGGAATGAGAATCATGAGCTTGGAATTAGATCCACAAAGGCATACAAACTTGACTTTCAACAAAGGTGCAAAAGTGAGGGAATGGAAAACAGCATTTTCAACAAATGGTGCTGGATCTATTGGATATCTATACCTCATAAATTACACTTTGATCCATAACTTGCATTATATATAAAAAATGTACTCAAAGTGGATCCGAGACCTGAATGTAAAACCCAAGGCCATAAAGCTTCTAAAAGAAAATACAGGAGAAAAATTTTGCGACCTTGAGTTAGGCAAAGATTTCTTAGATGTGATGTTAAAAGCGTGATCCATAAAAGGACAAACAGATAAATTGTACTTCATTAAAAGTAAAAACTACTGTTCTTCAAAAGGTGCCATTAGGTAAATCAAGATAAGCCACAGACAGGGAGAAAATATGTTTAAGGTATAGGTCTGATAAAGAACTTTTATCTAGTATACATAAAGAACTCTCAAAACTCAATTATAAGAAAACCTAATTTTTTAATGGACAAAATATTTGAACATATACTTAATCAAAGAAGACATATAGATAGCAAATAAGCACAAGAAAATATGCCCAACATAATTAATCATTAGTGAATTGCAAATTTAAACCACAATGAGGTACCACTGCATACCCTCTACAATGGCTACAGCTAAAAAGATGGACCATGCCAAGTGTTAGCAAGAATGTGGAGCCACTGGAACTCTTGTCCACTGCCAGTGGGAATGTAAAATGGTATAATCACTTTGTAAAACAGTTTTCCAGTTCCCTAAAAACTAAACATACACCAACCATATGTATCAGTCATTCCACGCTGAGGCATTTGTCCAAGAGGAAGGAAAGTGTCTAGTTCACTTGGGCTGATGTAATGAAATAACACAAACTGGGTGACTTATAAACAATAAGCATTTATTTCTCACTGCTCTGGAGGCTGGGAAGTCCAACAAGAAGAAGCTGGCAGATGTGGTGCCTGGAGAGAGCTCTCTTCCTCACGGATGCCACCTTCCTGTCCTCACATGATGAAAGGAGTGAGGGAGCTGTCTTGGCCTCCTTCGTAAGGATGTTAATCCCATGATGAGGGTCCCATCCTCATGACGTAATCACTTTCTACAGGCCCCACCTCCTAATACCATCACCTTGGGGAATAGCATTTCAACATGGGAATTTTGAGGGGACACAAATATTCAAACCATAGCAGAAAGCATATGTTAACAGAATGCAAAAGCATGAGTATGTCAATGCTCATAGCAGTTTTATTTATAGTATCCTCACCTGGGAAACAACCCAAATCTCCACCAACCAGTGAATAAATAAATTTTATTACAGGCATACAATGGAATATTACTCAGTAACCAAAGGAATGAACTATTGATACACTCAACAATGTGTGGATCTCAAAATAACTGGGTGAGAGAGATCAGACCAAAAAAAGAGAGACAGTATGATTCAATTTATATAAACTCTAAAAAGACAAACTAATATGTAGTATAGAAAGCAGATCGGTGTTTGCCTAGAGAAAAGGGGAGGGAGAAAAATAGAGATTAGAAAGAGGCACTTGAGCTGGGCGCGGTGGCTCAAGCCTGTAATCCCAGCACTTTGGGAGGCCGAGGCGGGTGGATCACGAGGTCAGGAGATCAAGACCATCCTGGCTAACATGGTGAAACCCCGTCTCTACTAAAAATACAAAAAACTAGCCGGGCGAGGTGGCTGGCGCCTGTAGTCCCAGCTACTCGGAGGCTGAGGCGGGAGAATGGCGTAAACCCGGGAGGCGGAGCTTGCAGTGAGCGGAGATCGTGCCACTGCACTCCAGCCTGGGCAACACAGCGAGACTCCGTCTCAAAAAAAAAAAAAAAGAAAGAAAGAGGCACTTGAAAACTTTTGAGGATGATGGATACATTCACTATCCTGATAAGGGTGATGATTTCACAGTTGTATAGATATATTGGATCTTACCAAACTGTAGACTTAAGATACGATAAACAGGCCAGGCGCAGTGGCTCACACCTGTAAATCCCAGCTCTTTGGGAGGCCGAGGCGGGTGGATCACGAGGTCAGGAGATCAAGAACATACTGGCTAACACAGTGAAACTCTGCTTCTACTAAAAATACGAAAACAAAAAAATTAGTTGGGCGTGGCGGCGGGCACCTGTAGTCTCAGCTACTTGGGAGGCTGAGGCAGGAGAATGGCGTGAACCCGGGAGGGGGAGCTTGCAGTGAGCTGAGATCACGCCACTGCGCTTTGGCCTGGGCAACAGAGTGAGACTCCGTCTCAAAAAAAAAAAAAAAAAAGGTATGATAAACAATAAGTTTATTGTATGCCAATTGTTATATCTTAATAAAGCTGTTCAAGAAATTACATGGAAACATAAGGACTCAGAATAGCCACCAGAAGCATGCTAAACACTGTTGCTGACTTGGACTATTTGACTTCAAGCATTACTGTAAAGCAACAGTAATTATTTTAGTATGAGACCGTGATCCCCCTTTATCCACAGGGAATACATTCCAAGACTCCCCAGTGGGTGCCTGAAACCATGGACGGTACCAAACCCTATATGTACTCTGTTTTTTTCTTGTACATACGTACCCATAAGGAAGTTTAATCTACGAATTAGGCACTGGAAGAGATTAACAAAAAAGTTGACCCTAAAATAGAACACTTATAAGAATATACCAGCATCACCACTCTTGCGCTTTGGGGCCATTATCAAGTAAAATAAGGGTTATTTGAACACAAGCACTGTGATATCAGAACAACTGATCTGATAGTTGAGATGACCGCTAAGTGACTAATGGGCGCAGGTACAGACACCACGGATAGTCTGGGCAAATGATGGGGTGGGAGAGCACGAGATTTCATCCTGTTGCCAATTTTAAACTTAAGAATTGTTTATTTTTGAAATTTCCCATTTAATATTTTCAGACCATGGGTCACTGAAACCTGGAAAAGCAAAAGAATGGACAAAGGGGAGCAGTATGTTGTTAGACAGCTAAATCAGTGTGACAGAATCCAGAGCCTAGAAATACATCCACATGTATCTAGCCAATTGGTATGTGATGAAAGTTCCAGTGTAATTCAATCAGGAAAGGAAACTTTTCAACAAACAATACTGGAACAGCTGGATATCCATATGGAAAAAAAACAATCTTGACTCCAATGTCATATAAAAATTATTTTGATGTAGATCATAGACCTAAAATTAAATGTTAAATCACTGGAGAATATATTCAAGACTTTGGTGTACACCAAACCTCTCAGAGAGGAATCAAAAATGATAACTATGAAAGAAGAAAATTACAAACTGGACTTCAGAAAATAAAAGATTTCTGCTCATTAAAGGGCTATTTTACTAAAGTGAAAATGCAATCAACAGATGAGGTGAAAATATTTTCAGTACATATATTTGAAGAATAACTTATATTCAGAATATATACAGAGCTCCTGCAAATCAAAACTAAAAAGATAGTCCTATAAAAAATGACAAAAAGATTTCCATAGATACTTTACAAAAGAATATATAAAATGGCCAATAAGTACATGAAAAGGTACTTAGCATTATTAGTCATGAGAGAAATGCAATTTAACACAGTAATGAGAATCCATTTCATACCCACAGAATGGCTAAATTTGAAAACTGAATATACCAAGTGCTGATGAGGATATGGAGCCACGACGATTCTCATAACTTGCTGTTCAAGTGTCAAATGCCACAACCACTTTGGAAAATTATTTGGCAATCTTAAAGAAGTAAATATATACTTAGTCGATCATCAAGCAATCCCACTCTTAGGTATTTGCCTGAGAGAAATGAAAACATGAATCCATAAAATACTTGCATAAAATTATGCATAGCAGTTTTATTCATAGTAGCTAAAAACTAGAAACAACCCAAATGTCCATCAACAGGAAAATGGCTCAACAAATTGTGTTCTGTTCATAGAGTGGGAAACTACTTTGCAACAGAAAGGGATGTATGAGTGATATGTGCAACAACATGAATGAATATCCAAAGCATTGTGCTGAGATGAGCACACGCCTCACAATTCCATTCACATGACGTTCTGCAGCAGACAAACTCAGCTATGGGAGTGAAGTCAGAACGGTGGCCAGGGTGGGCATGTGGCAGCTATCTTGGTTGATAAAAATGCTCTACATCTTGATTTGGGAGTTGGGCACATGAGTGTACACATTTGTCAAAACACATTATACCGTACACGTATAATCTGTGCATTTTGTTATATGTAAATTATGCCTCAATGAAAAGAGTATTACGGAAAAAAATAACCATGAACATATGTTCTCCCAAAAAAGTAACAATGAAATACATGAAGCTGCAACCAATGAAACCATAGAGGAAACTAGATAAGTGAATAATTATAATTGTTATTAAAAATAAAACTCTTGGAAACTGTTAGATTGGCAGATCAAGCCATCAAAAACATAAAGCAAAGATAGAGAAGATTGAATAACAATGAATTTGAGCTCTTAAGAAATGGAAATGGCAAAGACATTTCCCTCACAAAATTTTCAGGCATAGACAGCTTTAGATAAGAATTCTACCAAATATTTAAGGATGAAATACTTTTAGAGAAGTTGTTTTAGAAAGTAGAAAGTAAGGGAAATCTGCCCAACTCATTTTATGAGGCTAACATAACCTTGATTCCAAATACTGATTTGACCAATATAAGAAAAAATATAGGTCTACTTCATTTATAAAAATAGATGCAAAATTCCAAACAAGCTACTAGCTAATTAACCCTACTGTGTAGTTTGAAAAATAATCTAGTTGGGTTTATTCTAGAAGGGTAAGAACAATTTGACATTAGAAACTCTATCAATTTATCTACCATATTATCGAACTAATGGAGCAAAGTAACTCTTGGCAGACGCCGAAAAGGATTTGATGAAGTTCAACGTCTCTTTCTGATTTTTTAAATTTCTCAGAAAACTCTGAAGGGAAGTGAACGTCCTTAATGCAGTAAAGCTTTGCATATTAAAAAACTTTGTAGAAAACCTACTACTCTGCAGATGAACCTTAATTCATTCTCTTTAATGTTGGAAACAGGACAAATGGAAGCACCGCAGCTACTCAACCTAACCCGAGAGGCTCTAGCTAGTGCCATAAGATGAGGAAATGAAAAGATAGGAAGAGAAGAGGGAGGGAAGAGACGCAGCTGTCATCACACGCAGATTATGTATCATCTACATAGAAACCCAACAGAATGAACAGAAAATTGATTGGAACTAATAATAGAGTTTAGCAAGATTGCTGAATACAAGATCAACTTACTAAAATTAGTGGCTTTCCCTACACCAGCATTAACCAATTAGAAATATAATAGAAAAAGAGATACATTCACAAGAGGAACCCAAATGATGAAGTATCTAGAAATTAAGCCAGAAATAAATGCAGAAAACCTTTATAGATGAAAAAAAATTAAAATTTAAAAAAATCATAAAAGACATAAAAGAAGACATAAAAATGGAGAGATGAAATTGAAAACATCAAAAGGACATAAAAGAAAACATGAACAAATGGAGAGATAGACCATTTTTATGGATGCTTTAAGTTGTAAAAATGTCAAATCTTCCCACATTAATCTATAAATTTCATGTAATTTTGTTCAAAATACCAGCTGGATTTTTTTGAGGGACTTGACAAACTCATTCTAAAATATATATAAGCCATAATGTCCACAAATTGCTAAGTCTATTTTGACAAAGAAGAGCACATGGTTTGGGGGTGAGGAGTGGACTTACCCTGCATGATCTGGAGACATCTTGCAAAGCCAGTGCCTAGCTCAGCTGGCTTTCTGCAGCCGGGCAGGCCCAGGGATGCCTCATATGGCGCCACCTCCACCCTAGGTGGTTCAGGTCCCCAGGGATTGATTGTCCCCTGTGTGACGGCCCCAGGGAAAGACCACTTTTCCCAGCCCATTCATATGCTGGCTAGATTGAGCTCCTTGTGGCTGTAGGGATGAGGCCCTCATTCCTTGCTGACCCTCAGCTCCCAGAGGTCACCCGCATTCCTGCCAGGTGGCCCCTTCATCTTCAAAACCCAAAAGCCAAACATGGGGATGCTTCCTCTCATCTGAGCCCTCCCACACCTCAAATCTCTTTCAGGGAGGGCCCAGAGCTCACCTGATGCAGGTTCCAGGGATTGTCTCCTTTTTTAATAACTCCAAGTCACCTGATTAGTCACCTAATCAAAGGAGGATACCCCTCCAGAGGTCACAGGGAGTCCTTGAGCTCAAGGAGCAGAGATCATATGCATTCTAGGGGGTATCTTAGAATTCCACCTACCACATCATAGTAATGAAAACAGACTCGAGGGCTTAAAGCCGTATCCTTCACATAGGAAACAGTGTGTGTGATAGAGGTGGAGTCACCAGCCAGAGGGGTGGGGATACATTATTTAATTGTCTATGCAGGGAAAACTGACTCACTGTACAGAGAGAGAATTAGATTGATTTCCTAAAACCTCATACCACACACATAGAGTCTGGATGGGTTAAATATAAATGGATGAAAACACTATGTGTGAAGATAAAACTATAATATTAATTAGAAGTGTGCAGAATACCCTGTGATTTTCAGGTGGCGGTGAGGCTTCTTGAATAGGGTCTTTGACAAAGCACATCCTATAGAATAAAATGCTAATGGGGTTGACTACGTCAGAATTAAAGATTTGATCAGCAGAAAATAGACTGAAAGTTAATGGAGGATGACAGACTGTAATATGCTGTTTACAGTGCTGGCGTTGATAAAGGATTACTATCTAGAACATACAAGGGACTGTCAGAAATCAACGAGGAAGAGATGGGAGACCTGCAGAAAACAGTGGGCAATTCAGAGAAGGGAAATCTGAAAAGCTAACAAGTAGGTGAAGTGATACTCAATTTCAATAGCAATTTGGGAGGGAGATGCAAAAATAAAAAGACACCAGTTCTGCAAAAAAACAAACCGTTGTTGGGTAACACTGATGTTGACTGTGTTGTTGTTGGGAGCAGCTGATAGTGATCTGGCTGCACTTAACACATTACTTTGTGTGGCTCTTGACTCAACAATCCCCCTCCTTCAAACATGCCCCTGAGAAACTCAAGCACAGATCCAGGGGCCCGGGGACTGCCAAAAGCATCATTGTTCCAGCTCCTTTTGCAGAGATGACAACTTAAGTGTCCACCCCAGGGGCCTGGGTAAGTACAATGAAGATGCGTAGTGCAGCATTCCGTGAAATTGTCAAAATCCCTGAACTGGAAGTCTACACAGCCACAAGCAGCACAGACAGATTTTTAAGGCATATTGTTGAATGAAAAAAGTGAGAAGCAGGAGCTCGATGGCACAACAAAACATACTCACATTGGAAGCAGTACTTACACACAAAAACAAGCTACATGTGTTTCAAAGCTAAACACCCGTTCAAGAACATATATGAAACCTTCCCGCAGATACGGTGGGGATGAGGATGGGGAACAGAAGGTGAGAATTAGTGGCATAAAATATGATGGGCAATTGATAATTATGTGCCGTGGAGTAAGGAGTAGGGTGAATTCAACTGTCTGAACTTAAGGTGCACATTTCAAACATGCGTACCTAAAGGAAATGTGATGGTTGGGTCTCCACGGATGCTGCTCCTTCCAGAGGTCTGGGCGACCGCTCTGAGAAAGCCACCTCTGCCTCCCTAAGCCTCAGTTGTGTCCCCGTGGGCATTCCTCCATGCTGGAACTAGCAGGCTGGGAGCAGTGCCCTCCCAGAGGACTCTAGGGAAAGCACCTTCCCTGGGGGGTGAGAGGAAGGTGGGGGAGGCATGCTTCCAGGCTGTGGCAGGTGGTTATATTGTTCCAACTGTCTGCTGTTCCTCTCTGCAGGAAGATTACATTCTCCATGCTGTTGACGTCAAGGCTGGCCACAGGACTTGGCTCGGCGGACGACGTGTGGGCGGGTACATTGTGTTTCACTTTCAGGGAGCAGCTTCCAGAGCCTGTGGGTGCTTCTCCATGGCCTCAAGGCCAGCAGTGTGGGGATGAGGACTGCGAGGACCGCCCAGATCCAGAGCAGAGACAAGAGGGCCACTAATATGGATTGCAGGGTGGGTGAGAGAGCAACAGGGGTGGTTGGAAACCACTGAACTCTGGGGGCTGCCTGTTTCGGGAGCGTAGCCCCACTCAAGCTGACCAATGCAGAGCTTCAGCGGGGGAGCCCAGCCCTGGTTATCCTCTTCTTTATAATTTTAGAAGTTCTAAGATCTGGTCACAGGCTGGAGAGTGAGAAGATCTGATCAACCTTTCAACTGGCCTGACACTCTGTTGGAGTGGGTCGTTACCTGGAAAACTGGAGAAGCCAGAGAAGGGAACTGAGACAGCCGCCCACCAGCTCTCAGCTGTCAGAGTCCCGCAGTCCCTGGACATGAAAAAGAGGCTTCTTAAGTGTCCATCGCCATGGAATTCATCCCGCCTGGGGCGGCTAAGCTGAGTGAGGGCCCTTAAGGATGTATTAAGGGCAGGATAATGAGGTGATGACTAAGGTCCTCCCACCTGGGCTGCAATTATTTCATTTTCCTGGAAAAATGGCATCATCATGATGAATACTTGGCTGATTTCAGGGCAGATTAATGCACTTGATATGCAGTGTATCTCCGTTTATCACTGGATGTGTCTTGCTGAGAGCTCGTACCACTTAATCAGCCAGGGCCGGCTCTCCCAGCCAGCTTACTCACAGCCCCCAGCCCTCCCGAACCAAAGGACTTCCGGGGAAGGGCAGTTTTTCAACTTTAGGTTCCGTTTCTTCGTTTTCAAATTATTTAAACACAACTTTCCTCTCCCGCTACAGGCCAAATGGTGTCTTTCCAAAGATTCCTGTGTTGAATCCCTGAAACCGTGGGGGTCAGAATGTGACTGTGTTTGGAGGCGGGGTCTTTAAGAGGTGATCAGTTCAAACCAGGTCTTTAGGGTGGGCCCTCATCCCATAGACTGGCGTCTTCCTTATCAGAAGAGATTAGGACACACACAGGCATAGAGGGAAGACCACGTGAGGACACAGAGAGAAGACGGGATCCACAAGCCAAGGAGAGAGGGCTCAGAAGAAACCAGCCCACTGATAACCCTGATCTTGGATTTCCAGCTCTGTAGTTTGAGCCCTCAGCCTGGTAATTTGTTATGGGAGCCCCAGTAGACGCATTCATCCCTGTTCAGCATCCTCCAATAGCTCTACATTCTCCGATTTACCAACACTGGACTTTGGGGGCCATTGAAACATCTATTACCCCTCCTACCCCAAAATCTGTACCCCTCAAATAGCTATAGTCTGCTTTCTAATTGCAGGTTCAAAAATATGGGAAGCACCTTTCCTCTGGAGGCAGCTTGTTCAGCCTCCATGCACGGCAGGCCATTTGAGGTCTCGTGTACCCAAGTCAGGGTGTGCCCTCCCACTCCCGGCTGCTGTCTGCTCTGGTATATACTGAGAAGGCTGAATGTGATAGGGGCTTGCAAGGACAGAAGTATCCACAACAGGAACAAGAGACTGGGCGTGGTGGCTCATGCCTGTAATCCCAGCACTTTGGGAGGCTGAGGCGGGTAGATCACCTGAGGTCAGGAGTTTGAGACCAGCCTGGCCAACATGGTGAAACCCCGCCTCAACTAAAAACACAAAAATTAGCTGGATGTGGTGGTGGGTGCCTGTAATCCCAGCTACTTGGGAGGCTGAGGCAGGAGAATCACTTGAACCCAGGAAGCGGAGGTTGCAGTGAGCCAAGATCACACCACTGCACTCCAGCTTGGCCCACAGAGTGAAACTCTGTCTCAAACAACAACAACAACAACAACCACAACCACAACCAAAATAGGAATAAGAGCAAAAGGGAACAGGAAGTAATCGTGTGAGCTTGCAACAAAACAGGTTAGGAGCCAGTGTTTCAGGCCCCCAGCGAGACTGGAGGCTGGCAGGTTGTCTCTCATGGCCCTGGGGAATCTCCTGTGTCCAGGGCCTGGCTTGCACCCCACCTCCGTGCTTGCACCCCACCTCCGTGCCTGCACCCCACCTCCGTGCCTGCACCCCACCTCCGTGCCTGCACCCCACCTCCGTGCCTCAGCGGTGGACTCTTCAGCGCCAGGTTTGTAAAACCAGGTGCCAACGTGCTAATGTTCAGCAGGCAGCACAGGCTGTCATGTGCCCCGGATGCGTGTGGACATGACCCGCGTACTCTCCGTAGCTGGGGGTCCGTGGGATGGCCCATGGGGCCAGGCCTGGGGCTGGCATGGAGCCGGAGCGAAGGTGGGGAGTTAGGCGGGCTGTTGTTTACTTGCCCTGGACTGAGAGAACTGCACAGGCTGCAGCACGGCATCCGGCCCTGCTGGTGTGATGGGATTGGAGCCACCTGGAGACTGCTTCACGTTGACTGCACACCCCAGAAACCCCCTGCTCAGTCTCCCTCGGTGGGGGCGGCCAATGCTGTCAGCCTGCTCCCCCCGTCTGCCTCCGTGGGACCTCCCCAGGTGACCGGGGCTTGCTTCAATGACACAGTCTTGCTCTACTTTGATTTGAGTCAACGCTGAACCCCAGGGGCGCCAACTGTACCCATGCAGTGACCTGCATCTCTGCCCTCCAAGCCTCCCTGTGCTGGGTTGATGCTACACTCTCAGAAGGAGGTTTTGTTCCCCTTATTCCGTATTTGAGAGGTCTCCCTGGGGACCTGAGCTTATGGGCTAAGAGGGAGAATTGAAGAGTGAGATGAGCAGTGGGTCTGGATGGAGGCTTCCCTGTCCCACAGCAGGTCAGCTGGCTCTTGCAAGGCCTGTCTTTCTCTTCTGTTGGGTGTGGATGGTGGTGCCTTTGTCACAGGAGGGCCCTGGCATTGGGCAGCACATGGAAGTCACCTGAGTGCACACAGCCAGGTGCACGAGACATTGCAGCTGACAAGGTCTGGGGTGAATCGGGTTTTGGGTCCCCCCATCTGTTCTCACCTCCTTGGCTGCTGAACTTCAGAACAAGATCTTCCACTCCGTCTGCTGCCCTGCAAAGGGCCTCATGGAGGGTGACAGTGGCCACTAGGATAAAGGTGACGGGACCTGAACGTCCTGTAGAGAGGTTCAGCTGAGATTTCAGTGGCAGGAGCAAAGGCATGGCTATTTACCAGTCCTTACCCTGTGTGGATTTCAGGGAGCTCTGGAGTGGTCAGAGCAGGCAGATCCCATAGAGGTCATGCCCCTGGCTTTGCATGGAAGGGGAAACCGAGGCAGGGAGGCCAGAGGAAAAGACTGTTTAGCACACAGTGTGAGCAAAGCAGAGGTGTGGCCAGCATGTAGGGCCTGTGGCTCCCAATCCACTTCCCGCCTGACCCCCGGAAGCTGCCTGTTGTCAGGGAAGGGACTTTCCTCCTTTAAGGGGACATTCGTACAAGAAAGGGGGTCCATTTCCACTGCATAGAAGGCTCTGATACTTCTGATGCACTTCTCTGCTCTCTCATTGGAGTGTATGTCACCCCAGACCTTTGCAGTACTGAGGCGACGTCTCTCATGCTCCTTTACCTGATGGGTGCAGATGTGCCCGACGGTGGGCTGGAACGGATGGGTACTTTGTCCACACCATGCAGGCAGGCACAGAGAGGCTTTGTGGTGTGACCGGAGCCCTGTGGGTCCTCTGCAGCTCTGCTCACGGTGGGCCACAAGGCTCTACTCGGTGCCACGAGCACCAGATCAGGGGGATGAATGGGCAAGCTGTGGATGGTGAGGCAGGAAGAGGCCTAGTTCTGCCCTTTTGCTTGGCCTCTGAGAATCTAAAACCCACAGCCCAGGGGACCCCCTTGTTCAGCTTGGTCACTTTTGGTGGGGGCTTCATGCTTTCTGCTGGTGGAAGACAGGTGAGATGGTGGAAGGCACATGCAGACCCAGACTGCCCCGAGGCCAGTGGGGTGGGCTCCAAGGTGGCCACGTGCTCCTGGTCATGGCTATTCAGTCACACCAGGGTTCAACAAGGCTCAGGTGCTCTGCCCTGGGACCTCCAAGGGTCATGGACTGAGGGAACTGAACTCACTGCTCTGTTCCCAGCACTTGGCCCAGGGCACAGATGAGGGCTCAGGATCATGGTTGGAGAGGGAGGGAGACATGAGCCAATGAAGAGCCCACTCCCTTGTTCCCGAGCGCCTCCTTGGCCCACACCCATGGGGCTCCTGCCCATCACACTCCAGAGTCCTATGGCCATGGGTCTGATGGTCTCCTTGCTGTCAGATCCCAACTTCTTGTTCCTTCCCTCCTCGAGCTCCTACCTTCTTCTTGTCCTGGTCCTTCCCTGCCCGAGACTGGCCACACCTTTCCAGCCTCTTTGCTGCCTGCCATCCCCCGGGCCCTGAGGTTGGATTTCCAGGGGCTTTGCTCTGGGCACTCTTCCTGCATCGCTGCATCACCCTGGGGAGCTTCACCTGGTCCCAGGCCCCCACCACCGTCTGAACGCTGAGAATCTCCTCCTTGGGCCACATTTGACCTCTAGACTTCACACACCAGCCCGCCTCCTTGGTAAACTAAATATGGCATTGCAGAGCTGAGTCAGAACCTTCCAGCACACTTTTGTGAGTGTCACTCCTAACCAGGGCATCTAGGACAGTCACTGCCCAAGGATGCTGCCACCGCATGTCTTCCTGGTACATGGGGGACACTCAGGGTGAGCATCGGTGTGAACCAGGGTCAGCTCTGTTTGCAGGATCCTTGTCCCCTCAACTCCGTCATGCCTCCCCCATCCTCAGCGAGTGCTGGCTCATTCTCTAAGACTTCCTTCAAGTTTGCCCCAGCTGCAGGCTTCTCAGGTTGTGGGCTGGGAAGTGGCCTGCTTCGTGTGCTCCAAGGTGGTCCAAGCAGGCCCCCTTGTCCACCCTGATCACATGTGTGGCAGCTACCTGCTGCTCATCTCCAAAACTAGACTGTGAGTTCTTGGGGGTGGGGCCAGGGTTTACCTGCCTCTGCACCCCCAGCACCTAGCACAGAGCTTAGTGCCTGCAGGAGCTTAGCAGATGTGGAACACTCACAGCCCTGCGCCTGTAACCGAGACCCTGGGGCACAGGAATCCTGTGTGCTGCCTCGCATCGCAGACAGAAGGCAGGAGCGCTCGCCTTTTCCCAGCTAACGCCCATCGCCGTAGGAGTCAGCACCTTGTACGCAGCCTCCATCTGGAAGCTTTCCAGTGCCAGCTCCCATGACCCTGAGTGTGGAGTCTCCTCTTCAGGGAGCAAGTGCCCCCACTGTGTGGCTGGGGGCTACCTAGACAGAGGGGGGCCAGGGCACCTCTGATCTGGCCTCCCTACCTTGTTTTGTGGTTGAGCAAAGCAGTGCTTTAAAGGGAATTTATTTTTCCAAATTGCAGAACAAAGAACACGATGTTTAGGAAGAAAGCACATTGCTTACATTTGAAAAAAATTAGCAGCATTATATAATGAAAGACACTTGAAAGTGTTGACTCACCCCAGGCTGACATACATCTTTGACTAGTTTGTGAAATACTCATAAAATTACATCCTGTTAATTTAAGACTTCTTATGCTAATTTTTAGTCAATTTTATTTGCCTAAGAAATTTATTGGTGGCCTTCAGGGTAACAGCCGGGTTTGGTCCAAAGATGTGGGATTCTTGTTAAAAACACCATGCCAGGGAAGAGAAACAGAATTTGATGTTAGGGCCAGAAGGATGGGAGGACAGCGTCACAGTGGGGTGGGCTCTTGTGGTCTCCCCAGGCCCTGCCCTCAGAACTGGGCAGGGTGATGCTGACTCAGACCCCGCCCTGGTCCACACAGAGCAGAGCAGCCCTGGTGGAGTGCAGCACCCCCACTTTACAAAGGAGAGAGCCGAGGCTAGAACCCTTGACATTGCCCCTGAGTGGAGATCCACTGCTCAATGCACCCCACAAGTTGAAGTCGGCAAGAGGAGGTGGTTCTAGATGAAGAACATTTGGGTGATGTGTGAATTTATACAACAGCAAAAGGAGGCCACTTTTGTAAACTGGCATCCATCTCTTTGGGCAGGGAGGCAAGTTTATATTTGGGGCCCCCTAGCTGGGCCGGCTTCCTGGGTGTGCAACAGGGCCCGGCTCTTGAGGTTGGATGTTCTGCTCTCTCTGTCTTGAAGTTCCTGATAAGGAGCCCACATTCCCATTTTGCACAGAGCCCCATGAATCACATAGCTGGTCCTGTCCCCCAAAGCAGATCACAGAACAGAGGACAGGGAAGGGCCCATGCTTACCACCCCCCGCCCAACACCAAACAGTTCTAACAACGTTCTCCTGATCTTGGCCTCACCCCCCTTCCCCTCTCTAAAAGGAGGGCCGAGACCCTTTTGGCACCTGCATCCTGGGAGAGCCCAGCCATGGCATGGTTCTGGAAGTGAGGGCCACAGCCCCCAGGGAAGCTCTCCCAAATGGCCTCCTTCCTGTTGACCAGGACAGAGATGGACGGTCAGTGGTTCCCTAGTGTGGCATCCCCCTCCTCACCTCCAAACCCAGGTAGATGCATGTGGCATTTTATGCCCATGCTAACCCTGGACTTCACCAGGAACCACCGCCCTGTGCCAGAAGAGGCAGAGGATGTGCTCCCCCTGCGGCCCGTGGGGAGGGCGTGGCAGGCGGGGTTGCTGTCTCACCTGCCCAGGCACCTGGCTGCTGTGGCCTGGTCTCGGGGCTCCTGCTACTGGGTTTTAGGCCCCAGCCCTTCCCGCTCACAGCCACCCAAGGGCAGCTGGCCCCACAACTGTCTCTGGCAAACATTAGAGGAGGGTGGTTTGGAGAACATGACCAGGTCAGAGAGTAGTGACCTACCACAGATGGCTGCTCTTCATCCCTCTGAAGAAGTCTGGGCAGAGGCTTTCTGCTGGCTGTTGGTTGCTGGAGGTGGGAAGGACAGTGGTGGGGGATCCATAAGCTACCGACTGATGTCGCCTGAGGTCAAAGAAGCCCTTCTGGAGGGGCTGCTCTTTCCCAGTTTCTCTAACCAGGGACCACCAGACAGGCCAGGAAAACGCCCGGCCATGACAATGCCCGCATAGGCCGCCCCTGCTAATCCTGGGCCTCCCATCTTTCCGGGCAGCCATTCATAGTCACACGCAGCTCTGTTCAGGCCTTGCTCCTGTCCCTTGTCCCCTACAATCGGTCAGTGCCCCTTCCTCACACCCGACCATTCCCCATGGGCCAAGCCTGAGTCAGGTTTTGGGAGCACAGGTGAACCTCCTTGCCATCTGCCCAAGCAGCGCCTGGCCCCGGGGAGAAGGGGAGGGCCACAGCTTGGAAGCTTCCAGAGGAATCATCCCTCCCGGCCCTGAGAGGCTTGTTCGCCCTCATCTGGGGTGCCAGGGGTGTGCTGTGGCTCCTGTCTAGTTTGTCCCCTCCCTGTGACTCCAGGGATCCTCCAGGACTCCAGCTGGGCTTTGTTTGAGTGGAATTGTCTTGTGTTTGCACCATCTCCCATTATTCTTGGTCTCGAGTTTTTCTCTCTATCCATCTTCTTTCATTAAACATACGTTTACCCAAGCCCCCGTTCTGCACCAGGTTCTGAGACCCACGAAGAAACAGAGTGTGATAGAACTCAGACCCCGACCTCGAGGGGCAGACGGGAAAACTGAGGCCTGGAGAGGGAGGAGAGCGGTCCTCATGGATCTGACAGCCTTCTCCTGAGACAGACATTAATAAACAGTTCCTGGTGGGGACACAGGGTCTCCCTGGACACTGAGCAGAAGCTTCACAGAAAACGTGATTCAAAGCAGAGATCTGGAGACTGCGTAAGGATTGACCAGTGGAAGGGGTGGGGGAATGGGTGGAGTCCCAGAAAGGAGAAGCACAGGTTCCAGCGAGGACACATGCTGGAGGGAGGGGCAGCTGGGGAGGTGGGCGGAGGCCGAGTTCCCCAGGGCATTGTGTGGTAGGAAGAGGAGTCTAGGCCTTGGCGCCAGGGTGGACCCTCATCGCAGGAGAGGAGACCTGAAGTGTGCTCTGGCTGCAGTGCAGGGCATGGGCCGGAAGGCAGCAGCCCGAGAGTCATCAGAACCAGAAGGTCCAGGAGAGGCTGAGGCCAGGGGAGGGGCACAGTGATGGGAGGCAGTAGGTAGAGTCAGGGGAGACGGTGGAGGACTCGAAGCGCGCCTTGGATGGACTCGCCTTCCAGAGGCCAGGAGCAGAGACATCCAGAGGGTGCTGTTTGGGAGGCAGCGTTCCCAACATGCTGTTCACCATATGGGGCTCCCAGGGGCTTGTGGGGCGGGGAGATGAAATTAGGGCGCAGCGGCTCTGAGAACCCTGTGTTGTGCCCTTTTGGCAGTTGGAACTTAGATCTGGAAGTCCGAGACCTCAAGAGGTGGATTTTGCCATCATTCTTCCACTGGGATGATAGAATCCACAGGAAGAAGTGGAGAGGAAAGGCCTTGGGGAGCCGGGGATGGGGGAGGCGCTCACCAAGGAGGGTGCTGCAGAGGCAGGAGGTTTGCAGTGAGAGAGTTGGGAGGATGGGAAGCTGGGGTTGGAGATGGAGTCCGAGGATGTGGGCTCAGAGGATGAGGGGCAGGGCGGCTGGGGGCAATCCTAGACACAGCCTTGTCCACTCCTCGAGGTGCACCAAGTGGACGAGGAGCGACTTGTGAAGGGCGGACGGTGCCTCCAGAAATGGAGGGCGACCGGTGGGGCAGTGGTGGGCCTGTCTTCCTGAGACGTGTGGGAGTAGGGGAGACAGGCTGAGCGAAAAGTTGGGGGCTCTGGGGAACAGATACAGGTCTCTGAGCCTAGAGTGGAAGTGCAGAAGGTGAAGGCATGAAAACTACAGGAGGATTACTACAAGTGGTGCTGGGGATATTGGACACCCACAGACATAAAACAAACCTTACGTCCTATCTAAACCTCACATCCTATCTAAACCTCACATCCTATCTAAACCTCACATCCTATCTAAACCTTACATCCTATCTAAACCACGTATCCTATCTAAACCTCGCATCCTATCTAAACCTCACGTCCTATCTAAACCATTCATCCTATCTAAACCACTCATCCTATCTAAACCACGTGTCCTATCTAAACCTCACGTCCTATCTAAACTTCACGTCGTATCTAAACCTCACGTCCTGTCTAAACCTCACGTCCTATCTAAACCTCACACCCTATCAAAACCTCACATCCTGTCGAAACTTCACATCCTATGTAAACCTCACATCCTATCTAAAAATTCACTCAAGATATATCAGAGATTTTGATGCAAAACTACACAACTTTGTTTAAAATGGAGAAAAGCTTTGTGACCTGAGAGCTTGGTGGAGAGTTCTTAGACATGATACCAAAAGCACAATCCATAAAATAAAAAGTCAGACATTGGACTCCACTGACATTAAGAATGCTTGCATTGTGAAGTCCCCTGTTCAGAGGATGAAAAGGCAAATCAGACTTGGAGGAAATATCTGCAAAGCACATATCTGAGAAAGGACTCATATCTAGAAAAATAACAAATTCTCAAAACTCAAATCTATAAAACAAACAACCCATTTAGAAAATGGGCAAAAAGCATGCATAGACATTTCTCTAAAGGGAACATACAGATGGCAAATAGGCTCATGAAAAATGGGTGACATCATTAGCCATTAGGGAAATGCAAATTAAAATCATGATGAGTTATCCATATATGCCTGTTAGAATGGCTAAAAGAAAATAAAAACTAGTGACAACCATGAGAAAAATCATCAAATGTCCCCAATTTGAGAGACATTCTACATAATACCTGACTATATTCCTCAAAAAACAAAACACAACAATAAACACAGTCATAACACCAAATGCTGGTGAGGATGGTGAGAAACTAGGTCTCTCACACATGGCCAGTGGGAGTGTCAGATGGCAGAGCCACTCTGGGAAAATTTGGCAGTTTCTTTAGAAATGAGGCATAGCCTTACCTTGTGACCCAGCAATTACATTCCTGGGAATTATTCCCAGAGAAACAAAAACTTTCCTTCACACAAAAACCTGTGCACAATGTTCACAGTGGCTTCTTTTGCCACAGCCGAAAGCCAGAAACCCGAAGGCCCTTTGGCAGGTGCACGGTTAAACCGTGGTGCATCTGCACCGGGGAACACTGGTCAGCACCCACAAGGAACCACCTGGGGACAAGCCCAGTGTGGATGGACCTCGGGGCCCGTCTCCAGAAGTGGTGTGTGGCAGTCTCAAAATGACGAAATTACAGAGATGGAGACTGTTGGTTACCAGGGGGTAGGAATGGGGGCGGGGAGACGAAGGGCATAGATGTGACCTAAAGGAGTTGCAAGAGGGATCCTTGTGGTGATGGAACTGATTGTGCTTTCCTAAATCTACTCATGTGATAAAATTGCATAGAACTAAACACACACACACACACACACACACGCGCGCGCGCACACGTGCGCATGATGAATGCAAGTACTGTGGACCAAATGTTTGTATTCTTCCAAAATTCCTGTTGAAGCCCTAACCCCCCAGGGCATGGTATTAGGAGATGGGGCCTTTGGGTGGTGATGAGGTCTTGCAGGTGGAGCCCTTATGACGAAATTAGTGAGAAGAGACTCAAGAAGAGATGGTCTCTCTCCGTCGTGCGGGAACACAGCGAGAGGACAGGGACTGTGTCAGCCGGCACCGTGATCTCGGATTCCCCAGCTTCCGGATCTATGAGAAATAAATGTCTACGGTTTAAATCACCCAGTCTGTAGTATTTGTTCCAGAAACCCCCACTGACTAGGATGGCTTGTAAAACTGGTGAAATCTGAATGAGGTCCGTGGATTCCACCCAGGTCAGTTTCCTGATTTTGATATTGAACTATAGTTATGCAAGATGCTCCTTCTGGGGGAAACTGGGTGAAGAGTGCATGGGACTTCTGTGTACTATTTTTACAACTCCCTGTGAATTTATAATTATTCCCCCCACCCCAAAACCCCCCCAAAAAAGGAGAAAGAAGTAAGGGAGAGTACGGATGCCTGGAGGGCGCGCAGCGTGGGCGAGGGCCAGGCATAGCAGAGACATGGGAAGCAGCAGAAATATGCGGAGGGCAGGTTGCTTCCAACATCCTAGGCAGAACTGCCAGGCCAGACGTCTGGGGAGGTTAACTCAGGTGAGGAGGAAAGGGTGGGCCCCCAGGAATGATGCCTGCTGGGAACAGGATGTAACCTCTCAGCCCCAGCAGAGAGAGCCCTCTGCCCGCAGAGGTGTGTGCCCAGGCAAGCAGGGGGCAGACGGGGACTTGTGTCCCCCACTCCACCGCTGGGGAAAACCGGCTCTGCAGGAGCCAAAACTTGATTCCATTTGGAGCTCTGGGTAGCACTTTTCAACAATAACCTTTTCCATCAGGGGAGGGTCTTCTGGGGCTTCTCGGAGCCACAGTCACAGCCTGGGCTTCCCAGCAGAAAGAAGTAACTAAACGATCTTGCTTTGCACATTAGGAGCTGCTGCACCCACTCTTCCCAAGTTACATGAGGACACAATTTATCTTTAGCCCGAAGCCACCTGCTTGGTAATCTGTTTCTGTGTACCCAATTGATCCCACCATCCTTACATTAGCTGGAAAAGCGGCTGACTTTATTTAAAGCAATCAGCTTGTACAGATACCCTGGACGGGGTGGTCCCAGGGTGCCCGTCTGGGCCGCCGCCGTTGGGTGACCCTACCCTTCTTCAGAAGGTGGAGCCGTCTGCTCTGACCCAGGCTAAGGAGGGACTCTTGCTTTGTGAAGGTAACGCCTGAACTCCAGCGAGAGGATTTCATGCAGATGGTTGGTGGAGATTTTCCCCCCGCTGGGCACTAAAGCTATATTTCATTTTAACATTTTGGTCCTCCTTCCAGGCAAATGATTAAATTGGTTAATAAAAAGTCTGGAAGCGTTTGTACCCAACACTGCCCAATGGTGGATCAATTGTGAAGTATATTGTCTTAATGATGTCTTAATATCTCTGAGGCTTGACCCTAAAGGAGAAGAGCTGCCTGTGCCCTGTGTTCACTGAATCATCTCAGATGCTTCTCCCCCTGTTTCTCCCATGACTGGGCAGCCACACATCTGGACAGGTATCCAGAACACTCCCTCCCCTCCCCTCCCCTCCCCTCCCCTCCCCTCTATCTCTCCTTCTCTCCTTCTCCCTACGGGGTGACTGTGCATGTCGGCTGCCCCTCTGATTCTTCCATGGTCAGGATCCGCTGTGAGGTACATTCACATAGAGGCTGGATTTAAATGATAAAAAAATGTGAGTAATGACCCAAAGATGTGCAAGTGGGCCACAGGAAGCCAGGGAGTGAGGGGCTTGGTCAGCCTCCTGTAGAAGATGGCCCTGGAAAGATGCAGCCCCTGAGAAGGCGGCAGGGGCTCGCTCTTGGCAGGCCACCTACTGAGCTCTACAACCCTCCGAGCGGAGGCCGTGTTTCCCCACTTTGCAGCCGTGATGCGAGGCAGAGGGTCTGACCTCAGCAGGGCTGCTGGACGTGCAGGCATGTGCACATTCTGCTGAGCCCCAGAGACTCCCAAGCCCCGCCTTGCAGTTAGGACAGGACGCGCCAAATGCCTCCGGCAAGAGGCGCACGTAGCTTCGCTGCCTTTTTTGGTGTGTGTGTTATGGTAACAACACATCACCTAAAATTTGCCATTTTGAAGCGTACACATCAGTGGCGTTAAATATATTAACACTGTTGACTCACCATCACCACCATCTGGTTCCAAAACTTTTTCATCACCCCGAATGAAAACCCTGAACCCATGAGCAATCACTCTCCGTCTCCCTGCTCCTCCCAGCCCCTGGTAACTACTAAGCTGTCTTCTGTCTCTATGGGTCTGCCTATTCTGGACATTTCATATAAATGGAATCACACAATATGTGGTCTTTTGTGTCTGGTTTCTTTCACTTTGCATAATGTTGTCAAGGTTCCTCCGTGTTGGAACCTGTATTGCATCATTCCTTTTTTATGGCTGAGTAATATTCCATCGTGTGCACCGAGCACGCTGTGTTTATCCATTAATCTGTAGAGGAGGTGGAGCATCTGGGTGCCTCAAGGGGTCAGTTCATCTCCAGAGGCGTCTCTGAGTGGGACCTGCAGGAAGCAGGGACTTTGCGTGACATTCACAGCTGCATCCCCAGTGCCTAGAACAGCACCTGGCACAGAGTAGGTGCTCAGGAAATATTTGCTGAATAATGAACAAACGAATGAGTACTTGGCTATGGTTGCCGGGAGTGACAGTGACAGCATTTGTGCTCTGACCTTCTAGAGGGAAGAGAGGGATTCCAGCTGCTACGACCACCATCTGTAGCCAACTTTTGGGAGAAAAAGCCAGTCTAGGGCTCTGGGTGCCACTCACTAGATGGGGAGTCAGGAAACTGGCCGCAGGGTCGTGGCTCCACTGCACATGGACTCTATTGCTTAGAAAACTGAATGAGTTTCCAGTCACTGCCATAACAAATTACCACATACCCAGTGGCTCACCAAAACACACGTGCATCACCTTGCGGTTCTGGAGGTCAGAAGTCTGATCCAAGTCCCAGGGGATAAAGTGAAGGCACCCAAAGGGCTGTGTTCCTTCTAGGGTTCTAGGAGCAGCATCTGTTTCCTTGACTTTTCCAGTTTCTAGACCCATCTGAATTCCTTGGCTTATAGCCCCATCCTCCCTCTTCAAAACCAACCATGCAGCAGGACCTCCCATCCTCTACTAACCCATCGTCAGGTCTGTTCCTGACACAGCTGGGAAAGGTTCTCCACTTACACGGACTCAGTGATTAGATGGTTGAGACTGCTTGGCTAACCCAGGATACTCTCCCAGCTCAAAATCCTGAATGTAATCACCTCTGGAATGTCCTTTTTACCATGCAAGGTGACATATTCACAGATTCTTGGGATTGGGACATGGATGCCATGGTGGGGGGGGGAACATTATTCTGTCAACCACAGAAGCCCCTTGGCCTATCTGAGACTTATTTTCCCCATATGAGAAGGCAGGCCAGATAATCTCCAAGGTCCTTCCCAGGTCCTGATGTCAGGTCACTGGAGCAGGAAGAAACAAGGGCTCTGACATATCAGTGGATCGTCATTGAAGCAGGTGCCCTGGAGCAAGGCCCTATCTGGCCAAATGCTTGATTTGGCCTTTCCACCAATGTTTTTTCTGACTCCTCACGGTGGCCTCTGAGAGCTGTCCTCCTCTGTTGAGGTGAAAGACTCACGTGTCAGGGAGGCCGACGAGTGGCAGTCCCCAGGGCGGCGTGGGGACCTAGAGCCCTCCTGTGTCTGTCAGACTCAAGCAGATGGAGTGCTCTGCTGTTTGCACAGGTGATTTGTGTAAAATGCTCCCACTTTAGAGCATTAAAAAAAAAAAACAACCCATGAATTTTGCATATTTGAAATTGGTCCTTTTAGGAAACTGGAATATATACTCGATTTAGTCATTAATGTAAAAGGTTTCTGAAATGGACTTTCTCAGCAAAAATGTGGGGAGTGGTGTGGAGAGCATCCACTGATGTGACTAACGGTTCAGCTATTTGCCTTCTTTACGTCTTTTTCTCAGGAGGAGCGAGCTGCAGAAAGAGAAACTGCAGAATGATGTGCAACATCTGGAGATTCTAGAGGTGAAACATCTGTGTCTGCACTGGCCAGCCCCCGGCCCCTACATCCACCTGTTCTTTCTGAAGCTGGCTCCGCAGATGCCAGCAAGCAACCAAGAAGACCCGCAGCGTGCGGCTTCTCAAAATCCAAGATGCGACCGAAATATTCTCCCAGGGAGATGAACAAGCTCCCAACAGCAAGTGCCCCAAAGCTTTCATCTTTACCATGTCCTTCCTTCCTCTCAGGCTCCCATGTGGATCTTGCCATCTTGCCCCAAAAGACTTAACACTGCTGGGGGAGGATGGTCAGCGCAAACACTGCCTTTTGCTTGAAAATGTGCCCTGTCAACAGTTCAAAGGGTATCTTTCAAGGGGCCGAGCTCTCAGAGTACGAGGCAGGGCCATGCACACACTGCGGCAGCCCTAGTTGTTTGCATAACACCCACAGCAAGAGCTCTGCAGGTCGGCACCCACCGAGGGAGAATTGCAGCTGACCCTGAATCCGGGCCAGCAGCGCCTGGCAGAAGGGCTGGGGTCACAGGCACTGCCTTCCTCCTGATAAGCTCCTGAGAACCACAGGTATGTGATGGGATGAGTCTGCAGCAGGTTGGGCGTCCTGGTACAGCCAACAGGATGGAGCCATCCCGCTGCCACTGTCAGAGAGGCTTTGTAGGTGCTGCTTGTTGAGATCTTGGTAGTCTGATCCACAGAAAGGATGCAGTGCATCTATTTCTACATGCATGTCTTCATTCATCCCTTTGTTCATTCAAGAAATATGCCGGAAGCTTCCTGCCTGCTCCAGGGAATAAAAAATAAATGTAAAATGCTTCCTGCCCTCCTGGAGCTCCCAGTCTAAGGAAAGAGACATACTGGCAGGCCGCCCGTTATGACGTAGCCCCTTTGTTTGTTGATGGATTCATTCATTCATCAAGTACCTCTTGCAGGCTATTTATGTGGTAGGTACCCGGGAGCTCACCAGGGATGAGCCTACAAGAAACAGTTAAAATGTCAAACGTCACCTGTTGAGTGGTGAGTAGACATAAACCTTTTGAACAGTGTGAAAATGGCTCATTGAGAATCATTTGTTGAGAAAAGACTCTTAGGTCTAAAAGGTTCCTTTGAAACTTTATGTTTGATAGCCACGTGTCAGGTGCAGCCAACAATAGACACTATTTGCTGCTTCTTGCATCCGTTGACCACTCACTGGGCACCCAGTAGGTGCCAGAGAAGTGCAGGTGTGAGGGAGACACAGCCCCCAACTTCCAACAGCTCGTGGTGGTCTGGGAAGAAGAAAGGTCAGAGCCCAGCACGAGACCCATTGCTCACCTACCCGATCAGCACATGGCGAGTGCCTGGACCTCTTCTGGGACTTCCGGGCTCTGCCTGGAGTTCTCTGCCTCTTCAGGGACCACCCCATTTGCTTGATAATTGAGTGACTCCTGGTAGCCTCCCCCGTCCCATTGCCTCACCGTGCTTCTGAGAGCTGGAGACGGTTTCTTTCTACAGATGAGAGCACGGAGACCCTCTGAGGAGTGGTCACCCTGGAGGACTGGCCAGCCTCCTCTGAGACCTGGGTGGCAGGAGGCATGCTTGGAGACCCACTTTCACTGCGGGGCATGGTCCTTGGCACCAGCCCATTTCTGCTCTTTGAAGATCAGCAGATTCATTTGAGGGCACTTGGTCCTGGGGGTTGGTTCTTGCGGCAAAGGCACCATTTTCTCCATCGAGAAACTGGGTCCTTTTGGAAGCTGGAACGTGTCATTAATTTATTCATTAGTTTTAAAGATTTCAAAACAGACTTTCTCAGTGAAAAAAAATATGGAAGCACGTAATCCCAGCACTTTGGGAGGCCGAGGTGGGCAGATCACAAGGTCAGGAGATTGAGACCACCCTGGCTAACATGGTGAAACCCCATCTCTACTAAAAAAAAAAAAAAAGACAAAAAAATTAGCCAGGTGTGGTGGCAGGTGCCTGTAGTCCCAGCTACTTGGGAGGCTGAGGCAGGAGAATGGCGTGAACCCTGGAGGCAGAGCTTGCAGTGAGCCGAGATCGCACCACTGCACTCCAGCCTGGAAAAAAAAAAATGTGGAGGCAGAGGAGGGTAGATAAGGAGGGTGTTATGGGTTGAACTGTGACCCCCCAAAAAAGATCTGTTGAAGTACTAACCCCCAGGACCTCAGAATGTGGCTTTCTTTGGGAAAAGGGTTGGTGCAAATATAATTTTTTTTTGTTTTGAGATGGAGTTTTGCTCTTCTTGTCCATGCTGGAGCGCAATGGCATGATCTTGGCTCACGGAAACCTCCGCCTCCCAGGTTCAAGCGATTCTCCTGCCTCAGCCTCCCAAGTAGCTGGGATTACAGACATGAGCCACCACACCCGGCTAATTTTTTGTATTTTTATTAAAGACAGGGTTTCTCCATGCTGGTCAGGCTGTTATCCAACTCCCGACCTCAGGTGATCTGCCTGTCTCAGCCTCTCAAAGTGCTGGGATTACAGGAGTGAGCCACCGAGTGTGGCCGAAATACAATTATTATACTGAAGATGAGCGAAGATCGGGAGTAGGGTGGCCCTCATGAGAGCCAGCGTGTCTGGGGTCCCTGAGAAAGAGTCCAACAGGTAGAGTGCCACGTGGTGATGGAGCCAAAGGCTGGAGTGATGTGGCTGACAGTCAGAAATCGCCAACAATGGGGCACTGTAGCCACCTCCCGAAATTGGGAGGGGCAAGGAAGGATGTCCCTCCAGGTTCCAGACAGGACAGGGGCTGCAGACACTGTGATCCTGGACTTCTGACCTCAAGGACTGTGAGATGACACATTTTGCAGTTCTAAGCCACCCAGTCTATGGCACAGGAAGCTCATACAGAGGGGACTCTGACCGTCGACACTGGGAACCTGGCAGCCTTTGGATGCATCCTGTGTTGCACCTATGCCCTGTGCCACCTTTGGAGCGCATCCTGCACTGCCCCTGGGCCCTGGTAGCTTTTGGGGTGCACCCTGCATGACACCTGGGCCCTGTGTGACCTTCCAGGTGTATCCTGTGTTCCACTGGGGCCCTCTGTGGCCTTTGGGGAGCATCCTGCATTACATCTGGGCCCTGTGCAGCCTTCAGGGAGTGTCCTGCATTACACATGCGCCTTGTGCAGCATTCAGGGGGCATCCCAGGTTGCACCTGGGCCTGTGTGATTTTTGAGGTGCATCCTTCCTTACACCTGGGACCTGTGCCCCCTTTGGGTGCATCCTGCATGGCACTTCGGCCCTGTGTGACCTTTGGGGTGCATGCTACATTGCACCTGGGCCCTGGCAGGCTTTGGGGTGCAACCTGTATTGCACCTGGACCCTGCATGACCTTCCTGAGCACACTTGTGTTTGGGGGTAAGAAGTGCCCCTTCCCCCCTGCACACACAGAAAATCCTCTGCCTGTCCAGGCCCTGGGATCTGGCAGTGACAGACCCCAGACGCTCTTTCCAAAACCAGAGCTGGTCTCTGTTGGTCATTCGTCCCCATTCCCCCTGCTTCTAGGGACAGGGCTTCCCAAGGGATCAGGCAACCCTAGTTTAGAACCAAGCTTGCTAGCACTCACTGTGCCTTTCCCTGCTCTTTTCCATCAGTTTGCCAAAGAGTGGGAGTAAGTTGCTTCCAAGTGTGCTGGTTCCCACTCAGAAACACCCCTCCTCACTGTGCCTGGCCTCTGCCTTCTCCTCCCTGGCTCACCTGCCCATGCCCAGGTATAGCTGTCCCTTCCTTCCCCCCACCCCGACTTTGGTTGCAGATGCCTCCCCGCTCTTCTCTCAATGAGTCCGACCATCCTTTGCCGGAGACCAAAGTCTCAGCCCGGGAGCTTACCTTCTACTCCAGACAGAAGCCAAATGACACCCACTTGTCTCCAGAAATGCGCCTCTTACCTACTTTCCTGTGAAGACAACTGGCAGCCCAACTAGGCAGCTGCCCTCCTGAGCAACCCGGGGCAAAGCGGCTTTGTGTGGGAGGGACAGTCTGGAGCCCTGGGGGACGGAGGAGCTCACAGCCCAGGAGTCCTTCCCAAGAGTCTGTGCTGATGCAGCCAGAGGAGGGTGCCACAGCGTCCCCGTCCCTAGGGACTGGTGTCCTCAGGGAGGCAAAGACAGTTGTCCACATTTCAGCACGTATCACCTGTCAATGAGACCATACAATTTTATTTATTTTTTAATTTAAATATTTATTTTTGATACAGGGTCTTGCTCCATCACCCAGGCTGGAGTGCAGTGGTACAATCCTAGCTCACGGCAGCCTCAACCTCCTGGACCAGGCAATCCTCCTACCTCAGCCTCCCGATTAGCTGGGGCCACAGCTGCTCGCCCCATATCCAGCTATTAAAAAAAAAAGCTTTTGTAGAGACGAGGTCTCACGATGTTGGCTAGGCTGGTCTGGAACTCCCGAGCTCAGGCAATCCACCTGTCTTGGCCTCCCAAAGTAAAATCCTTCCAGGATTACAAGCATGAGCCACTGGAGTCAGCCCATAATCACAATCTTATGATCTAACTTTGATGCAATAATTCTACTTAATAATACAGACCATGTCCAAATTTACCCATTTATACCTAGAATATCCTTTATTCTTATTTATACATATATTTTACATATAAATATATTTATAAATATTGTATGTAATATATTATTATGTAGTGTATATTATAAATGTAATTTAAAATAAAAACAATATATTGTATAATATTAACAATATAAAATACTATACTAATTTTGTTATTACATAATAGAATTATAAAGTTACACATTGTAATTAATTATATCATAAATGTAATACAATATGATGTGACGCTATTATACTATATAAATATACTTTTATGTGTTCTATGAAAATACAGACATCTATTTTATTCCCAAGCACTGCCACAGGAGGGGTTTGTACCCAGGTGGTGGACACCCAGGGGAGCAAATTGTGGCCCTGCCTTGAGGTATCAAGGAAGGCTTTCGAGGGGAGGTGACATCTGAGCTGCCTTCCAGCGTGCAGTGAGGGGGCTGTCAGCAGTGGAGGTTTCCCAAGCAGGGCTGACATGTACTCTCGGATACAGTGTTTACTGAGCGCCTGCTCAGTGTCAGGCCTGTGCTCAGCGCTGGAGACGCGTAGTGGAGGAGAACGGGGGCCCTGCCCTCGGGACGCTGGCGGACCTGGGTGAGAAGTCCTAAAGACCCACCGAAGGTCTGGAGGGTGGAGTGAGGCAGCGTGCCGGGCCTGGAGGGCGGGCAGGGCTGCAGTGGTTTGGGAGCCCTGGAAGGCCCTGCAGGAAGCTGGAGCTTCGTCCTGCGGAGGATGGACGCTGAGTGTTCAGGCTGGGGCTTAGTACTTGCAGGAGGCGGCAGGGCTGGACGCACGTTCCTGCCTGGCAGAGGCCTCGGGACACGGAGCTGAGGGGTCCAGGCAAGGGTGACCAGTGCTCTGAAATCAGCCAAGTGTGTCTAAAAAGAAACCGAGGAGTGTGGAAATTAGGACTTGCCTCTCCTTCGGATACCACCTGGGAAGGGAGTCAGGGGAGGCGGAGTCCCCTTACCTGGCAGCTGCTTTGTGAGACTAGGCGCTGTGTACCCGTGGGCATGGTTGGGGCTGGCAGGTAGAAAGGGCATCTGGAGCAGGCCGCAGCACCCACGAGGTCCCGGGAGCAGGACACACTGGGCCAGGATGGGTGGGAGGGAGGCCACACAAAGGTTCTGCTCAGCCAGCGCCACGGCGAGTGTTCCTGTACAACAGAGAACCTGTTTTAAATCAGACTCTAAGCAGGATAGACTCCGCCCATCACAGGGGGCCTCAGACCCCTTCTCGGGGACCCCATGCTGAGTCCGCAGCCCCCAAGACCAGCATCAAGTCCTCAGGACCTGGCACTCACAGACCACCAGCAGTGGGAAGGAGCCACAGAATTCAGTGACAGGACACACATCCACTGCTTACCTTCCTGAGCTGAGACCAGTGTCTGTGGGATGCACCCTGGGAGGGCCTGAGGACAAAGGCAAAAGATAAGGTCCACAGTCAGCCATGCAGGCAGGCGAGGATCCGGCACGCTCCACAACTTCCTCCTGCCCTGCTGGTAACGGGCCCTCAGAGGCTCCCGAATGAGGGAAGGTGGGCCTGGCATGCGTGCCAGGACCCTGGGAGGCCGTGCAGTAGACAGAGACCATGAATGCGACTGAACCGACAGGCACATTCTTTTGCGTTAACAACCCCAGGACCCCAGGCAGTGGGCTTTGCAAGTCCAGCCGCTAGAGTCCATCCGAAGTTGGGGGCTGGGCAGAGGCGGCCCGAGATGGACAGACCTGGTCACCTGAGACGGGCTTCCCTCAGGGGAGCAAGGCACAGCCCTGTGCCAGGGAAAGAGAAAATCCACCAGGAACCTGGAGCAGAGACAGGGCTGATGTTGTCAGACTCAGCAAATAAAAATACGGAACACTCTGTTACATTGGAATTTCAGATCAACAATAAATAATGTTTTCATATAAGCATATGTCAAATGTTGCATCTTTGTCAGACATTCCAATGTTAACTGGGCACTTTTTGCTTTTTTTCCAGATATTTCATCCGGAAATTGTGTAAGGAAGACGAGTTCTGACAATGCCATGGGGCTGCCATTTGGGGGGATTCTGTGGTGGGAGGACAGCCCTGCCCCACCTCCTGGGGGCCCCCCACCCATCCCCGCGGCCCCGAGAGGACCTCTGTGACTTCTGCTCACAAGCGCTTTTCTCTCCCAGGCCCACTCTCTTGACCAAAATAGAAACTCTTGAAAATGCATCTGGCAGGAACAGGGGGATGGGTATTGGCCCAGCCCCTCGCTTTCCCAGCCTGAGTCTTCATTGACCCAGAAAGCACTCACTCTTCTCCCCAGAACAGGAAA